>NC_063229.1:7219772-7522803 GCF_020740725.1 Corvus hawaiiensis | reverse complement strand
CTTTATAAAAATAGGCTATTCCAAGCCTGAGACTTGTCTTGGATGCTACACTGGGAGTCTTAAATCAATGGACAACTAGAAGAGTTATTTTTTTGATTACAACACACCATGGCCAGTGCAGGAATCACGGGTATGAGTGAAGCAAGAATTTAGACTGTAGGGTACCATGCAACTCCCCTGGCCTCACTCTGTGTCCCATGGGCACTCACAGAAGGGCTCCTGTGAGTCTGCTTTGTGAAGAAAGGTCACCTGCACTTGCCAGTTCATGTGACTGTGCTGTGCTTGGCAGCCAGGGATTGCAGTGCTCACTCACTGGGGAGAAACAGGACTTGGAAGTGAGTAAAACAAAAACGAGAAGCACTGGACCACAACCAACCACGTAAAGAATGCAGAAGAAAATAGGATGGAGCAGACTGTGAAACTGCCTCCAAACTACAGAATTGGAGATGTTAACAAAAATAACACAACTAGAACTGTAACTTCTTTATTTTACCCTGACAGTGACTTTTCAGCATGATTAAAACCAGACGGAAGACAGTCCTCGGTGTTAAGGAGTCCTGTGGTAACGGACTTGATCATCACTGAGCCTGCAGAGATTTCAGAGGGGCAGGAAACAGAGACACGTCGCATCTGCCAGGCACACAGGAACTGAGCTTTTCGACAGACAGTCATTAAACAAAGCTTTCTGGGGAAATATTTTTGGCATATATAGTCTCCTACTCCCCATTACAAACTGCAAAAATGCTGCATTTATCTTACTGGACACAGGAAACTCAAGATTAACTTAGCTCTTACTGGTAGATAATGTCCAAACAAAGTACCAATACAAAGGTTTCGGCATAACTTAAGACAGAAGCCCTGTTGCCAGGTCTGGTGTGTACCTGGAGCTCCCCACAGTCCTTTTAAAGTCATAGTTATTAAAAGATCCAGTGCTACAAACCACTAAATCTACCTAATCTATTCTAGTTCATACACATATTGTACAATATTGCCTAGTACTACATACCAAGAGGAAAAGATGCTGACTTGAATTACAGTAAATGTGGTTTTTTTTAAAAATAAAAATAGAAGAGAGAGTGCCACAACATAGTTTGACCAGCATGCAACAAACTTTCTTCAGCTAATATATAGAAGTTGTCTAATACAATTAGAAAAAATAATTAGTGAGAGGCCAGAGACATATTTGATCAAGGAAATTAAGAGATTTATCTGAAATGTTGAGGCTTTTGTCACTGAAGACTCAAAAAACTAGTCATTCTATGTCCCTTGTCCTCCTTCCCTCTCCTTTATATTATATAATTTTTTACAGATTATTGTAAGGCCTATAATTTTTTGCTTCTATCCTGTAATTTATCTCAAAATAATTTAAAATGCCATAGACAAGCTAGAACCAAAAGCAACTGCTTTTACCATCCACTCAACACTCATGCTTTTACTCTAAAAAAGCTGAGGTCCACATGCAGAAATAAATGCTCAGTATTTCTCTATGACAGGTCAAGAATCTGCTCATTCCTACATGGGACATGGGACCTTCACTTTTAAACCACAACGTAAAACATCTCCAAAAGCTTCTTCTGGGACAGCAGTCATCAAATCCTCATTTAGGAACTAAGACAAAACCTAGCCAAAACAGAGCTATCAACAGAAAATCTTTGGAGATTCTCTGTGATTCTGGATAATTTAATTGTCTGAAGGATTCAGCGCACTTCCTCCAGTACGTGGCTCTGCTGGCAGCAGCTGCCACAGCTCAGCAAATGTGCTTTACTCATTTAATGAACAGAACATACGTGCTGTGAGCACTGTGTCATCACACTCCTCACTCACCACCTCTCTGTACTTTGGGGATCACATCTCCTCTTGCAGGACACTTGACAATGTCTGTGTACTACCGAGACTGCCTAAAGCTTCCCTCTCTCCACAAGGAAAGTTATGGGCTCTCCAGCACCTTCTTCTCAAATGGCAAACTGAGGTTTCTTTCTTCTGCCCCCCCAGAAGCCCCCATTTCCTCTCCCATGGCAGAATAAAACAGTCCTGTTTCAGGTCAGTGCACAGCACAACAGGAAGGGCAGCATCTCCAGCAGATATGTACCAGTACCAAGGAGATGAAGGAAAAAAGCAGGAGATAGAAGACATCATGACTGAAGGATGCACAGCAACAAGTAAGGGAGTCAGCAAATTGCAGAACATCTTATCTGACAATACAAAACACCTCAAGCTGCGAGGGTGATGTTCAGCTCCCACTTCTAGTGTTTTGGGGTTTTTTTCTGAGCAAAACTGCGGTTAATTAGCCTGCTAAACTCGAACTCTGTTTAAACTGTCTGCTCTAAGCAGGCGCTACTTGTTCTCCCACCAAGTATGCTTCATCAGCAGTGTTAGACACGTAATGCAGTAAAGACACTTGCTGGTAATTTGGCACAGTTTGAAAACACAGCAACGACAGTGTTACAGCTAACATGACTCACTGACAGGGAACTGATTCTAAAGAAAGAGTTGCAGGTTTCTTTCTTCTTCTTCCTCTCAGAAAGAAAGACATTATAAAAAAACCTAATGCTTCCTCTTAAAACTTTCTGTTCCTGCTCTTTTTAGGCCAGACGATGATCTCTGAATTTTTCAGGTACTTTCTTTGAAAGAATTCATATTAGAAATTTCTAAGACAGACAGTTAAGAGAAATTCGTTCCTTACTCCCCGCAAATTCTTTTGAATGCTGCAACTTTCCAGGGTTAATATTGATCTGAAACAAGGGTCCAAGAATGACAGCGAGAGAAGTGAAACAAGAGGTGTATGTCTAATTTGACAACTAGGACTCATGCCCCATGGCACCTCCTCCTCGGACGGAGAGGGCACAGTGCCCTCCCCCTCGTCTTCTGTCTAAGGTCACTGGTTTATCCTCCTCTTCCAGCTCCACAAGAACTGATTGAACATGCATTGCGCTTGAGGTCAGAGTTCCAGCAAACAAAACCTTGACAGCATGTTTAAAAAACAAAAGCAGTTCCCCCTTCCTTACTCACTAAGACCTGTCACAGCAGGGTCCCACTGTGCTCTCCAGGGAAAGCTGTGAGGACTGACGCAGGAGCGGGCCTGTAGTGGGATCTACCATCGAGGAAGTTGGGAAGAGCTTGTACCAGCCGATTGCTAAAGTTGACAAATCCAGTTCCTCCAGGAGAACCCTGGCGACTCCCATGAAGTGCTTGCGCTCCATGCGTCCATAGTTTCCCCAGACTATCACCTTAGGGATAAGAAGGGGGAGCACAATTAATCCTCCAACTTGCACACTCGCTTGGGAAGCACAAGTCTGACCAAGTCTTCTTCTACTCATCCAACTTTCTGGAGCTTTACTACAGCCTAAGAAGACCAGAAATATTTACTCTACCAACAGGTGACATGAAGCTCTGGCTGATACTACTTTTTTATTTTAAGTATGTATTTACAGATCCTAATGTTATCAGATTCTTTTCTTCCCCCATGGAAAAGAGGTGAATGTGCATGTGGATGACACACTGTTTTGCTGGGCAGGGACAGCACCTACACAAAGTATCCTCAGGGCTGCAGTCCAACACCTACAGGTAAAATCTGGTCCTGGCATGTAACAGGCCTTGGACACACCAAAAGGTGACCTGGGGGGGGAAGGGCAGGAGGAGCTCCTGATCTGGAAAAATAAACCAATAAAAAAAAGGTGGGCAACAACTTGGGCCAAAAGCCAACAGTTTTAGGAGAAGAGCAGGTTTTAACTTCTGCACATGGAGCTCGTACCACAGGGCAGATGGAGACGAGGCACGGTCACTCACCTGGAGGAAGGGCAGGAACCGGGCGCTGCCAATGGGACCAGTGACATGAGGGGCACATGTGAGTGATATGCAGGGCAAGCAGCACAGCCAGCCAAGAACAGCTCACAGACACAGAGGAAGGGCTAATGAAAGAGCTGGCAGAGGAGCAGGGAAAGCTGAGTCACACTTACGACACGATGGAGACCAGTGGGTGGAAGAACAAATGCAGTGAGGGTCATGGGCTTAGGCATGCTGGAGGTCTGCACGCGGCCAAGTGGCCCTGCGTGGCTCAAGACAAAGGTGACGATTGACTGCAGAGTTAGTCCATGTTCTGAAGAGGAGAGGATGGGTAGGATGAGTTATGATGACAATTAGTGATCTCTGGCTAATCCTGACAGCTTCTTTCCCTCAACACAACATCACAATTTTCTGTAAAATGAGGTAGGAGAGACAACGAATGTCAACCAAAAACCAAAAATTCACACTCTAGGCCAGCAGGCGATGGAGCAAGACACTGCACAAAGTGGGTTTGGTGACATGGCCATCAGCAAAAAGCCAAGCTCCTCAATTTATTTTTGGAATAAGTGCCTTTCCTGGCAGCAAGGCAGCAGGTAAGGAAACCCATGCAAGGCAAGAGCAGACCAAACCAGGTCCCACTCCATCTCAGTCATAAATGTGCAGTCTTGTTGCATCAGGGGAAAATGCTTTTAATCAAGGTAAGGGGGATAGAAGTCACCAAAGAAGAGGGTCCAGCAGGTTAGCTGGCAATTCGTATGCCAGTGGAGGTAAACAATAGAAACTCATGGATTATTGCAAACAGATTTTAGCCAGGCTTTATTGGATGGAAATGATTTTGATATGATTTAACAATGCAAATCACTCTTTGCTCTGGGAACATAGGTACAGAGTTAAAAATATGAGTATGGCAGAAAACATATGGCAGTAAAGAGGTAGAAAAGGGCAGGATATGTGACTGGGTGATGGCAAAGCAGAGTGCCCAGAATGTGCATAAACACAGAAGACAAACCATGCTGCAAGACCGTTCAGCATGTATAGGTACCACCTATCTCCTAACCGGGTAGGAAAAAAGGAATTAAAAAAATAAAATCCAGCCTTTTCTGGATAGGCATTTATGGTACCTGGCAGGGTGTCAAATAATCATCAGCTTGAGTATAAAAAAAACCAAACCAGATTCCTTTCCATTTGCTACGTTCAGATCGAGTGCATTTGGTTCGATTGAAAACATTTGCTTTTTCTCATCTATGTTAATTAACCAGCACAACAGGACTTGGCACCTTCCAGTACGAGATGTGGAAGAAAGTGAGGGGCAGACCTGAGACTTGCTCATCTTACCTGTAATACTTTGCCCTGGGGACTCTCAGCAAACAGTAACACCTGATTGTACAAAGGGTCTAACGACTTGCGAGCCACTTTTGTCTTCTTTTTCGCAATGCACACGCCATTCTCTAGCAGGTAAGCTTTGATGTAAGCAGCTGCAAAAAAAGAAACACGGTCAAATATGAAGAAAATCTTCATGCTCACTTTAGAAAAGACAGAGTGCCATGTCTCAGGTGTATCTAAAGAAGGCAGTTACAGCAGGGAAAAGATCTGCCCAAGCAGCCTTGTTTTCAGTACTGTGCACAGGCTGCTTAGTCCTGCTGAAGCCAAGCAAAATTCAAATTTTCCCTGTTCACAAGCATTGTCGGAGGCTGGGGCTCAGGGAAGCACTTCAGGAGATCAAAGCATGCTACCTGGCAGTGTTTTGGAGCCGGGTTTTGGTGTCAGTCCTCGAGCCTGAATGATATCCACTTCAAGCTGCCCATTTCGCTCTTGCAAGCCAATCTCCACATCCCCTAAAGCAAAATGTCAAAATATACAGAAGACATTCAAAACAATATATCCTTGCGTTACTAAAATGTTAAAAGAACAATCTTCATGTCCCTCCTGCACAAAGTGTAACAAACTGCATGTGCCTGATTTTCTCCTGTGCTACTCTGCAGCAGCTCCACAGTGATTTCAAGCCACATTTTCAAAAGCAAACTCGACTAGGAGCCCTCTAATATGGCTTTGGTGGCTCAGTCTCCTACTCTTTGTGGCAGCAAGCCTCTCATCTCTCCCAAATGGAAGAACTTAGGATTGCAGGCCGCTTTGGAAAATGCAATTGTGGTGGACCATAACAAAATTCTTACTGAATTTTGGGCCTGAGAGAGAAAGAAAAAACCCAAGATGAAGAAGATGCATTTTCAGGATTTTAGCTGCATTTTACTCAGTCCGTGCCTTACAGAGCCGAGGGAGAAAAGCACAAAGCTGCTGCTCTCCTCGTAATGCCACATTTGCTGCAGTCAGCAAAACCTTTCAGCCAAGCTCACTCAATTTAACAGAGAAATGGAGCAGGACAGTGTTAGATCAGCAGATGCTGGACAGATTATTAGGTGGCTTATAGGAGCTGTCTGTTCAAGACTCAGTTAAAGCCACCCAATTCCTTTGTGTTCCTTACCCATCGAGGTGGTGGCCAAGGTCTGACGGCCAACAAACTGTGCAGGGCCCATGCTCCCCAGGAAGTCACTAAACTGCCCAGCAGATGCCAGATGGACTCCACTGAAATTCAAGCTGCAAAAGAAAATTGTTTTGGCAAGTGGTTAATTTGCATTTAAAAGCAACCCAATAACTAAAGAACCATATTTAATGTATCTTCGAAATGAATGACATCTAGAAAAGCCTTTTCTCGAGAAAAACTTGCTGATTTCCACACACTTTAGTTATATGGAATCCATTTAAAATCTCTTTCCTCATCTGAAAAACCCCAATAATGGCTGCAGTCACCAGCTGGTCAATATTTGTTTAGCTATAACTAATTTTCTCTAAGGAAAATCTCTGCCATCTCAGGATCACATCTAGCTTGTCACCTCTTCAGATAACAGATTCCTAGAATAACTTACAGGATCTCTCTTGGTAGCCCATCCCTTCCCTGTCCTCATTTCTAGGGAGGAAATAATGCATCTAGAGCAGTAGTTAAAAGTGAGATGAGGAGGGCAAGCATCAATCCCCTTGGGACTCAATCCCCTATTTATTTATCACACACACACACACAGAGCAATATATCTCCTTTTTGATCAGAGGATCCCATTTCCTACTGCTCAACACCAGAAGCATCCACCCTGTCCACTCTGGTTTTCATATCTGCTTCCATGACTGTAGTCACAAAGAGGATCTGAATATGGGTGGCAAGGCTAATAGGAAAACATCCTCAAACAGCAGCAGCGCCTCTGCCACAGTCACCACAGCAAAACAAAAGCTGTTGAGAGGACAGAGCCTTCTAATCTAATCGCCAGGCACTGAGGCTGGCCCATGGCACAGCTACAGGTGCTGGTCACTGCACTTGTAGCAACACAAAAGCATCAAACTCTGTGGTACACTGATACAAATCAAGATTTACCCAGTTGTACCCTGATTTACGCAGCTATTTTGGAGGTTGTGGAAGAACTTGCTGCAAATGATAAGGAGGAGGCTCGAGGCCAGCATTTGACACCTACATTTGTCCCACAGGCATCTGCCAAGCCACGACACAGCTGCTGAGACACACGTCAGGAGCTCTGTGCCGGGATACCCACGCTGCCGCACCGGGTGTCGCTCCCTGCCTGCTGCGTGCCGAAGTCAGGCACATTCACAAACCTCCTCCACTTCTCCAGGCGTCCTTGGAGGGGGGCAATTACCCAAGTAACGATGCAGCCCCCTGCTCCCCAAACCCACTTCTCACAAAGGATGCTGTCAGGAGGCTGCACGTTGGGTACAAGTGACGGCAGAGAGGAGCCCGGCCTGCGGGGTGGGCTGGGGACTGCAGGCTCTCACACAGCTGAGTCAGCCACAAAGACTCGGTGATGCCCCCCTGCAAGCTAGTTACATTTAAAAGACATTAAAAAGAAAAGAAATTCTTTTCAAACCCCATTCAACCAGCAGCGTGTTAATTTCAGGTTGGGATTTCAGCTCTCATTAGCTATTTGCAGACCTGCTCTCAGCCCCATGGGAATATTTATTTATTCTGACAGGGAAGGAGGATGCCAGCACACTCCCCTCAGCATCTTGCCACACGTGGGACTGAAGAGGATAGGTCACTAGCACAGGTTCATGGGGTGAGCCAGCTCCCTGTTACAGGGGCACTGCATTAAATGGCCTGACTTTTCCATGAAATACTGCACCTCCCCTCTACATTGATGACCTGTCTCTTTGAGAAACCTGGTTATTGCTGCTACACAGGGAGAGCTGCTGAGCCATCAGCATGAAAAAACCTGCCCTTGAGCTCTTTACGAATGTCACCTTTGTGAAAAGGGATGAGGGAGTCTCGGTATCCCAGGTGACAGGCTTGGGAGGGGCTCTGCTTGGGTGTATTTTCCTCAGTTCAGTGGTTTTTTTCACCCTGCATCCACTGTTTGCACCAACACTCCAGGTGATATTTTGAGATACAACAGAAACAGCGCCATTTATTTGGCATTCATTGCAGAGAAGGCTTAACATTTTTCTCAGTTTCCGGTGTCACCAACTCCTCAGCAGCACAAGGTGCATCCCCAATGTCCAGGGCCACACTCTGCTCCCTGTGGGTACACAATTCCTAACCCACCACCCATCTGGCATCTGTCGGCCCCACCGGGACAGCCTCTGGGATCCAGAGGTGCTGGATTTGTGGCTTGGCTCCCAAGGATAAACCGTGCACAGAGAGAGACAGCCCCAGGGCTGGAAAATCTGCAGGGACATGGGATGAGGGAAGCAGAGGAAGAGGGAGCCTGGAGCCAGACCAGCTTTATCAGGCTCGTGATTTGCCCATACAAGGAGGGAAGAAGTGAGTCCTGGTGCACATGAGGACCAGTGAGACTCCGTGACCCTGCTGGCTCAGGCATTTTGGGCTGCACGCAGAGAGTCAAAAAAGGATGAAAAGTAGTGCCTAGAGAACTCAAAATAGTGCAGGAAAAAGGAGGCCTGACAGACAAAGACACAAGATTCAGCAGGAGATGAATGGACCATCAGCCAGAAGGTAAATGTTTTCTTTATTCTCTTCAACTCATGGAAGACAAATGGGCCAAACTCGGGTCTCGCTCCTGCCCTGGGGAGCGTGTGACCTGAATGAGCACGTAAATAACAATCTGGCATGACAACTCACAGCCGTTCAGGGAAATGTTCACTGCTGTGCTCAGAACAGATGCTTGGGCTAATTAGCAAGATGGTAAGGACCAGGACAGAGGAGGGGAAGCCCAGGACTGAGCGAAGCTGAGGGCTGTGAGAGTTCACAGCACACCCAGAACCAGGTCTTGAAGCAATTCCTCTCTAGGGGGATGTCCAGCCATGTTACTGCAGAGGGGCCACAAAGGTGGGAGAAAACCACCCACAGAAACTTCATGTGCTGCAGGACAGCAAGGAAGAGAAACCCCTCTGGCCCCTAAATACTCAATTCACTAAAACAGTTCCTCTTGCCTGCCAGGGAGAGAATCACATCAAAGGCTGATACCAAGTATTCCTCTGCACTTTATAACTGTGTGGAGAGAAGCCACCTGTGCTCTCACACCAGCCCACCCCTCCTCTGGTCTAGCAGGAGGTGTCCCTGCCCACGGCAGTGGGACTGGAACCAGATGGTATTTAAGGTCCCTTCCAAGGCATTCTTGTGATGCTATGAATGCTGCTAGCTCAGGCTCTGCCCAGCAGCTGAGGCAGCTCAGGAGACAGTAAAAGCACCTGCTAACAGAGCAGCTGATGCTGCAGCCTGCATCAGTGATATAGAGGAAAACAGCAGGAGAGCATGAAGGACAACCTTAAAAGGCACAAGAATAAGAGCTGTTGGCCTAAAGGTGAACTGGTGAAATGGCAACTGGAAGTGTTTACAGCAAAGCAAAGGCTGCTGTTACCCTCTGTAAATTCGAAGCCAGAGGGCTCTAGATGACCTTGAAATGATGAATGCTCTGCAGTGCAAACTACAGCGAGAGGGCAGGACACTGCTGGAGGAACACCCGGGCTGGGCCACCAGCACAGACCCTCGCAAGGAGGGCAGCGGAGCTGCTGCTTGAATGAAGCTCCTGCTGCTTCATAACACCAAGGCTGATCCCAAGGGGAATGGCAAAGCTCACTTAGAAACACAGGCCAAGGTCAAGACTCCATCAGTCTGGATAACAGCCCCAGTTAATGGGTTTACTAGCACTATATGAAACTCAGTATTAGATTAGACAGTTAATGTTCCCCACTGTTGTTATATTTGACTGGGAAGGGAAGACATAGGGAATTAATTCTATAATAGATTATGCCATTAACTGGGAGAACTGGCTGCTACGTTGCACAGAGGCTGACCTTTTGCAGCGCTGCTTTATTAGACATTAGAAGCAGCAGCTCTAAATCTTGGTTTTGACCAATTCCTGGACATATATTTGGGTATTGCCAATAACCCTGGAATGGAAACAATTTCTGTCTGGAAAAATCATAAGCTACCTCCAAGAAAGCCATTGCTTCTCCCTTGAGGGGAGAGAGAAGGGGAAAAAAAACCTGCAGAAATTTAGTATGAATGTGAATTAAAAGCAGCAGGAACCATTTAGCAGAATAGACTAAACTTCAGATGCTCAAATCCAGCTTGGTGAGCTGTCTGTCAAATGCTCAGAGAGAAGGTGGGATTGTGAGGTGGGGGCACATGTACGGTGAGATTGGTGGGACAGACCTTCCCCATTCACTCACTCGTTTTTCCTGCAGCTAAAGCAGGGAGGAAAAGACCTCCAGGGAGCACTGTAACTTCTTTCAACTCTTTAAATGCAACCCTGATGCTCCCAAGAGCCCTTCCCTGCTGCTCTGGAGCATGCTGCAGGCTCAGCAGACTTTTCCTGCCTGTCCTCTGCAGATACTGAGCTGTTTTGACCTGCCCTTGATCCAGAAACCAGCTCTCCAGCACACACTGGATGTGCTGGAGACAGGCTCCTGAAGGCATCTGCCGCAGATGACAGTGGTGTCTCCACCCTGGGTGACAGCCAGCAGATGTTTCATACACACTGGAGCCATCCTGGAAAGCCCTTCCCCTCCCACTGCCCAACATGCCTCTCCCTTAAGGGGAACAATCACTACAACCTGGTTATCACCAATATGAGATGTCTTTTTTTTTACTGCATCTAAAGAGAAATGTTAAAAATAGCCAGAGGAATAAAGAGGGAGTGTTTTGCAGCTGACTTGCAAATAGCAGCTGTCAGAGCCAGCAGGGCCCTGTGACAGGACCATCTCATGCTGTAAAGAACTGCACACAGACAAGATTAACAGGTGACTCTTGTCAGCCTTTTGTCTAAAGGGCACAAATCCTCCACTGAGTGAGGGCAGCACAGCCTTTGAACAGCAAAGCGAAATTAATTATCTCTTCTCTGGCCCTTTGCTTTCACTAATCATGATTTACAGGCTCTGCTTTGCCATAGCCAAATGGGAATTATTTTAACAGAGTTAAAGATTATGGGTTTGCTGTGGAATTGGTCATAAGCTGAATGCAACTCTATTGACCAGAAGGCAGAGGGAGAGCACAGGGAGGTCAGCGATGCCTCCAGGGTGTCAAGGACAAACGAAGGACATTCTGCTGGAGGATGCTCAGACCATGGTCCTTAGCTGTAGGTAAGGAGGCAGAGCAGGGACAGCAGAAAGATGACACTGGGTACTACTGACCCTGGGATCTCTGAGCCCACCAATGCAGCAGAAACCTGGACGAACATTAACACTGTCTGCACAGGTAGCAGCTCCCGCCATGGCTCAGCACAGGCTGCAAACACCATTCCAGCCAGATGCATAAAATAGCCATTTCTATGCCCGAACCGTCCCTGGCACAACAGCCAGCAGGCAGGGCAGCAGGGACACACCTCGGGACAGACAGCAGGGAGCGAGGGGACAGCCACGAGAGGGAGACAAGACCCCACAGCAGCGCTGGCAGCAGCGCCCGGCAGCAGCTCTCACGAGCAATCTCCATGCAGAGCAGGTACCAACCACCACCCTGGCTTTATGACACAGATGACCGAGCCCACAAACCACTTTTGTCTTTTGTGACACGTTTATATGCAGAATAAAACTGGCTGTGTGTACGGACTGGGGAACGAGGCCGGAGAGCTGCGCTGAAGAAAAGGACCTGGGGGTCCTGGTTGATGGGAAGTTGAACATGAGGCAGCCAGGAGGGCCAACCATGTCCTGGGGTGCATCAAGCACAGCATCAACAGCAAGGGAAGGGATTGTCCTGCTCTGTCCTGCACTGGTGCAGCCTCACCTCGAGTCCTGGGAGCAGTTTTGACACAACAATATAAAAAAAGACATTGAGCTATTAGAGAGTGTTCAAAGGAGCCCGTGAGGATGGAAATGGGACTGGAGGGCAAGCTTATGAGACACACTTGAAGTAACTTGGTTTGTTCATCCTGGAGGAGACTGAGGGGGGACTTCATTGTGGTTTTTAACATCCTCATGAGAGGAAGCAGAGGGGCAGGTACTGATCTCTTCACTGTTGTGACCAGTGACACGACCTGAGGAAATGGTATAAAGCTGAGTCAGGGGAGGTTTAGATTGGATATTAGAAAAAGGTTCTTTACCCAGAGGGTGGTCAGGCACTAGAACAGGCTCCCGTGGGCAGTGGTCACAGCAATGATCCTGTCTGAGTTCAAGAAGCACTTAAACAACGCTCTCAGGCACAGGGTAGGATTCTGGGGGTGTCCTATGCAGGGCCAGGAGTTGGACTTGAGGATTCTGGTGGGTCCCTTCCAACTCAGAATATTCCACAATTCTATGGATCTTAGAAACTGTGTGCTCAAACTGAGGCTGAAACTGCCCAGACCTTCTTCTTTTAAACACAACATTCCTAATCCTGATTATCTAGGAAATCTGTGCACCCTCTGAAGACTGTGTTCCTGTGCTGCACACTGTAGGTCAGGGCATATGAAATCTGTCCTCTGTAGAGTAATTTAAGAGTGGTTTAAAGGCTCTTTGCCAGCTGCTTGCTTCTCTGCTCTTTCAAGGTATCAGCATTTCCTGACCTACCCCTTGCAAAGATCTGTGTCCTTCCCCTCTGTGTGCACCATGCAGTCGCTTCCTTCATGGTGCAGCAGCTGCTCCTTATATATGACTGGATGGAGAACCAGTTTTTCAGAGTTTGCTTGTAAACTGATCAGGATTTGAATGCCTACATGGACAACACTGATTTCAATGCAAAATGCTACAAAGAAAATGCAGAGCAGCTGTGCTGATCCCTCTCTCACAGCATATGTGGCTCTGCTCAGCCTCTTCCGCACTCCCGCCCACTGGTGGCTACAGATTAGCATGCAGCGTGCAAAGGCAGACACATTTAGGGAAAATGTATCATTAATTTCTTTTCCTGTCCGTGCGGAGTTTGTCTGACCTCTTTTCTAAATCTATTTTTAAATTGCTTCTGGGACTGTGTATGCCAGGTATCCCATTATGCTGTTGCGAGCATTTGCAGAATCAGCTTGTCACAGTATTGTAAAACTCGCAGGAAATATGGTCAAAATGCATCTCCACAGGTCAGCCAGTCCACACCCAGGTCCCAAGGCTTATTTACACCATCCATGACAGCCGCTTTTCTAATCTGTTCTTAAAATCATTCCCTGAGAATTTATTCTGGTGCATTGTTTTACTTTTCCTTCCAAATCTTTTTCCAGTCCTTCCTCTTTACACATCAGTCCTGAACATTATTTGTGAATTATCAGTTTGAAAAACAGACCACATATGCCCTTTCTTTTCTTCTTGATACCATACGTTTTTACTTTATCTTACAAGATTTTGAGACTGGTCTTGACTGTACTAACTTGTAACACTTGCTGCTGTGTCTGTGCAGAAGCAATACCGAGTGAGGCATTCATCTGCTCCCTTCACAGGCTAGGTGTAAGACCCTTTTGCCCAGAAGCTCTCTCAAGAGAATTTTGTGTCCTCCCCCTTGGACCAAATCCCCATTCCTGTCTCCCTGTTTCACAAGTTGCACACCTTGACTCCCACGGAGCTCCACTGCTCCACTGCCGTGGCTTCAGCGAGGTGGGACGGTGGTGAGGCCAGACAGCTTCAACACAGCCACCCCCTGACACACCCAGACAACAGCTATTTTCAAAAGATAACATTTTGTCTTGTTCTTTTCATGGATTCATTTATACTATCCACACAAACACCTATTTGCCATCATCTCAAGTCTCCAGAGGTGATACATTCTTAAAGAGCTGTTCCACTGTGTCTGGTATGTGCATGGGATGCATCTGGGCCCAGGGCTCAGAAATTATTGTTCTGTTCTTGTAAATAAAAAAGACTTTTTTTTTTTGTCCTCTCATGGCACAAACTTGCAATTAATAAGCAAGTTGCCTAAACACAGCCATGCATCTCAGTGGTTTGACTTGCACAGCTGAACTAACAGATACACCACACATCTACATCTAACACGGAACTGAAGTGTCCAGCTCTATCTTTAAAAAACAGGGACAGCAACACATTCCTTCAGCCAGGAGAAATGGGGAGGGGGAAGTCTCCTCTGAGACTGATAACATATTTGACAGTTATTTTATTTGAGCATTAAAAAAAACCCATCAGAACTCCAATTTCAGGGAGCAGTAATGTTCTGTGTAACAATCACACTCATCCATATTGCATGTTGAAGTCTTCTAGATTGCAGCTCACAGGCAGGAGCCAAGCAGCTATCTATCAGCTAAGGAGGAAGGCAGAATTTGCCCATGACCATTACCCCATCTTTCAAATATTTATCGTGTGCACAAGGAATGTGCATCCAACTGCACTGTCCAGGGACTGGGCACACAGCCCCTTAACCTGTCAAAGTCGATGTGAATGCTGCAGGAGCCTTCACTTTGGCTGGGAAGGTTTTCCATGAACATCTATCCCTGCAGGACCCAAACTCACCCTAAGCCCACCAACAGCACACCTCTCCTCTGCCAGGCAAGATCTCAAACTCTGCCTCTCAACAAGCTCTGTTTCTCTCTGGGCCACTCCACTTTCTGTAACATTTTTAGCACTGTGACGTGCTGTCTTATGTGCTGTAACACATTGTACTCCGCTCGCGTATCCGATTCCTTCTGCTGTATGAATTCTGCCACTGAAACAGTGCTATAAAAACTATGCAGCGAATTCTGTACAAAGACCTCCCCCATTCCATTCTCCACCTTGCCAGGCTAGCTCCATTTTTAGCAGTCACTAGTCATCTCAGATGCACTGAATAAAAGATAGCTACCTGTCTTCAGTGAGCAATTCTGTCTGTTCCCAAGAGGTTGCTGAAGGTGGGATTCACTGTATTTCCTGCTGTAACTACAGCTCTCAAGGTCACACCCTTTCCAAGCTGTGCTGGTCAAGCTTTGCCAGCACAAAATGATGTGCTGTTGCTGAACAGGCTGAGGAATTTCTCGAGGTATTACAGAAATAATCTTCATGCCTTTCCTGGTTTCCATCTCAAAAGACACTGATTTCTTACAGCCTGAACTGATATTAACAACATGTTTCATTACATTTTTTTAAAGGACTCAGATAAAAAGAGGCCTGAAGATAATCTGTTATAAAAGAGTCTAGAAGTCTCCTGGCTTTGAAAGTCAAAAAAGAAACATTCAGTGAATAGCTGCAGTGTGAATGGGGCATTCAGGAACCAAGTCTTTTGGTCATTCTTGAATGACGAGGGATACTTTTTGCTGAAGGAAAAATGAATTTTCATGTGGCCATGTGGTCACAACCCAGGCCAGTATTTTCTCCTGCTTCCTATTAATTATTGCTCCACAGTAAAGCAGAGAAGGGCAGGCAGCTCCCCCAGCCTAAGCCCCAGTGTTGGCTCACACCAGCCCAGTGGGAGACCTGGTACCAGAGACAGAAGGAAGCCGAGAGGTGCAAGATGCCCGTGCTGGTGGCACTGGTGCCAGGCTGTGTCCTGCCTCCTGCCATGGGCACAACACAGCCTTCAGGCAGAGCACAGGTGGCACTGCACTCACCATGGAGAAGAGAGGTGAGACAGCCAACAACAAGACGCTTCCTTGCCGGACCTGCACACTCCTCTCAGATAATACGAGAGCAATCCTTCAAGTCTTTGTTAGTCACCACCTGCTGTGTTTTTCTAAGGTAAAAATCACCTGAGCTCTCCAGAACTTAATCATCCCAGCAGCAGCCAGCAAGAACAAAAACGCTATGAGTACCACTCACTAGGCACTGTGGCAGCTAGCAGGCTTTTGTTCCACGTCCATTTTTATCTTTCTGCTCCATTTTCAGGAAGAAAAGTGTTTGGCAGGAACAAGTTACATGCAAGTCCAGAATCTACTGCTTTCTGAATGCTGTACATGGTCTCGTGCAGCTGCAGCAAAACCCAGCCAAAACAAGATGTAGATCGTGCAAGAGCCAGGATGGAGCTGAGATTCTGCTGAATCTCACAGGGTTGTTTGTGACTTATTCCTATATTCGGAATAGTATCCTTGCAGCAATCCTGCTGTCCTGAGACTACCCCATAGGCACTTACTACAGTGGATAACTGTTCTCTCAAGCAGATTTTTAAGTATATACATAGAAGAAAATATTCACTGCTGTAGAGATTTGTAACCAGTGCTAAGATTGTTCCAGATTAATTATGAATGGAAACATCTGTGAAAGCATAACCAGCCTGGCTGTAGCAGATCTGTTCTCCAATGACAGGGGAACGATGGACAACAAGGTTAGAGAGCACATCACTTCCATGCCCTGTTTGAGGGCAGACTGTAGCCATAAAGATCCCCCCAAAAAGGGAACAAAACTGTGGCAGTGCTGCTTGAGATCTACAGAGATGAAAAAGAGCAAGACCCTGAAGTGAAAGATCACTCCAAAATAGCAGGTAAGTCCTAGAAAGTGTAAGAAAAACATAGTCTAAGAGCCAGTCTGTTGTAAAGAACAACTCAGCAGACACAGCAAGGGCTTGACAGATGGTGTCCCATGTCCTCCCTGCAGCACACAACCCAGCCTGGCTTCAGCACCTGGATTCACAAGGCTTGGTGCCTGCATGGGGTGGAGAGCATGAGGGAATGAAACCTGGACATGGGAATGACTGAAAGCAGTTTTGTTCAAAGTAAATATCTACTTCTCCTTCTACAAAGTTTCACATTGAGCTTTAGTATATTAATTTCCTAACTAGTGCACAACCACTGTGCAACAGAAAACCTGGATAAGAACGTTGGAGGACTTTTTGTCTGGCAAAAACTTACATGAAGCAGTGTGTTGACACTGTCAGCATTTACTGGCATGCTGTATGAGCTTAAATTCCAGAAGATGCATCATTTAGCCCAGCTGGTCTCCAGTATACTTCATCTTCAGGTAAAGGGAGTATTTTGCTGAAAGAAGGCCTAGCATACCTCAGAGGTATACCCCTGCATAATATGCCTCTCCATGAAAAAAAACCCTGGATTTTATGCACTCTGGTGTTCACACGAAAGCAGCATTGCTCAAAATCATGCACTTCAGAATATTCTTTGCCTGTGATACCTTGCACTAGCACAGAGCAGCTGTGGCAGCTGCCACCAGCTCACTGCAACAAACATGAAAAAGCAGTCAGTGAGCAACTCTCTGTAAAAACAGTTTGTATGGCTGAGGGAAAGTATTTAAGCCTGCTGCAGCAAAGTTTCACCAAATCTTTGATCGCTTCAGTGTGCCACCTTTGGAAGTTATCCTTAAATTGATAAGGATTATAAAAACACATGGAATTTGAGAAACAAGCCCTCTTGGAAGATGAGGTTTTCAATCCATCTTCTTCCAGGCGCGAACACATCAAAGGGATGCACGGGTGGAAAGAATTAGAACAGCCTCGCCTTGCTGAAAACCAGGGGTTTGACAGTCACTGGTGAAAACTCTCTGACCTGGGAGTATCTGCACCAGTCACAAACCCAGCTTTTATTAGAAAGAAAATCAACTCGCCACAGCTAACAGAGACATATGAATCTTCATTTTTCCTCCCTGGGAAGACAGCTACAGCAAACAAGAGAGGTCAAGAGAAATCTGATTTAGGAGAACACATTTCTGTTCCTCAAAGCTATTCCCCAAACAATTCCATTCTTTGCTGCAGGAAAAGAAAGCAGAGAAACTCCCCTCCCACCACGTTTTAAGAGAACTGAGCTCTCTTAGTTCTTTGTACTCCCAGCCCTGTTTGCTTATCATTTGTGGCTCAGGCAGATAGCTGCAATTCCCATTGGGTTCCCAGAAGAGATTAATTATCCCACCTAGGAACAAAGCATCCAGGAACCACTTAATCACACTTTTCAGAGAAGAAACTACCCCATCCCTGGCTGAGGTGCTCGCAAGGATGTTCTGGCAGCATTCAAGGTTGGAATACCAAATGTTAGGCTTGTTCTAATAAAGACACTTGGATTCCAAGACAGGCTTTTCCTTTCTCTGTCGAGCTGATAGCTACATGTCACCTGCCTTCAGGGTGAGACAGCACTTGCAGGGGTGCAGTATTTTGCTGGCAGAAATACTCCCTCTCCATGAAAGCCCAACAAAGCAGCCAGTGTATGCAGTGAGAGGACACAGACTATTCAGGGAATTACACCCCTTCCCAGGAGGGTAAGCTATGTAAATATAAAAAGGAAAGAATTTTACTCTGCATGAAAGCAGACTCTTGCTCCTCATTGCCCAGTGACTGAACTTAATCACTAATCCTCTGCATCTAGTAGCGGAGGCAGAACTCCAAGCCACAGGACTGTGCTGGTGTAGCAAGAATATTTCCCTGGAGACAGCAGCTCACAGAAGAGATAAGGTACATCACAGCTTTGGAGTGACAAGATTGCTATCGCAGTCTGTGCCTCATTACTATTTTGAACCTTCAGCACAGATCTATGATGCCTTTCCAGGATTAGCCTACTTCTAAAGCTAAAGAAAGTCTCTCTTAATTTACAGCCTGTTACTTATTTAACACCAGAATCACATTAATTGAGAGTGCCTTTGGACTCTCCCAGCATTTTAACTGTACAGTGTACTTGGAATATCACACAGGACTAGAGAGAGCATAGAGTGATGCCAAGTGTGGTCCTTGGCTTAAACAGAACACCTTTTAGGTATAGAAACATTTTGGGCTCACACCTAGAAAGCACAAAATTGGATGGTATGCACTGCCTTTTTTTTTAAATACTGTGGGTTTTTTGCTTCCAAAGGTTCCCATGAACAGTCATCTTGGTAAAATTATTAAATTGCCCTATACAGCTTCAAGTAATGGAAATATAAAAACCAGAATTGGAGACAAGTCAGGTCCCAAAGTTCTGGCCTAAAGATCCCCTGCTTTGCACTCTGGTATAAAGTCTAAATGCAACAAAGTGTATTGTAACTTCTCTTGGGGTCAAAAATCTTTTCTGAAACACTTCATTTTAGGACCCTGTAATTCAGATGAAACAAAATTAGGTTTTTTACCAAAGTACACACGGGCTCCAAAATAGATATATTTTGATATCAGAATTTTGCTGTGCTGTAAGGTATTTTATTACTTTCACCCTTTTCAGTACCTTGACACTTCTGCCTGCCCCAAACCAAAGGGCTATTTTGAAACAGGGGAAATGGACAACTATTGTGCAACACTAAAAACTACTGGCTTATAATTTACGATCAGTAATGAGCCTCTGCTATTGACCCTGAATTACTCATCCAAAGGCAAAGCGGTTAAAAGTAATGGGTATCTGCTTCAGCTCAGAATAATGAGGACACTAAAAAAAGTATATAAACAGCCAAGTATGTGCCAGCTATGCAGACAGAGATCTGCTCTAACTGGATGGGCAGGACACCTGCAGCATAGGCAAGTCAGAAAAACACATCGTCCATCATGCTGGAGGAAAATTAATAGGTACAGGGACAGTGCATCCCACGAGTGATTACCCAGCTCCCTTTGGATGACTTACTTTCCCTCTGATCCATAACTGTTCATGCTGTCCTCGATGGACTCGTGGCTGGCTTGACGGACGGTCCTGCTGGGCATTTCAACAGCCAGGCCAGTTTCAGTGCTCCTCTGGATGGCTCCTTTCAGTCTCCGACCATCACCGTCTAGGAACACAAGGAGAGAAAAGGCAGTCAGCCTCTATTCCCAGAGCCTTTTGCACTGACAAAGCCAAGGAGAAGCAGAAAAGGTCTTTCGGAAGACCAGCCTGGCATCTGTCACGCAACATTTCCTTACTCAGCCCTGCTTCATCAGCACCTCCCGAGTCATCTCTGGAACACACTCAGTGCTCCACCATGCCAGGGCCAGCAGATACTCAGAGCATGCACACCTCCCTACCTACTCCAACCATTTGTACCAGTTAATTATCCATTGAGCAGGCAGCCACACCAGAGCTGGCTACACCTGGAGCTACCCAGTCAGGGAACACAGTAGCAGCAACCGTGGGCTGAGGAGTACAGCCTGATGCCTCCAAGCCTATCCCAAATCCCATGTTGCTGCCTCAGGCTGTGTGGAACAGCAAAAACAGTGGCAGGTTGTGGTGGGCAACGAGTGATCAGAGGGGAGGGAAAGGCCAGGCAGCACCAGAGGTGCTGTGAAAGCAGAAGCCCTCCCAGACCGGCCACAGGGGAATAGTTGGGCACAGTCAAAATGTTCCCTGGTGGCACTGGAAAGGCACCAGCAGTGGAAAACCCTGGAGAGGACTATTCCCCTTGGTAGACGCCCTCGGCCACAGCATAGAGGGAATTAAGTAGGTTCTGGTTCCTCCTGGGTGCAGTCTTCAGAGGCTCAGCCCTCTGAAATTAACAGCTGCTATTTTCATCCTCCATCTCGAGCAGTCTGTTTCTCAGAACAAACCATGTTATGTAATGAATACGTAATGAATACCATTACTATTAATTGCTGTAGCTGGTGTTAGGAAGCTCCAGATTTCATCCCACATAGAGCACTCATCCTGAAACACATCTGCTACAAGTTTTCTGAACAAAGCAGAATTATCTAAATCCTCTAAAGATGCCCAGTCATTACCCAGGACTCAGGCAACAAACCCCTGACCCACGGTGCTCTCAGAAACCTTCCAGCTTTTTGAGTACCACCTCCAGAGGAGAAATGACCTGGCTACTGAGTCTGGAGAACTCAAGAACACCAAATATTAAAGGAAACAAATCTTTCAAAAAATCACAGGATGGGTGAGGTTGGAAGGGACCAGAGTGGTTCATCTGATCCATCCTCCCTGCTGAAACAGGGTCATCCTAGAGCACACTGCACAGGATTGCATCCAGATGGTTCTTGAGTATCTCCAGTGAGGGAGACTCCACAACCTTCTGGCAACCTGTTCCAGTGCACCCACACAGTGAAGACATTCTTCCTCATATTCAGGTGGAACTTCTTGTGAATCACTTTCCGAACTACTTTGGAAATATGAGGGTATCTGTAAGAACCTGCCTAAAATACCCTGTTTTTTGTGTAGCAGGCTGCTTGACCTAAAATACTTTTCTTTAGATCTTGGTGTGAAGAGAGACTTTGAAAAAAAATTTGGTAAGGTATCAGAAATGCTTCCTATCCTACTTCTCCAATTGTATCTACGCCGAAAAGCAAAGACAAAAATTCTCCTATAAATACAGCTGTAAAGTACCTTTTCCTCTGGTATCATGAGGTTTCCAAGTGGGTAAACGTGCTGGCCCCAGGGCTCTGTACCAGCTGCTGTCCCCACATATGGTGCAGCATGTGTACACATGTCCCTATGAGCTAAGGGGATCGAATTTGCACATTCTGGGTTAACATTAACTACAGTTTGCACTGTTTGTGTGCCTAGAGCAATGCATGAAGCACATTGTATAAATCAGGAAGTTACACAAACGTAAAACATATTTCTCATGTGCTTTCAAAATCCAAACCTTCAGGCAAGAATAACAATATGGGCACCAACAAAAGCGAAGCCTTGTGAAACAGCCGTGCCTATTCTCCCAACCAGTGTAGAGCAGCTCCCTTTGATGCACCCTCTCTAGCCTTGTGCAGCTCATTAGAGCCTCTGATGGGGTTTGCAAGCTCCTCTGAGGGCACATCCCACAACCTCGTGGGCAGACTTGATGGTCCGTTTCATTTGTCTTGCATTCACCTCCACAAACAATCTTTGAGTCATCCACATGCACCAGTGCCCATCCCTCCTTCACATGTGCACTCAGAGCACTCATCCTCCTGCCCTTTTAGGTTAGTCCTCACAAGAGCCCTGCTGGCAGCCAGAGTCAAAGCATCAAATGACAAAAATGTAGGAGACAAATTAAAAATGCCCCATTGCCCAGCCATGCAACATCTGTTTGAAAAAAATCTCTTCTTTCCCCAATCTAATGAGATGTGCCTGGAGACACTCGAAATCAAAAGACTATTCATCCATAGCTGGCAACAAATGAGAGGCTTGGGACAGAGCAAGGGTTTGGAGCAACACAAGGCGCTTGCTTGCTTTCTATCAGCCATCTCCTGATTCAAAGCCAGGGACATCAAGAACAAGGGCCCAAAGGCAAGGAAAGGCAGCACTGTGGGAGCACCAGGGCACTGTACCAGTGATCATTTAGCTGGCACGGGGCAAGTTCAGACGTAGAGCATCACATGCACAGCCTTCCACTGCTGGGTGGGTCATTTTCTAGTAGTCCTGATTGCTTTTGCGGGTTATTAAAAAAAAAAAAAAAAACAGGACAGACAAAGGAGAAAAAAAGGAAATAAAACAATTTAATCGAGAATCTCTGTAAAACAAGACAATGTTTTAGGACATATAATGTAAAGGACAAGAATCCTTTGTTCCTTCCTCTTCTTCCAGACAGAGATGCACAGCAACTCCTGCATTTTACAAATGACCTCTCGTTATTCTGGAAAAAGGCTTCTCCAACCTTTCTCGCCCTAGACTCTCCTTTTGCCAAAAGTTTCCCTTGCACAGAAGGGGAGTGATTTGTTTTACCAAAAAGGCAAGCTCCCAAACTACAGCGGCCAGAGGCATGACTGAAACAGGGTAAGAGATCACCATAAGCACCAGAGATGCCATCAGAAATGAGATATAGGTTCCTAAACTATCCAGCCCCATCAGCTGGGAGAGGCGGACAGATCAGGGATAGCACACCTGGAAAGGAAATATATATGGGCGACATTGTACTTCTCATCTGTGAGCCAAAAATATTTCACAAGCAACAGTCAGCTGCCATTAACCTTCTCTGGTCAGTGTGGAGCATGGCACGGGGGCTGTGCCTCCTCCCTACCCAAAATCTTCGTGCTTCGACACCTTTGCCAATCAGAAGGTAAATGATATGCATCGATGCAGGCGTTGCCTGGCAAAATCATTTGTCTTAATTTGTCAGTGGTATCTGCAACAAGTAAGAGTAGTATCGACATTTTCTGCAGTGTCACCAGATTTATTTTCTGCACCTCTTCCAATCAAGCAGCAAACAACAGAGGTTAAGCAGTCAGTCAAGCCTGCAGTGCAACACATCACTAAGAGCAGATTTTACTTTGGGATGACCTTGGGAAGAAGAAATGTTTTGGTCAAATATCCAGGATGAAGATACACAGCACCTCGCTGACGCCAACAACCAGAAGGGCCCAGCAGTCACTCTGCCAAGTTCTCAGTGTTGACAGGCGCTTCGATTTTGCTCTGTTCAGCCAAACAATTTATGTTTGGCTAAAGAATATCTTCTAAAGCACTATCCACTCCGGGTTTGAAGATACCGAGATGAAGAATCTGCCATTTGCCTGCACGGTTTATTTTACTACCTGACATTTAGAGATGTGGCTTAATTTTGCCTGGTTTCAGCTTTCACACACCAGATTTTTTTAGAGCCCTTCTCCACCCTGAGAGCTGCTTTGTGTTTTTGCTATAAAGACTTTTCTGCAGTGCAGGTGAGTTTTCTCTCAATGTTATTTTGACAAGTTAAACAGACTGAGATCTCTATGTCTCTCATGCTCTGGCATTTTTTTTTTCTCCTGGCCTTGGATCTTTTTAATGACCTCCCCAGGTTTTAAAAGCCCTTTTGAGAACACACACAGCAGAACTGGAGTCTGCATTTTAGTACAGAAACACGTACAGAGGTAAAAATCAGCTTGTACTCTCATCTTCACTGCTTCTGCTGGCATCTCCCAAGACCACAGTAAGCTCCTGATCACATCACACCTTGCCAGGAGGTTGTGCAGTCCCTTGCCTGACCTGCTGGTATGACCTTGCAGAACATTATATTAAAAAATAGGTAAGAAAATGAATTTTATTTGAAGAGAAAGAAAGCAAAACTTCAGACAGCTCTATACAGCTCTCTCACCCCCAGTACTATTTACTCTCTTTCTAGTGTCCACATCACTTGTGAATTAAATGAGGTTTAAACTCATGCTTGCTCCAAATCAAATGAAAACACTGAGCACCACCAGGCCTTCAAAGAGCCTTCCTGCCTTTGAGGCTTTTCCTTGACAACTGCTTTTTGATACATGAAGCAAGTTTTTAATCCATTTATCACGATCACACTTTCAGGGTCATGTTGTTCTAGGACAAAACCCTAACATACTTATCATATTTACCCAGATATCTGTGTCTTCTAAAACTTGGAGAAAAATGTTTCTCACAAGACCCATTTTCCCTACATTCTTCTTGACTGGTATTAATTATAGTCCATCATTTTGTTCATTATTAATTAGATCTCATTATCATGTTTCCCCTCATTCCTTCCAACAACCCAGTAATAATCGAAGAGAAGCAAGGTCACCATGCAGGTGCCCTGTGCAGAGCAGAGCATCTTTTGAAGAGTACCCTTAACTAAATTTTCAGCTGTCAACCACACAGAGGGGCATCCTCTTCTCAAGAATGGTGCTGCTCCTGTAGAAGAGCTGCCACCAAGAATTGGATTTGCTCAAAATCACAGGGGTGGGAAAAATAAGAGTGGCATTGTTCCCTTCTCTCCTCCAAGGGAAGAGTAACCACTTCTCATGTCCTCTTCTATGTCACTCCCATGCACAACTCTTTGAAGCTCTTCCTCTCTGCTACTGACAGGGCTCTCCATGCTCAGAGGCCAGCAAGTCTTGAAAAATCTATGTGAATCCTGCAACAGCTCATCACAAGGTCATGATTATATAATTATTACTCCTACACAGAATTACTCTATGATAGATGCTTATTGATGACATTTCTGAGAGACAGCATGCCCCTTTCACTGTTATCCCTACACTGTCTCCTCTCTTTTCACTTCCTTTTCCTCCACCCAGGTACTTGGTACCATCTTTCTCTTTTCCACTTTGTTTTCCATTTCTTCCTCCATGCTTGCAGTTTGCTGGATACTACCAGCACAAAAAGAAATCAACACGATGCATGTGCTACAGACCGTCCTGTACTTTAGAATTAATTGGTATTGATTTAGGCCTGAGATTAGGCATTGACTGAATCTCAACTCCATCAGCTTTGCTCCTAAATTACCCAACCACTTCCAAGCACAGAACACAGTGGCACCCAAAGCACATGGACACACAGCACCAGCACAGGCCACCCAAGACACACCAAGGGTCTGGCAAAACAGCCTGGGTAGCTGTTATCCTTTCCCAAACTTGATGAGCCAGGGGAAAAATCAGAAAGGGAAATCAGTTGGATGCTTACTTTCACTTGTTCCTATTGCAAAGCTCTGGAAAAGATAACATTTTGTATTTTCCAAGGAAGTTTATCTGAGCTTGAGCAAAGAGACTACATCCCCACTGCTTTTCTTACCCAAGTCAAGCAGTATGGAACAATTCCCATCCAAACATGCTGCAGGGCATCGACCTGGACAGACTCTGCTCTCTGGATTCACACCTGGGTTCCTCAGCACATGAATTGCCTGTTTTGCTCCAAAATACCAACTTGCACTTATGAAGCATGAAGAACTGACAACTCCAGCAAAGGAACACAGAAAAACCCATCTGGCAGCGCCAATGAAGCCTTCAGAGCACGCTGCAGATCACGTAGAAAGCAGAGACAGGACAGGACCCGACTGCCTGCAGAGGAGATTTGCCCCGAGCTATCTCCTTTCAGTTCATGCTGAATCTGCCTGCTCTACCCTTGGCTCAAACACGGGCTCACAAGCCCTTTCACTTTCCACAACCACTAACTTCACTCTCTGGTTTTGACCCTAAAAGTTGTTTCTATCTCTCTTCCCCATGAAGATCTGCCTCTGAGAAAAGACGATGCACATCATCAGAAAAGATGATGCAGGTTTGGGGCTGAAAATGAAGAAGGGAAAACATCAAGCACCCATCTGGATGGTATCAAGTGCTGAGGTGAGGAAGGTCCCCAAGTCCAACAACTGGTCTTTGGCATGTCTGTGGGCAAAAAGCAGAAATGGAAGTCTCAGCTCAGCACCCCATCAGACTGCTAAAACACTGACCATTTGACCTCCTACTTATTTTCAGGTACTCTGAGAAAAGAGTCAGCACATTAACTTCTCCACTTCAAACTTTGTCACTGCACAGTTGTTCCTGAATTGTTTAAAAAAAAAAAAAAATTCTGTTTAGTCAGATGCTGACTCCCTGTGACACCTACTAAGATTTGTGTGCCATGAATCAATTCTGAGATGAATAAAAATTCCATTGTTCGCCTTCAAAGGAGAAAAAGAAAAGTCTTCCCACAGCCTTGCATGAATACCCAACACCTGTGCAGCCTGGCACACGCTGAGCTGGCGTCTGCCAGGGTGGGCAGCACAGGCCCCTTTACAGGGGTATCTCTCTTCAGAGCAAGCCCTGATGCTCTCCTAAGGGGTTGCTTCTGCTGAGGAAAAAAAAATAAATACTAGATTGTCACTTCAGCATGCAGTTTAACGAGATGAACTCAATCTCATCATGCCTGGCAAGCCCTGACATCCTGCCAAGCATTCCCCACATCAACATCCTAATGGAGTGTGAATTATGAGCACCTAAAGAGAGGCAGTTTGTACTGTGCTCCAGAACATGCCAGGCTATCATCACAGCCTGAGTAATCCACCAGAATGACAGAAAATGGCTGGGGATAAACAGGGGCACTAATCAGGCTGTTTGCTTCATTCCCCTTGTCCTAGTTTCAGACAGCAACAAAATCACACCCTTTCTTTCCAAATTAAGCACAGAATCTTCTATGGGATGGAAAAAAGTATTTCAACATGTTAATTCCTAATCTGTGGAGGTTAGGTACATTCACAGGGTTCGGAAAGTTCAATCAGCTCTTCTTGTGAGAGTCAGAAAATAATAAAATTAGCAACTATTTTCACTGCTGTTACAGCTACCAACTCCAGTGAAGGCAGAGCAGGGCCAGGACACCCTGCTTGTATGGGCAACTTCTGGAGATGCCAATGAGACACCTCCAAATTCCCAATGTAACACAATCCCAATACATCCCATTGCTGCTGGCCCACAAGGGTATTTTAGCACAAAAAAAGCTTTCTCTCAACCTAGAGTTCAGACTGGCCTGTCCTCACCCACACCGACAGGCAGTGCTGACACCCCTGCCCAGATGTGTGGATGTCAAACCAACTCCCCCTGAATCCAGAGTTTTATGTTCTTCCCCCTCACCATTAGATGAGGACTAAAAATCATTCATGGGGTTATTTTCATGAACAGCCTCTGAGGCTGCCTTCCCTCTTTCCCCCACAACCCAGCCCAAACCCCATCTCATCAGACACTTAAAGCAGCATTTTTTCCTCCATCCTGGCCTGAGCTGCAATTTGGTTTAAGTCCTGTATTTAAGCAGGTCTCCACCCCAGTAGATGTTATCATCTCTTGTAGCTTGCCTGGGGCATGGGTAGAGCAGCAATTTTTCTTCCTTTCTTCATAAGCTCCATTTTCATATTTTAAACATACTTTTTCTCCTCCTTTTGAGGTTAAAATTAAATAGTTCCCATGATACTATTTTTAATTTTGACCTTTTTGATAATCCATCTATATAAAAAAAAAATTTAATGGCCAAAATTTTCATTTAGAAGTATCTAAAGAAAAAATTCTGCAACAAACATGTAGCCAGGAAAATCACTTGGAGATTTTTCCCTTCACTGTCAAAAGAGAGAAAGCCAAGAGCCAAAAAGGTAAATACATATGTTCCACTGTCAATGACTTTCAAATGGAGTTTTTGACTACCATAAAAAGTTGTTTAGCTTTTCACTATAAAAAAGTTGCAGTACCATAACACTAACAAAAACGTTTGGTTCTTTCAGAGTTATTTCATGGGAACTACTTTGCAGCTAGATCCAGCTCTTCAGAATTCTTTCCATGTCTCTATTTTGTTTGCAGCAGCAGGATCCAAACAGCTTCATCTGATGGCTGCTTTTGCATTTTTATTTTTATAAGAAAATGGAACACACTGCCCCCTTTTCTTCCCCCAATCTGCCAGGCTTTGCAGTAGAGCCTGATTAAATGAAATGGCCATATCCATCCAGAACATTCACTGCTGTAATATTTCTGCAGCAGCCTAGCAATGAAACTTGAACACTGCCCTGTCCATAGCCCAGGTCTCCAGGGAAAGACAAGCACGGAACTGCTGATGCTGCACCAGTTGTCCCTGGAATGGCTGCATGTCTGGGACAGACACATCCCACATCCCAGGCCTTTCTTCATCTGCTGCTTTTGTTCTTGGGCAAGGGGTGATGACTTAAAAATATAATCTTACTATGATATTTATAATGCAATAAACCACAGATATATATATATACACACACACTCACACATTCTCACTGCATGGCAATTAGGGGATTCAATCTTTCCACTTCCTGGATTTTGGTTTTTAAGCCTCACCAAGAGTTAAACTCCCCTCTGACATCAGCCCACCTGGGAAGCCCTGAGGGTCTGTAGTCCAACTAGGTAAGGAGAATTTAGCTGATGGGCTCAGAGAACAAGAACATTTGACACAGGCAATTAATTTAACTGATTTATTTAAGCTACTACACTGTAATATTTATTGCTTAGAAAGCTGAGGGAAGCATCACACATAGAATCAACAACCAGCAGTGCTCTACATGTTCTCAGTTCCAAACTCTTAGAACTTTGCCAGCTATCATGATGTGGGTATCAGGAAAACATGAAAGTAGAAAGGTGAGTGGCTGGTTTGTGTGCCAGCACCACCCCAGGGCTTTCTCCTTGTTAATTCACAAGGAGAATAGAGGTGGAGCCAATTTGTGTCCCCATGGCTGAAAGTCCTCCAGCTAACCAACGTAAGTTGTGAAGGCCAGGTGAGGCTCTCTACTTAATTACAAGAGAGTTGAACCAGAGCACCCTAATGTCCTAATTCTGCCATCCATCTCACACTATTAGTAACTGTGGATGTTGCTTAAGTCCAGGTTCTGAAATATGAATGAGCCTGAGCTGCAGAAAACCTCTTGATTTAGAAAAGGATCACAAAAATGAGGTGAATTCACAAAAATAAAGCTACTAGAAAGAGCCGTTGTAGAGAAGGACGGCATGAGATGAAAGAGTTGCCCAGCCTACACTTCACTAAGCCAAGAAACTTTGCACGAGGCTGTTGTGCCCCTCCCGAGTCCGCTGGATCTGCCTGCTCACCGACTGCCCCCCTCCTGGCAGAGCCCAGCATCCTGCTCTTCACTTGGTAACTTTTAGGAAGCAAGCAGGGGTAAAATAACTTCAGCAGCCTGTTTGCAAGCTGTGCATTCCTACTGCAGAAGAGGACTCGGGTCATGAGCCTCCTGAAGCCACCAAAACCCCCCAGAGGTGCTGACACACCTTTCTGTCCCACTGGATGCTCAGCTCCAGTGGTCTGCTTTCACCCACAAGGTTAATTTTAGACTGAGATTATATATCAGATCTTTTCTCCCAGGGGCACTAGTTTGTGTGTCTCTCTCTACCCAGAGCCATCTTTTCCAGCATTTTTAGAGTCTGCTCATCTTGGGCTTCTCCCCCAAATTTGGCTGAAACTAGAAAGTATCTGCTACATAGTAATGATGGGAAGAAAGTCAGGACAGCGGCTTAAGCACTGAAGAAATACTTGTCTCCCTCAAATTCACAGCTACTGCACAGCAGGTGAAGTTTAGTTTTGGTACAGACAAAATTGAGAGGGAAGCAGTTGACAAGGCCATATTTTTTAATGAGATTTCTTCCCTTTTCTTCTGTCCTACTGACGCTCTTTTAGGAGCAAGCGGCTTTGTCAAGACCGTGTGTGCGAGCACAGAGAGCAACAGTCTTGGCACAGTGAATGAGTCATGCAACCTTTTGTTCACTCGTTATAAATACAATTAAAAATACAGGCCCATTTCCTTAACAGGCACGAAGCCACAGAACCCTGGAGTCATTCATAAACTAGAATCCTGGTGCAGAATTGCATTTAGAATAGCATTTGATTTGTGTTTAGCTTGGGTTGTAATTACTTCATCATATTTTCCTTAAGGAAATGAATGATCAAATTCATAAGGAGTTGACTTTAATTATACACACTGCTTAGTAACTTGTGTCCATTTGGAAGCAATTATTTGATCCACTGTGGAAGCAGAGAGGGGGAGCTGATGGTCTGGTTTCCAGAGAAGTTAAACAATTTCAGGCATTGAGTTCCTAATTCCAGACAATCTCACCTGACGATACCACCACCTGTGTCAGGCTTCACCAAAGGTGCTCTCATGGGGTACCTGTAGCAAATGCTAGAGGAAGCAAGCCAGCATGTTTTTCCCCTCTAATTCTACATATTGCTTTGACTCACACGGAGACATCCCATGACAGCTCCATGGCCATGGAGCATCTATTGTGCCAGGCCAGTACCACAGCCTGCCACAGCTGCACTAAAGGGAACCCTTTTCTTCCCAAATGGTACCAAGAACTGTACAAAACCCCCTGTTCATAGCACACCTGTGCTGCTGAAGAGAGAGCTTGGAGAGTGGCTCCATTTCCCAAAAGCCTGCAAACAGATCCATTGCACTCATACTGCTTCTCTCACACAGATCCCTTTCCAGGAACAAGTGCCAGGTTCTGCTTGGGTGGAGTAAATGGAGAGCACCCTGCCCTTCACAACTGTGGTAATTTGGCTGCAGATACCTCATGACAGCTGGAAGGTCAGGCTTCAATGCCCAGAAGCAGGACAGGAGCAACAGTTCCTTACGATGCAAAGTCATTCACAGTGACTAAGAAATCAAAGTGAGTTTGTATCACTGCAAACAGCCCTGCCAATCATACATCATAAGTATCTTCAGCTGGGGACAAGTCAGGCCACTACACATGGAAAACACCATCCAATACCAAAAACAGAGGCGCTGAAATTTAACTAGTAGACACCTAAGAAAAAACATTCAAGCAAAAATTTCACAGCCCAAACCCTGAAGAGACACATGCAAACTCTCATCTGAGTGACACACTCTCCCACAGACGAACATGGCAGACACATAACTGCCTCCTACATCTGCTTTCTGCATGCACAAAAGCAGCACTCAGATAGAAAAACACCCCAGATTATTTGAAGTCCTTTGGGAAATTCAGTTCACTGTTTGTCTATGCAGAGTATTGAGCTTCCAATAGCGGAGAAAAAGCCCTTTGGCCAGAGCTGGAAAATAAACATAATGTGTTCATCTCTGATGAAAGATACTGCAGAATGTGGGAAACCAACCAAACTATCATGCCTGGCTGCAGATTACCGAGGATTGAAGTAAAAAGTCATCAGACTAACACAGATTAAAAATACAGGAGATTAATACACTTTAGGAACAATATGAAAATCTAGTTTTCTCAATTATCAACAACAAGATGCAGTAAGAATCAGTCCTTTGTGAAGAAGAGGCACACCAGAGTGTTCAATATCGTATTGACTGGAATTTGCATTGATCACTCACAGTGTACAAAAGCCACACACCAGCACAGCATCCTGAGAAGCAATGCCTGTTTGCAGCATGGCTACCCCATGACATGTACCTGGCAGAATGTTCACCAAAATCCCATTATTTGTGCCAAATATTTCTGAACAAATTCTGTAGAAGGAGCAAGGATTAAAATGCTTTGGAGTGCCCTGCTAATCTCTCTCTACTATGAGAGCAGAAAAGAGAACAGATAAAGAAGCAATTGTGATACAGCCAGCATCAGCCTTGCAGGCAACGCTAACAGCTCAGGGAGATCAAACACGCATTAAAGGGCAGTGTGTGAGCAAAAAAATAGTTCTAATGTAACCACCAAAAAAAAGGTTGATGGGAATCTCTTTATAAAATGTGCAGGCAACGACTGCCCAACAGTACTGGAAGAAGGTCAGGAGAGGACACCCTGCTTACGAAGCACCTGCATCACCGTCACTTCCTGCCTTCTGACACCTGCAGGTAACTTTCATGTTTCTGTTCTCAGATTTAACAACTGGGCTGACATAAGGAAGCCTGGGGATTTCTCCAGATGTTACTGGCAAGGTCAGAGAAGTACAATCCCCTTCCATCGCCGCCTGTGCTCCGAGGGCTCCGTTTCACTCCGCTGTACAGTAACTGTGCCAGCGACCTGAGCCAGCCACCCACCCCACCAGGCTCCACCCTTCACACTCATCTCAACACGGAAACAAACAGAAGGAGACAGGACACACAATTTTGAAAGCAAACTTGAAGGTGAGACCCTCAGTCCCAACCCATTCACAGTCTCTGATCACAATTACAAATCGAGCTCAAGAGTAAAGTAACATCCTTTCCTCCTCCTCCTGGCTGCAGAGACAGGAGTTCAGGGCTCTGTTTCCTTGGCAACAAAAAAGAGCATCACAACAGCCTCCTCGCTAGCAAATGACATACAAAAACGTGTCATTTTTTTTCTCTCCGGTGTCTTTTATCACTAGGGAATAAGCCTGAACTCAGAACTCCCCACTCAGCAAGAATGGAAATAGATATCCATTATTGCTATTTAAACTGCAGTATCTTTGGAGCCTTTAAGCTTGTCCAGAGGTAGGTAGCAAGTGAGGGATTTTAATTTATTAAGTTAAGCAAAAAAAGAAAAAAACCCTAACCTTGCTGAAGTTCACCTTTTAAGACAAATTATAAAACTTGAATTTGGGGGAAAAAATGCACCTCATAAATTTATGATCTGCATTTTAGATTCTGTTAATATTCACTTTTGAAAAGCATTAGAAATGAAGATTACAAATTTAATAATGCAACATATGGGAGGAATTATCCTCCTCCCCGTATAAAAAGGCAATTTGCTCTTGCCTATAAATTGACTTTCTATTACTGTCATTAAAGCAGCATAATGTGCTAAAATTAGGGTCTGCCCTGCCACAGCTCTGTGGCAACTCACAGCCAAGAACCCATCATGCCAATACTTCAGCAGACATCCTCATGAGGTGGCAGGGGCAGTGGCACTGCTGGGTATCTCCTCAGTGCAGGACTTTGGGATGCTCATGGACCTTTACGAGGGGTCCAAAAGAGATTGGATTAAATCAATGAGGAAAAAATTCAAGAGCAGAGAAAGTCCCTAAGCCACAAGGCAGTGGAAGCCGGGTCAGCATCCTGAACAAGCATCCTAAGAAACCTTGCCATCTCCCTGACTTTCTCCAAATACCTTGATAGACACAAAAATCTCTTACTCCTTCCATTTTGCCACAAGAGAGAAGTCAGATCACAGTCCTCAGACTGCAGTAGCTTCCCATGCATTTTAAGCTGCTTCCAAGTTCTCCTCCTCTATAGTTTGTGCAGACTGGATGCCCTGCACAGTCTGTGTGCCCAGACCACCAGTGCAAGCCCTGTCCCACCTTGCAGAGCTGATCCTCTCTTGCTCAACATGCTCATGTCTAACTCCCCACGTGTCTGGACCATAAGGGATGATTTTGCAATGCACACATGAGAATCTACCGAGCAGCAAAAGAATTAAAATCTATATTCAGTGGCTTCCTCAAACAGGCAACTACATTTAAACAGCTCAACTGAAAGAGCATTAAAATTGTGCTGGCAGTTATTTACTGTCCCATTTCCCATAACCCTTTCTCCATCTTTAAGTTACTGATGGGTTGTGACATATTTCCATAACAGAAATCTCAATAACAGAAACCTCTTTGCCACTTCTCAGCACTAGCACCGTTCTTCCCTTTCACCAGCCATACAGTTACATGTTAATTCTGTCATCTGCCTTTTTTTAAAAACCATTTTCACCCATACTTTATGCAGCTGCATAAAGCTGGATAATGAGCATACTTGCTCACATCTTAGTTACTTCTAGAACAAATCTGAGCACCTAGCACTGAGGGAGTGAGTTGACAGCATCTGCTGATGGTTCTTGCCCTTCCTTTGCTCATGAATTGCGCTGAGTTTTAAAAGAAAAGCAGCTGGTGCTTGTTCAAGATTACCAAAGAGTATCACTGGTTAGTGCACCCCCCCAACAGGTGCTCTGTGCCTGAAGAAGCAGTTTGGCAGGCCAGGCCAGCACTGGACCTTCCAGCACCACTGGCTGGCTTTGACAAGACGTGCCCTTTGCTCCATGACAAGTCAGTTCTTAAGATTGCTGGATGACCATCAGTCCACTTAAAAACTTCCCATTTACCCAAATATTCATTCAAAGGAACTTAATGGTTTGAAACGAACACGAAGGGGACTTGTGATAATGAAAGTGAATCCATTTGCAAGTCTGACACATGCACAGAAAGCACTTCGCAGTCTCCACCAAAGCCTGGTTTAGTCTCCCTGCTGAAGCAATTTTTAGGTCAGAACATGTGCAGATGTTTGGAGGTCTGTGCTTTGTCCTTGGCCTGTTTCGGAGAAAGATGTAACATTTTGCTTCTGCTCCAACTGCATTATTTCCACCCGAGAAACCGCAAGGCCACACTTGAAGTCACTACTGAATTCTAGTCCTCTGGATCCATGAATGAGTAGTACATCCTCCTTGTATCCCACAAGCCATATTCCTGATTGAATTGTCCTCCTGTTGTATCCCTTCTCCTTAGAAATTTCCCTTTATGAAGCATGACTTGGCCCTTCTGAACATTACACAATATTTGTCTTTCTCATGTATCTTCTGCTACAGATACATGACTTTTCCCCGTGTTTTACTGTCATATGGAACAGCTTTCCCTTTCAACAGTCACAGCTGCTTAATGAATTCAAAGTGTGACATTTTGTTTTCCATGGTGAGGTGTGTGAGAAGTGTAAACCGTGGCTGAGAGATGAACTAGAAAACACAGAGAGCACTGAGCCCTTCCCACCAGCCAGACACAGCGCTCTCAACAGCACCCATTGCACCCTGCAACACTCAGCTTTGCACAATTAATCAACAAACTTCACTAAACAAATCAAAATGTCAACTTTAGGAAGTATATACAAGCTTCTATACACAATACAGTTTCACAAGCTCCAAAGAGATCCTCTCATGCTTGATACTCAATGTGCTATCCCACCAGGACACTTGGATGCTTTGCTCAAACAACAGTTCCAGGATCCAAGGGGATTTAAAGCCTCGAAAGACTTTCCAGAGCACTGCACAAATTCCTCTGATGTCGCCCACGTGGGAGGCTACAAATTGGCACCAGTAGTTGTCAACATTTTGTTTTGATCTTCTGGCAAACAAATCCACCCTCTGAAATGTTTGCAGGATGCCGAGATAAAAAGCAGTAATGAATACAACCCAAAGAAGTTTGAAGGGTTTATTTTTACCAAGTAATCAATACCTTCTGGCAGTCTTCCTCCAGCTCTAATAATACCAGTGAGGACAGTGACCCTTGGCAGGTTTTGTACACTGCTCTACAAACATTATCTAATTAACTATCACAGTCCACTCCTAAAGAAAAGAAAGCATGCTCTGAAGTTCTTCTACAGCAAGAGAGAGAGAGAATGAGTGTTGGGAAGGGCTACTGATAACGAGGTCATAGGTTCAGGAGTTGCAGTTCTTGCACACCCAGCCTAACCACGCTGCCCCTCAGGGGCCAGCTCCAGGGAAATGGTGTATTTTTCACACAATCTGTGTTTAGCACAACCCTTACTTTCACTTAGCTGTGACAAAGCACTAGGACAGCGTCCAAGCCAACTCACTAATAAATCAAATGACAATAAAGCAGTTGGAGGGAGATGAATTATTGAAATCAAAGCAATTCAGTGCTCAAAACTAAACTTTGTAAGCTGGGAGCTACTGAACGCAGAGCCTGATTTTCCTCGGAACAGCTTTACTGACATGTTGCAAACTGCCAGTCCTGTCCATCTGTACCGTAGCTCAGAAGAGGATTCAGCCTTTCACTGGAGTACATGACATCTTGAAGCTGATCATTACTATTAAAGATGGAAGAGGAATCCCAGGTCATCAAGTCAACCAGGAAAGCATCTCAGAAGATTATCACCTAAACCAAGTCTAAGAAACAGGTCTAAACCCAGAGTCAGCATATGTGTCAATATAAATCCAGGTCTGGATTCTTTCGAACAGACTATTTTTCTATTTCTTTGGGGCAGCCATTACGGAGTCACAATATTTAGTCAACCTTTTACTTCTATAGTCATTAATCATGCACCATTTAACTACTGGTTTGTCATTTACTCTCTTAATCCTTTTCAAATCCTTCTGCTTATTTTCACATCTTTTTTCAATCCCATTCTATGTGTCTTGCTAATTACACTCCTTAACTGTCGTAGGCTGTTTCAACAGACACGTTGAGCCAGACGTGGTTTGATTACTTGCTGTGTTATGTGCCCAAGGAATCTTCTGCTATTGAGATATTTAAAATATAAACAGTGTTACCGGAAGATGATCAATTGTACTTAATTATCTGGACAGCTGCCTGTAACTCTAGGGAGGAAGGGTGAATGACCATTTAACGATGGACTCAAACCCAAGATTTCTAACCTTGTAAAAAAGAACAATGAAAAAGGAAAGAATAGGCCTAGGGTTTTCATCTTCTCAAAATACGGAATTTTGCTTCCTTGGCAGACAGTACTGTTTTCAAAGGACTGTTATTTGCAATTTTGCTGTGTCCTGAGCCAACCTTTCCTACCAGTCTCAGAAGACTCCATCTCCAGAAGTCATCACACAACACCCTAAGAGTCACAGGCCCCCAAAAGTAAGGTCACATCCAAATGAGAGATGCCAAAACCTGGTGACAGATGAATGAGACAGAGCAGACATCACCTGAAAACTTAAACAAAAGGGAATAATTCATGGCCAAAAGGAAGAGAAGAAGTACTGTGATATATATGGGAAAGAAGGAACTGAGGGAAGTAGGTGGCCAACTGTGATGGAACAACTCTCAGAAATACTCAGAGCATTGGAAATGTCAGCCCAGCTTTACCTGTCCACACATTCACTTCCAGTGACAAGACTGACTACACAACTTGACACTGAGCAAATGCCACCCTGAACACTTCCTCTCTTGAATCTCAGTCTTCATTTCACTTCTACAACCACGTCCTGACCTACCATGCTGGGGATGCAAACCTTAAAACCACATGTATGTAATGAAGAGACAACTTTACTAAGAGCCTGAAGGTGCAACCAACTCATTCAGCCCAGAGGAGAGTTAACAGAGGCTGGAGAGGACCCTTACACGCCATCATTGTTAGCTACTAATTCAGTATCTTCAAAAATAGGAAGAACTGAACACTTCCTTCTCTTCCATGCCCATCTCCTCAGACATAGCTATCAACCCACACAGAGGAAAGCATGCAAGGCTCAGAGGGGAGCAGAACTCCCTGCACTTGGTACACCTTGGAGAATTCTGTCTAGGCATGGTTTGCCACACCCATTGAAGCCAAAATGTGCAGCTAAAACAAGTGACGGAACAAACACCTTCCAAAACATCGCAGGAAGATTGCGCAGCTTCTGTGTGCCAAGGAAAATGTCATGGACACCATAATCCCCAAATACACTCACATTGTGTAACCCCATTAGATCAGCACCTCCTAATTAAATTAGAGTGTAGATCAGTCCTCAAACACCTTTTGCTATCACTAAGACCTACCAAAAGTGATGAAGAGGAATTATTATGCATAACACTCTCAAGAACTTGCATTTGTAAACACACTTGGCAGCACAGGGAGGTTCCTTTATGGCATAATCCATTTTTATATACACCTAATATTTTCAGGTTTTCAACTGATTGTCAAGAGTGTTTGTAGAGGCTGTTAATGAATCTCACTGCTAAAAGCAGTTACAATTCTGTAGCTATTAATACAACGTGACATCAGTTATATCAGCTTCCAAGTGAATCACAGTTTGCAATCTTGTAGGTGTTCGATAGCTGTTGTCACATCGAAATAGAACATTGTTAAATATACTCCAAGTCTGTCCTAGTTCTGCAGCTCTTTCCCCCTTTCTGCACTGCAGCCTTAGTGGACTGAACACCTGCAGGTCTGAAGAACTGAGCACAGGAATGTCAAGAGGAAAGAACAGGTTGACTATTAGACCACTCAGATCAGCAAGGTTTAAAATGTTCACTTTTGACTGCAATTTCCTCTCAAATCTGATGACTAGAAGAGGTCAAAAGAACAGGTCACCAAATCTTTTACAATGTCTAAACCCTCCAAGATGTACTTGTATCAAGATGTTAAGCTTTTTTTTTTCTTCCTTGTAAGCCAAAATAAAAGGCTGACAATCTTTCCTGACATAGTAGTTTAGCATTAAAGCAGGCAAAATCCAGTTTTCAAACCATTATCTGAGTATTAAACACCAAATGCTGCTCTAATTTGCATAACTGACATTCACAGAACACTCCTGTCTTGGTCAGCTTGTATATAAAAGCACATTCTTAACAAAACTGGCAAAAGTCTGTGAAGTTATTAATATTTTGCTCAGTGAAACATTTTCAGACCATCACATTTTCCCTGCTTCAGGATTCAACCCTCCCACCAACATTTTTCATGCAGGTAGTACCCTGTAGGGGTAATCTCTGGACACCCAGCCTTCGAGCTCCAGAGCAAAGATGTTTTAGAAAATATGCTTTCTAGATTTCAAGAAATTAAACAAAATTATGGCCTGAAATAAGACTTCCTGATTTTTACAGCCAATGTGTCCAACAAGCTTGCTGCCTTTGTGCAGCAGACAGCTGCAGTGAACAGGCTGTGAAAACAGTCAAAGTCACCACATAAAATGGACTGTGGATAATTTGCCTGGTATTATTCCTAGAGCAACAAGCCAGATTTTGCCTCAACCAACCATGCAATATTTCACAGAGTGTTTTAGTAGGTAAGCCAGGCAGTACTGAGACAGAAATAGAAAAATATTGAAATAGGGCCCACACGATGCCAGGTTTAGAGGCACTTGGATTGGCTCTTGGGAAAAACTGAGTTTAGGACATAGCAGCGTCTCCTGTGCAGGAGCAGTAAAAGCGTTTCTGCACAGACTGAGCAGCCAGGTCACAGGAACAGACCTACTCCTGTTACTAGGCAGATGCCAGGAATTCAGTGGAAACAGATGAAAAACAAGTTTTTAGAATGGTAACTTGGGACTCTGGCACAACTCAAAGCAGAGCACTGGGCAGAATGGGAGAGCTGAGAATTACTGTGGTGAAACAGTTCAGAAGTGGGTTCTGACAAACAGATATGATTGAAAAATCAAGTTCTGCTCCTTCCCCCAGCCCCACCAGGTACCTTCTCAAGCCTTACATTTACACTTCTCGGACCCTTTAGACCAGATGTGAAGATCACAAGCTCTGGATTTTATCATAGATGATCCCTTTATGCTGTAGCACCACTGTGAAAAATAGCTTTGTTGTGTACCCACATAGCTTGAATTGCACATCCACAGCCTGCATCACTGGGTACGCAAATCCTTAGTTAAGCATCTCCTTGCCCATGCCGTTTTCAGAATCCTCACATGCACAATAACTAACCCCAGGTCTCTCTCCTGCTCTTACAAAGTACCAAGCAGAAGTGAGAAACGTGCACTGGTGGAAGGTCCACAGGCTGCCATACAGGAAACATCTCCACCTTTATTTCTTGCCAAGGCTCTAGCTTATATTGAGAACAGCCTTCCCTATGCCAAGGGAAAAGAGCCAATAAACATATGTGAAAAAAAACCCATGATGCTAATTTTGGAATATGTCACCTGGCGGAAAAACAGAAATATAGGAAGACAAGGGGAAAATAAACCACGGGGAACACTTAAAATCCTGGCGGGACACAGAGGTAGCAGCAAAAACTGAAATATTTTTAGGCAGGCCAAAAACATTGATCAAAACATGATGAAACCTTCAGGTAGCCATGAAGGAAACTCCACCCAAAGGTGTGAGGCTGCTGTCCAAAACCAGCCCCAACAGTGCCCAGGGCAGCTGATGGCTCCTGCTAAGGAAGGGGAGGAGGGAGCAGACCACTGCAGGCTGCAGATGGACATCAGCAATAGGCTTTCTCTGGGCTGAAAGAACTGGCTCCAAAACAAGACCAGAGTGTCTTTCTAAACTGAGTGATCTCAGAGCTGCCTGTGAGAGCGTGGGTGCCTCTGATGCCAGGCAGGACACAGCTACTGCAGCGACCATCTGATGGAGGGAAAGCTGCTTCATCAGTGCAGCAGAAAGCAAATCCAGGTGCTTTTGAGCCAAATCATGTGAGAGTTGCTATGCTAGAAGAAGGAATCGTTGCCTTAAGACACCCAAAAGCCCAGGGAGAGCGTCTCTGCCACCCTCAGCCCCATAACTGAAGGAATCCATACGATCCGTACCACAGCATTCCTCAAGGCCCCAGCTGAAGGAGGAAAGTGCACCGACGACAGCATGCACTGACACCGCAGTACGAGAACGGGTGTCATGGGATGCTAACGTTGCCATGGCAATGTCCTCATACCACGTAACATTTTGACACTGTCTGTTTTCCGAGCAGCAGCACCGATGTGGCAGCCTGCAAAGGCAGCACGAAACGGCTGTTTGAGTTTTGCCACGCTTGTTCCTGCAGCCGGCAGCCAATTCAAACTGTCTGGGCATTGGAGTTTGACCAATCTGGCAGCTCCGCTTCCTAAAGTGCGCGAGGAAGCTTTTAACAGAAACTGTTCCATAAATCACCCTGATTTAACACGCGCTGTCTGCCAGGCTGAGCGCTGGCCTGCACGCCCACTTTTGGCACTGCTTGCCCTGCTTTCCACACCAGCGTTTTCAATGTTCCCCCATCAACTTCCTTGAATTGCAGAATCCCAGGGAGGGTCTGCTCCTCTGCTCCAGCTGGCTTTGCACAACCAGAGCAGTAGTCTCAGCCCCACACTTGCAGAGCTGTGGGGTGATTTTCTGAACTGCCAGAAGCAGACACAGCCCCAAATCCCATTCACTTTCAACAAATACCAGAGACCAAAACTCACAGGCATTTTTGAAAAAGCCCAACTTTGCACATTTAATATTTAAAACAAGCACTGACTCTTGTAAGAACTATGCTGATGGCGGAATACTTGTTTTTATCTCAAGGTACATCAAATAATGCAATCTAAGCCTTTCCCCTTTACTTACATTGAAACAAAAATCCCGTATCTGGAGGGGATGCACTGCGGGCTGTGTGATCCACAGATGTGTGGGCACCAACCCCCACAAAGATGCCTGGGTTTTTGGCAACCCAAAATTGGTAGCAAACTCACCACTGAAATGCAACAGTGGGTTGTGACAGCAATTTCTGCAATTCCTTCTGGTTTGGAGGTATCTGGGGGAAAGCAGAATGCTGACAAGCTTCAAAAGTTAGTCTGGAGCACTGCCTACCCGAACTGTAAATTTAATTCAAACTGCTATAAATGTGCAAGGGCTCTGCAGAAGTGGTGCAGAGCAGTTGCTCTGATCTCACAGGCTACTGGTGAGATCTCAGGGCAGCAGGAAGCAGGGCTTCAGCCAGAGGGATAGCAGCACAACCTGAACATAAGGGACAGGGAAAGCTACTGGGTCCAAGTTATGGTACTTTCAGGAATTTATCAACTACAGCAGCTGGAAATCCAACAGGCATTAGAAAGGAAAAGCCTTCTCTTTTTTTTTTTTTTCTCCTCTCTCCTGACAATCTGATTAAAACACAAATATGGATATAAAGCAGACACCTTAAAATCTTGAGTCAAGGTTTCCTAACTTTTCACTGGAGCTGTGATGACACGTGTAAAATACAAGAAAGGAAAGGTAAATAGCAAAAATAAAACGAAAAAAAAAACACCCACCCACCCAATCCTCCCAGGATGCTGAGAAGTGCTAAACAAGGAGCTGGATTTACAACAAGAAAAAAAAAAAAATCTTAATCTTCTTAGACATCTTGGCTGCAACACAATTAACATGTTTCTCATCCACATGGCAGGATACATTCCCTGCTAACTGTAAATATGCATACTGCTGGTGGGCAGCTGGCACAAGTCCCACACCACTGGGAAACTGTCACCACTGGGAAATGTCAGCCTCATCCATATTGCCCAGGGAGCTGAGCGAGGGGCAGCCTGTGCCCACACTCCTGTCCCTTGGTGACACTGCTGCTTCCTTGCTAAGGTGGGTCATTCTGCAAGTCTGACCCCACCAACAGCTGAGCTGCTGCTCCTCAGAGGATGGCCAGCTCCAGACAGGGACACAACCATGAGTTCCTTGGGGAGAGAGACTATAATCTCTTAAATCAGATGCCACCAATGTGAAGCACAGGAAGAACCACTATAATCCTCATTCCAGCTACTAACTGTGAATGACACCCAAAAAGCACCCTTGAAAGCAAATGTTTTCAAGGATGCTGCACTTTGCCCAGTTACTGGATCCTCAGTTAGAGAGCACCTCCTCCAGCTCCCAAAATTAACCATAAACAGTGCTGTATTCCTGGAGCCCAGGGGATAAAGGACCTTTTTTCACAGACATTTACCCCACCTCCCAATGCAACAAATATCCCATAAGCACAGGTCTTGCTAAACAACAGATACTGATTTCAGGCCAATACCCACGGGATAAAATAGCTCAATCCTCCAAAGCAATACAAGGAAAATCACCAAAGGCACATGTAAAAAGTAGTAACTTCAGAGCATTGAAAAAATTAAACATACAAATGCCAGAAAGGGAATGAATAGCCAAGCAGCACTCGTGCAGGGAATGATCTGGAAAACAGCATGGATCATACCCTGAGTTAGCCAGGAGCAGGGACACTCTTGCAAAGCAAGAGTGTGTATTTACAGGAATACTGCACACAAAGTGTGGGAAACAGATACTCCCCACTGCAGGGGGCCAGACAGCAACCAGGGCACTGTCCACACTGCTCCTCCTACACCATCCTGAGTCCAGCAAGAAGGCCAACAGGACACTTGGAAAACTGCTCTACACAAAAAAAAAAAATCCAAACCAACAAACAGTAAACAACCACCCAACAAAAACAAAACCATCCATCGTGTTTCCTTGGACCAAAAAGCAAAAGGAGGGAGAGGGAGGCCAGGCAGCAACGGCTGTCATTACAGTCATTTCCTGACTTGGAATTATCAGCTCAACGAGGAACAGTTTTGCAATGAGAAGAGCTGCTTTGAGGAGAGCAGTGATCAATGGCTTCCCATTTTGCTGGGAGCAATGCAATGGCAATCTGGTATTTCCATTCGGATTTAAGCTAAATTTTAGGGTAAACTATCCTTCTGATTAGGAACAGATTAGTTACTTGGGGAACAGATACAAGCAACCCCTCTACCTCTACATTTGCAAGAATAAGGACACAGACAATAGCTTAAGTTCCTCTTAGTCATAAAACAGTTTTGAGAAAAATGTGACATTTACCTCTGTACACGGTGTACTCTCCAAGTTGTTGAGCACTCAGACATTTTACACTGGCTCCTGCAAGGCTGTATGAGTGCTTTGTGTTTTGGACAAAGCTGATATAACACCCTGATGGCATGACAGTGGAACATTATCCATCTCAGTGATTTAACTGTGGCTGGATTTGACTAAAAGGTAGGGCTACAGAGCTTACTGTACCCCTCTGTGGTGAGGCTGTACCAGGGCTTCCCAGCTTTTACAAGCGTGCTGTTTTGCAAAAGCAAAGCCAAAGATATAACTTAAATGCAGATTTCAAGGCAAGCATGGTTTGACAGAAAGCAGAGAGTGCCTAATTTGTGTGTCATCAGCAGATGATTTAAGCAATGGCACAACTGTGGCTCATTGTGTTGCAGAACCCCTATCGTGACACGTGTTGCCACATAGTATAGCATTCTCCCAGAAAATAAATCCAAACCTCAAAGGAACATCATTTGGATAGATGGGATATTCAAAATGTGTTGAACACTTCCACAGAGGAGCAGAAATCCTTATTCAAATATGCTAACGGTGCTTCTCAGCAGATGTCTGTGGGAGAGAGGAGGAGACGGCAGAGCTGAGAGTCTTGAGTGAGTCAGGTCTCACTGCCCCACTAAAACCATCAATGACTTGCAGACCATTTCCTAAATTAAATTGTTCACATTTCTAATCTAACTGAAGGCATTCAAATATAAGCAAATAGCGCTTCAGAAAACAATTGCACGGATAAATTATTCCTCAAAACAACTACTCCAATCAAACTTAATTCTTCCCTACACAAAGCAGATCCACACATCCTGTCAAACAGAAATATTGAAGCAAAGTAGTTACAGCATTTCACAACTTGTCCTGATGCAAGAATCTGACAGAGCAAAGATAACTTTTTTTTGCCTGGAGAACAGAGTGCTTTTGAATTAATAAATGTTGCATTAGAATTAACTGCACATGAAATAGAAGCAGTAAGAAAACAGTGTCTCCTGGATAGAAAGCTTTCCAGGGACAGATTCTTCTACTCGGAAACTAGGTGACAGCAGAATAAGAGAATGAGATATCCTTTTCCTGTGGCTGGCAGGGGTCACATATAACCCACCCTCAACAACTCCTGCACACATGGCTGGAACTCAGCATCACTCTCTGAGTATCTGTAACGCAGGTCAGGCCATCTTCGAGGGAAGGAGACAACACTGAGCTCTCCATGGCTGCATGTGTGTGCTGCAAAAGCTGAGGGGACAGCACAGAGCCACCACAGCCCACAACCTCATCCACATCCCCTCTTCCCTGTAAACCCACACCCAGACGCCCACCAAAGAAACTTCTACGCAGCACTTTGTGGCACATTGCTTGAGATCCCTGGGCTAGCAGCTACCGCTCTTCCCCCCACCTTACATCAGTGTTTATAACAATTCAGCACGAGGCACAGGTGGATGCTCCAGGTTGGGGCGTGCTGGAGGACTCCGCAGGACAGCCCATGGGAGGCAGGAGTGGGAAGCAGCTGGTGGCCCAGGAAGGCAGGCTGCCACGCTGAGCGCTGACCGATGCCACGTCACCCTTCCCCGCGCTTGCCCATCTGTCCCACGGTCCCCATCTGTTGGGTTCTGCCACAGACCACGAGCGCCCTGGGACTGACGCTGACATTTTGCTTTGCATTTCTACAGGCACAGCATGAACCTGGCCCAGGACCACAGCTCTCACGTGCAGCCACAACACCAAGAGCAACACAAACAAGGACAAGGTTTCGAATCCCTTGTTCCTAGTGCTGACTCATTCTCAGGGCTCCTGCTCCGCTCCAGTCTCCCATGGCCACAAGAGACAAAACCTGTTGTCTGTACCTGTGGTCCTCTGATCACCCGTGCAGCAGCAGCAGGGCCTGAGAGCAGAAAGCTACCTCCAGTGCACAGGGCAGGTAAGGGACAGCATGGATTGTTCAGCTCTACCCTGACCAGGTGGGTAAGAATGACCCATGGTGTAAGAATCAGTCACTGTATTTAGGATTGGATTAACTCATAACCAGGTCTGGGATCACCAGCTTCTGTAGGTAATATCCACAGCATCTTCTTCCAGGCCATTGGTCCCTTTCATACACTTCCCTCTGATGATTGATTTGACATCAGCTCTTCTAGAATTGTTCTCATTTTTTATTTCAACTTAATCCATTTATGAAACAAACACGTTTACCAAGAGCTAGAATGTGCCCAGCAGGGAGAGATGCATTTCTTACAATCACTAGGATAGCCTACAGACAAAGATACACTCCTTACTGTGCAAGAAAAGAGAAAAGCCCTGGATTTTGCTGCCTCCTGCACCAGCTAAGAGAGCTGGCACCCCTGGGGTAATGCATGGCCAGGTGAGCTCTAAGAGCTATCTTTGGAGGGTTACAGGGATAAAGCATCCTTTCATTTATAAAAGACTGATTTAAAAAATAGCTAACATTCCAGATGGAGGAGTAATTTCCCTTGTTCCCTATATGTTTGCCACATGAGCACGGTTACCTACCTCATGAACAACTAACAAAACCAGTTAGAGGCTTACAGAGCTCCAAAGGTAACTTTGGATGAAGCAAAACCAAAGTAAGCACGAAAAGGACTTAACACACTTGGGCTATATTTTTTTAAAAACGTAAAAATGGAGTAGTTAAGTCCTGAATCATAATTTTCTTTTAAACCATATGTACCCCAATACAGTGCTGCAACTGAGAAATATCCATGGCAACGTGAAAACACACACAGGGGCTCTCTCTATTTAATAGCTTTGTAACGCTTTAATGTTTGAAATTATAGAGAAGGTCAGTGTTTAAAATTATGAGGAAGTTCAATAGCTAAAACCCAAACAAAAGAATATTAGCCTGAATATCCACAGCCCATTCTTACACCCCAATAGTTTAAATGTTTTTATCAATCCATTAAATTAATATTTCACATACTTGCTCTTCAAAGCAATTGATCGTAACACAGTGCCTCTGCCAGTACTTTATAGTGTGTGAAAGAAGCAGCCTGGGCTGAATTTTATCTCTAATTCAACTCTTTTCTGAATGAGCAGCTGACACGAGGAAGGCTTACTGTCAGTATCTAGGAGACATTTTGACTTTGGAAACCATTTTCTCTCTGCCAGACACTTGGTTCCAGCTGGCTGAGACACGATTTGATTCTCCTGTCTTGCAGCCAGGGCAGGGGTCTGCCAAGCTGGACAGTCCCCGTGCTGAGGTCCCAATCAAAGAGAGGACCCTTACAAGTCCCTCACAGCTGCTCTGTACCTTCTCCTGCTTCCTGACCAGAGCAGCCCTGCTCTTCACACTTGTGTGTGTAAGGAACAGGCGTTTCCCCTTGTGCAGATGCTCAAGTTGGATCTGGATTCCAGGGTAGCTTCATTCGCAGTGTGACCCACAGCTACAGCTCCAAACATCCAAATCTGCATCCCTGTGAGGGCATGCCTCAGATGCCTTCTGCCAGTGCCAGCAGGTGTCCTTCCCAAGAAAACCAGGATTAGGATGAAAGGAGCTGGTGCATTACAGTGTCTCACCCAGCTGAGCCACAGCACAGCTGGAGCACACACCCAGACCCAAGAAGTGCTGCAGTTTAGGCATAGGAAAGGAAACCCCATCCTTTCCAGTGATTTTTCGCATTTCCCTACCTGTCTTTCTTAAGGTGCAGTTCTTGTCCTCTGGAGTACACTCGTCTGGAAGCTCTCACCTCTCCAGAGCTGAGCACGGCTTTTGACTTCCCAACAACTCCCAGTGGATTCACCACTGTTACACCAATTGTCCCAGCTACTCAGACCACGTCCTCTCTCCTGCCCAAAGCTTGCTTGTTCTGTATGTGCAGCTCCCAGTCAGTTCCTGTTACTCTGCAAAATCCTTACTCTCTGTTCTGCTTTAGCCAGGTTTCCAAACTTCATGCTCCTCCACACCAGCAAACACAGCCCCGCTAACCTTAAGGATGACCTTCATCCTGGACTGGGGAGGGCTGTGCTAAGGCCACTGCCAGTCAAAGGGGGATTTCATACACCCCATTCGCACAGTTTTAATGATGAGCTGCACCCAGGTGCACCACAAGCTGCCTACAAGGCAGGTGCCCACAGTCATCATGGATCCTGTTATTAACCCACATGCACTTGCCACTTGGCAGTTCAGTCCTCGGCAGTTTGGTTCCTTCTGATACGTTCCCACAGGATTATCAGCATTCCAAACGGCTGATTCCAGCCAAGACCAAGCGTATGGCAGATCCTCAGAACAGCTAAGATTTGTGTTCACAAGATTTGTGTTAGAAACACGCATTCTAGACATGTGCCCACAAAGAGTGCATGACTGACTTTTACCTCTTCTTACTCTACTGCTCCACAACTGAAATGTAGGATAGACATTTGCGTAAGTTAAACCAACAGTTATTCTGATAATAACTGCAGTTTAAAAATCCTTAAACTTCACTGACATTGCTGGGGACCTCAGTGGAGCAAAAACAGTGGCACTCAGCCAGCAGGAAGGCCAGAAATATTACCATGCTGAGATCAAAAGAGTTGTTAACCCCGAGTCCTTGAACTGCTGAGTGCAGACAGTCATTTTGGCTATTTCAAAGCCCCACTGCAACTTCCTGGCGAACAAAGCTCCGTGTTTGCTCACAGCATCTTCTTTGTAGACGCAGCTGAGGAATGAAAAGGGTATTAGAACACTGAAGACCACATCTGCCTCTTTGGAGAGACACACGGACATGAGGAATCTGAAACCCTCATGCTCTGGAAGCACTCGAATGTGATCCTGTCTCTTGCTCCGAGCTCTGTTGCTCTCCTGCCTCCACTGGCTGCCTCCTTCTGCACACTAAGAGATCATCTGTACCCAGTTCACTGCCCAGAACTCAGTCCAGACACAGTGCAGGTGTAGCAGGCAAAGGAACTGTGGAAGATGAGAAGAGTCTTTTCACCTTATGTCCACAAGGTAGACAGCAAAGAAGAACAAAAGGGAAATGGCAGAAAAGGAAACAGAATGTAAGTAAAAATGTATTCTGTATTTTTCAAAAGCAGAGCCATCCTTCCAGACTAAATGGGTGAAATACTGGAAGTCAGAGGTATTGTTACCACTGCTCAAATGTGTCCACGGCTCTCAGCACATCTGTAAATTTCCTTTCACGCTCCTTTGATATGACCCACCCATAGTAACTTAAATGTAAGACCTCAGAAATTTTTCTTGTTTGTTGATTTAAACAATCATTAGACTGTTTTCCTCCTTCAGAGGAAAACGTCAAGTTTCCTTTAAGCTTGGCCATTTATCAGCTCTTCTCCTTTTTCCGTAGGATGACTATTCTCTTAAAGATGTGGTTCTCAGCTTCAGACAAAATGGATGATGTGTCTGTTTGAAATAGGATTGTTTATTTTGTCAATGCTCCTGGGATCAATTTCATTTTTTTCTGCCATCTCCTACAGAGGATATCTTGCCAAGTGCAGTATTCATCTCCCTGAATGAGCTATCGAGAGCTATTTTTTTGACAGAAATCATGCTGCAACCCTAACTGGTAAGAATCTCTCACAATTTCAGAAGCATGCATGGGTTTGAATAATATAGAATCTTATCTGGCAGAATTTCAGCATTTCTCTTATAATTTCTCTTTCATGACATCTATTTGCTTGAGAAAATTATGCACTTGTAGTTTTAACACCAGAAATAGAAAGCAGCACACGTTCTTCCTGGCTGGTTGTTCACATGTGCGCACACAGGCACAAAATACAGGAGCAACACTGCAACATCCCCATTGCACTGAACCCACCCTGAGCAGCTTCACTAACGAGACAACTCACACAGGCAAGATCTGCTAATAAGCTGCTGGAGAATGAGGTCTTAATTGTAGATTTATTTAATTCAGGGACAAGTACTTGTGTTGTATGAAGAGCAGCTGATTAACATTCATGCATGAACATTCACTAAGTGTTGAATAAATAAAATTCAGCGCAAAAGCGCTTTTTTAAGCGCTGGAAGAGAAAGCATTCACCTAAACCATCACCCTGCTCAAGCAGGAGCAGTTGGACACCAGGGAATGAAATGCTGTCCCAGGCATTGTGTTGGGTTCTCATACTTGAGCATGTCTCACTATCAATCATTCCTGAAGCAACAGCGCTGAGACTTCCCAAAGCTCCCATCATTCTTGTACGCTCCTCAGCATTCAAACCAAATCTGAAGTGCAAATAAATCATCAGCAAAATTTTTACACAGAATTTTTAAAAACTACATCTGTTGGAGGAGACAATCCTCTGCCTGCCACCCCTGCATGATGCTGATGACAAGTCTAGGTTAATCACACAGATGATGAATTGATTCTTACGTCAACTCCTTTAAAAACAACATCATTACAGGTGTAGCAGCTGGCAGGCTAATGTATTCCTGCTGGCATCTGCACAGCTTGGGATGAGCCACTAGACAAAGGAGCATGCCGGCATTTTGAGGGATGCGACCACGACCGTCAGTGTTAAAATACACCTTCGTTACCAACTTTCATTATTTGCCACTCACAAGATTCACTGACAGGTTCAGTCTCTGGTACAGTGTGCACTGAGAAAAACACCCCTCAATTACCAAAGAGCCACTGGGAATGGACAGAGTGCTCTCCGATCGCTCTCCATCCACTCCCACGCACGCCCTCCCTACCCACGCAGCGGCTGTGCTGCCCTCTACTCCCAGCACCTTCTCCAGCACCCACCACCCTCCCTCTCCCGTTCAACCCAGTATCTTTCCTACTTTTCCCTACCAGTGCCCCTCTTCTTTAAGCTTGGTCTCATTTTATGACTGCCGCCAACTGTTAGAGGCCGGAAAGGTCTTTCTGACGCCGGCAAAAAATCACTGCATCCATTCTGAAAGGCTTTTGGTTTGGGATTTACTTTGCCCTCCTTTAAACTGAATCCCTTTATTCCTCTCTCCAAAAGCACTACGGTGTACGGCGCTAACAACCCCTGGGAACAATGAGCCCGAGAGTTCACGGCGGATAAACCAGAGTGGACACACCACCCGGCAGAATGGACGCCTTTTCCCTGAGCGCTGCCCTTCATTCACACAGAGGAGGATGGAGCGTGAGCCGCTCCATTTGCAAATAACCCGTGTTTCCTATCGATTAGCAGCCGGTGCGTGTTTCACCGCTGGAACACGTTCCCACTTTTAACCTCCGCAGGCACACGCGTCCCTTCGCCAGCCCTGCAGTCCCCGGCACCCCTCGCACACCCCCGGGGATGAGCCCCCGGCCCCCAAACCCACGGCGGGGTCGGGGGTAGCGCTGACGCGCTGCACACCCACCCTCGCCTGCCCCCATCGCCCACGGCGGACGGACACAGAACCCCGGGAACCACCGCCCCGAGCGCCCCTGCTCCGGGCCCCCGTACCCGCGTCCTCCTCGTCGAAGCTGTTCATGCAGGGGAAGTAGATGGCCAGGGCCTCGAAGGAGGCGGAGAGGCTGAGGCGGCTCTGCGACCGCTCCATGAAGAGCCCGGGGCCGGGGGCGCCGCCGGGGGTCTCGCCCGCGGCCGCGGGCGGCTTGGCGAGCTTGGCCGCCCCATTCTTCACTCGGAGCACGGCCCGCGGCGTCTTGGCGGCGGCGAGGCCGCGCTGAGGCGGCGGGGAGAGGAGAGGCGAGGCAGGCGAGGCGGGCGGCAGCGCGGAGCGGCGCGGAGCGGAGCGGAGCCACCTGCTGCCGCCCGGCCCTGCGCACCGCCCGCCCCCGCCCCGGCCGCAGCGCCGCCAATCGCGGCCCGAGGGCGGGACGGCCCCGGGGAGCGGCCGCGGGCTCCGCGGTGCGCCTTCCCCGCCCCGCCCCGAGCCTGGCCACGGTGAGCCCCCGTTATGTTCTAGCCTTCCCCGAGCCGGAGAAGGTCCTTCGCATCCCGAGCAGAGAGATAACGCAGATGTAGGTTTGCCTGTGAATTGATCTGGGGAAGTGAAATAGACAGAGGAAGAGATGCAGGAGGCTGAGCGTGGTCCTGGCTTTGATCTCACTGAGTGAAACGGTGGAAAACGGCCTTGAAGCTTTCAGGAGTAGAGCCTTGAAGATTTCTTCCAAAAGAGAGGGGATATAAGTGACACCGGTGTGAATGAAGGAGCAGCCCGGCTCCCAGCCTTCTCCCACGTACCTCTCTTCAGACACACAAAAAAGCCACTGTTTGGATGTGTACAAGCCCCCAGGTAGAAAGCACATAGCGGGAGGTTTTCCTTGGTGTGTTATGTTAAATGGGAAGGCTGCTGCCTGTTGTGGCTCAGCATTCAGCTCATTCTGCAGCACACCATGGGATAGAAGCTGCTGTGCTCTGTGAAATGAGCGAATTTTAGATCCTTCCCCAAGTCTGATTTCTTTTCCAACAAGCTTTACGGAGAATTAGTGGCTCAAGAGTGCCAGCTGTCCACAGGTGCTGCCTATGGCAGAGACATCACAGCATCACCCATTCCTGCTTTGGGGAAGGAAACGCAGCATAGCCTTATTTATTCAGTGCAAAAAAACCTGGGATGGTATTAGACAGAGTGTTTTCCACTAGTGACGTGGTCTGCACAGAAAGGTTGCTGTTCTGTCAGGGAGCAAAGGAAGATGTTCTTCATGCTTGGTCTGTCCCCCCGTCCTGATAACTAAATGTCATCCCACTGAAATGACAGGCCTGCTTTTACTATTCCAAAACTGCGTATCAAGAGTCCAGTATTTCCCTCAGGAAAAGTGTGGCTAAAACTACTACATGTTGAGTGCTACAGAACAACAGCCTGTATTCTTCTCTCAAACAGTTACTAAATCAATCCATTTAAAGTCTTCTATCTACTGAAAATCCTACCAGAGCTGTATTGTATTTGTGGCTGCCAGTGCCAAGAAGCAGCAAGAGCAGGACTGCTCCCAGGAAAGGGGTGCCAGGAGCAGCCTCTGCACAGGGCAGGAACAACCCTGTGACCAGGCACAGTTCCATACCATGGGAGGTAGAGCAGGGGGTGATGGCAGTGGCTCCTATCAATACACCATCTCCAAAGTCATCCATGGAAGGCCAAACATCAGGTCAGGAACAGGTCTGAGACAGTCTCACCTACAGTCCAGGCAAGAACTAGAAGCCCCCCCGGGCTTGGAGGTTAAAAGGAGCTCCTGACAGAGAGGGTAAATGTAAGGCCCAAATGAAGCTTTTTGGGGGAATTAAGGCCAGTTAGTGCACTCCCAGCCCTGACATCCAGACTCTTCATTACTGGTGATGCATCCAGAATGACAGAGGTCATATGAATATTCATATACTAATATATGCCAAGCTGAGTTTGCAGGACTTCCCAATAGAAAATATGTTATTTAATTCAAAAACTAATCAAAAATTTGGTCTGGAATTACTGAGTTGTATGAATTACTTCATCAAAGCTAGGCCAGGCAGGCAGCAAAGCAGAAGGAACAGAATGAACTTATTACAGACAATGATATCTCCAGGTCTGAGTTTTGAAAGGCAGGGAAATCAGTGAGGAATGTATTTCCATATGTTTAAGAAGAGATTTCAATAGCACCAATCAAGGCATTAACAGCAGCTACAGGGACAAATTTAGGTGCATTAAAACTGTTAAGACAGCTCCTGTCTACCAGTCCTGCCAGCACATTTGATCAGAGGAGCAAGAGGCATCTGTGAATCAAAATTTTCTTCCAGGTTGCCAGGCACAGAAGTTACCTAAAAGTGCTGACCACTGGTTTATTTTCATTTAAAGACTTCAATAAAAAATTCAAATGGGGAATAGAAGTTTAATCTCAGCTTTATGCTGTGGCATCTAAATTGCTCGTTTTACTACATCCTGAAAGCACAGTGATGGCAGACACAGGCCTGTGGTTTGGAGAGCTGATTTCTGTCTCCAACACTCTGTCCTCTGTTTTCTTCACCAGCATGCTAGGACTGAAGACCCTTCTGCTTTTAGTGCTTTGAGACCTCCTTTAGAGGTGCTGAGGAGGACCATCATCCCCCCCACACCACCTCTGTGCAGCTTTCTCCATGCTCATCCATCTGCCAGCTTCCTCCACAGACACAGTCTGAACCCCTTGCACCTGCACAGCTCAGCACCACTTGGTCACATCCTCTCAATGCTCCTTTTGTGCATTTTTTCCAGGCTGTCTTCCACCTCCCTCTGTGCCATATCTGTGGGACCAGCCATGCTCGAGTCCTTCCCTGCTCCTTTCTGCCACAGTGTGGCTTGGGCTGTGTGCTCTAAACATCCCCCCTTGGCTTTGGTGTCATCTGCCTCTCATTTGACTGCTACGTTTTGCTCCTCAGGGTGGGGACAAATATGTGTCCTGCAGGGCTCTTTGATTATTGGTTGGGCCAAAACATCCTTAACCAAAACCATCTGCCTTGAAGTGAGACAAAATGCATTGACAGCTGGAAATCAGACGGACAGTTAAAGGCGTAATGCCCTCTGGATGCCTGGAGGAAACTGTTTGTTTTGGCTACCTGTTTAAGGGAAATAGGGATTTGCAGTGAAGCTGGAAACTGTTAATCTGTAAGAGTTCTTCTCATTGATCAACATGGACAGAAAAATCCTTGGGAGGGACTTGCAGAAGTGAGGATAAACAAGGAGGAAGATTCCTGTGATGTTGTAAATAAGCTGAGAGTGCAACCGAGAACAAATGAACTCAAAGATTTACTACCTCCAGAACAGCACGTCTGTGGCTGCCCTAGTGGAAGTGGTTAATTGATTGTTTCCCCAGTGAAGCTGGCTCTGACTGATTGAACCATGGAAAGCTCTGATAGATTTTTCCTGCTGGCTCTTTCTCTTCCCACTAGTCACGTAGCTTATATTTTTGCCTTTACTCTTAGGTGTCTGGGTCAGCCTAGGAAGTTTGTTTTTATACTGGAGCAAGAGGATATGCTGCCCTCTCCCTCTTGTACTCCCTACGGTTCTGTGTATGCCTGTTTGGAAATAAAACCAAACTCTCTGATTTGTGTATGTTTGCTCTTTCTGCTCTCTCTGCCCACTGCTTGCTCAAAAAATAGTCCACATGCTGGGAGCTCAAATGCAGCAGAGAAACAAGCCCTGCTAGTGAAAACACATCTCATGCATAAATCTGCTCAGAGTAAATACAGCATTCCTGAGGGTGAGGAGGGTTGGGCTCCTCCCTGTCTCAAGCTATCCCTTCCCTGCCCTGAGCAAAGCTGATACTGGAGCCAGGCAACTCATGTCTGGCAGCACACTATGTTCTCCAGCACCCAAAAACAAATGCAGACTTGACCATCCCTGCTCCTCAGGGCTCTAATTGATTCCACTTACAAGTTCCTCTTGGTCTTTCTGGGCAGGCTGGAGGGCAGGAGGTGAGGTGTGCTGAACATGGATACACAGAACCAGGGACTGAACAGCGCAGAAGGGCCTGTGGTTCCATGGCATTGCATCAATGCAGGGTGACACTCAGAGGTACTGGCTCACCAAGTACCACAGCTTCACTGGGCTTGGTTGTTGTACACTTACATAACAATACACATTTTAACTTATTTATTCTTTCTTGCTATTTGTGTAGAGGGAATATTGCAGGCTGACGCCTCAAAGAACCAGGCACAGTATAAATACAGAGTGAAAGCCTTTCTCTTCCCCAAGTGCTCACTGTCCAAGTAGCCAAGACAAAGAACAGAAGGCAGTATAATTTTTTTTTATACAAGTTCATGGTACAAAGCATGTGAGTTTTGCTTGGCTTGCCCAACACTGTATAAGAAAAGTCTCTGTTGGAACTAGGAACTGACTGTAGATTTCCTGCCATAATCTCAAAACTACCTTCTGCTTTTCACTAATAGAAGCAATATTCTAACCTTAGCAAAATTAAATTATAAGCCAGACGGGTTTTTACAACATCCTTTGTTGGCTGGGATCCATGCAAGCCAGGAGTGCTCTGGTTTGTGCACAGCTGAACGGCATCCGTGCCCTAAAGAGCGAGCCAGGCTGCTACCTGTGTGGAGTCTTTCACAATGTTCTGCACTTACTTAAACCTGACACCCCATCTAGAAGCAGAGATCCTGTTGTTTTAGTCACTTCTCTCTCACGTCCTCTCTAGCTATCAAAAACAAGCCCACAAAGGTGCTAAACGACTAGAGAGACAGAGCCCAGAGGATGAGTAATGGGAGGCTGAGCCGTCAGCCTTGGGTCCCTTGCTAGCCCTGCTTCTTCTCACATTTGTCTAGCCAGGATTTTCCTGAGTTAAGAGAACTCAAGGCTTCTCAGCACGTGCTGTACTCTGTTTTTACTGTTGGTATCTGCTAAAACTGCATGGGTTCAGCCCATTCAGTGGCTTCCAACCCCTGGCAGCAGGAGTTTGAGTGGGCTGGACACTCCCCTGGGGTATAACTCAGCAGACCATCTTCTGCTTCACTGTGTCCTCCTCAGTGCTGGGGTTTGGTTTGGGCTTTTTTTGGTTCAGCCAGCCAGGATGGGTAAAAGGATATTAAATCAGGCAGATTGTCTTCTGATGACTAAAATGCAGACCCAGACTGATGAAGTGCAGGGTAGTGGTGATTTGCAGACACGTTGTCTGCTGCAATATTCAGTCACATGCGAAAGGGAAGAGGAAGCACCTGCATGTAGAAAGTGCTGTTAAGAGCAAGTACTTGCTTATCCACTTCCCTGATTTATCATAAATAAACCATCTCCCCGGGGGCTGTGCTATTCCCCAGCTCTCCAGGCTGGGAAATGGCTAGGCACAGTGAGGAAAATCTTGAGATCTGGGAAAAAGAGAATGGAAGATCAAAAGAAAGAAGGAGGCTAAAAATGCTGAAGTGTGGGAGGCACAAGAGGAGAAGGAAAGGACTGGGGAGTTTAATCAGTCAAAAAAAGTTTTGCAGCCAGAGGCAAGTTCAAGAGAACTGAAGAAATGGATTTGGGCACATCCTGTGGCTGGGAGAAAAAGGGATACTTAGTAGGAGCTCATGTACATGAACAACTCATCTAACTCCTCCAAAAAGAAAGAAGCCCACCTGGAAACTCCATCAATAATCACGAGCATCAGTGTTTTAAAGCACCTGGTTGACTGACCCCACATGACAGAGGGGTGCAGCTCAGGCAGGTGGGTGTCTGTCCTGCGTTGGTGTGAAAACACAGAGGCTTCTTTGGAAACCTGAACCACAGTGTCTTCATTCTATGAAGCATCCAACAGAGCAGACATTTTGTGGCAAATAACCCAAGGGCTTGGGAGAGGAGTTTGGCAGATTGTGGCAGAATGAAAGGATGGAATTCTGCAGACAAACCACTTCCTTCAGTCCTTTCGTTCCTTTCCGCTCATGGTGTTGGCATTGTCACAGCGGAGGCAATGCTGGGAATGACAGGTGGAATTTAGTGCATTTGAATTTTAATCAGCAATTATTGTAAAACACAATAATGCTTCAACTGGTGGGTAATTTAGCTCCAATTCCAAAAATATAGACTCATCCACTCTAAATGTCCAATCTCTTTCCTCCAAGCAAACTAGCATATAGAAATGTATGAATGATAACCAAACAAAGTAATGATGGCTGGAGAATTAAGATGGCTCAGAACTACTCAGCCAAATTACATATTAATAGTATGGCAGCCATCCCAGGCCAGGCTTAGAGAGACTCAGGCTTGCTTCCCTCACTGACACTTGAAGGGCTGTGTCTCTATCTGATTGCCCTGTGCACTCACACAGGCACAGAGGGAAGGAGAGGAAATGTTTAAATACTGTTGTAGCAACAATATTCAGTGCCAAGACTGGGAAGTTCTGCTACCTGTGCAACTACAGCATTTCTTGGAAGGAATACAGAAAATAGAATCATAGAATCATAACATCACAGACATTTCATCTTTCTGATATTCTGAGCTGGTGACTTTAGCTTTTTAGCTAAGAATGCATTCTTAGCTGCCCCCACATCTGGTGTTCAGCAGCCTTCAGTGCTGAACACCTCCCAGCCACTCTGGGAAGCATTCCATAGCAGGGATCAGCCCATGCCCTGGACAGTGCCTCCTGCACTAAACCAGCTCAGACCCTCATTGGGAGGCGCAGAAACCCAGCAAATGAGGGTACATGAGCTCTGTGCCCAGTGTGCTGCTGGGGCTCAGGCTATCTGGGAGCAGGTTTTGTTTGGGTTTTATGAAATCACAGAATAGTTTAGGTTGGGAGGCACCCTGAAGACCATCTCATTCCACCCCCCTGCTGTGGGCACCTTCCACTTGACCAGGTTGCTCAGGGCCCCATCCAACCTGGCCTTGAACACTTCCAGGGGTGGGGCAGCCACAGCTTCCTTGAGGAACCTGTGCCAGTGCTCACCACTCTCATAGATAAGAGTTTTTTCCTAATATCCAATCTAATCCTGCCCTCTGGAAGTTTGAAGCCATTTCTCCTTGTCCTGTCAGTCTATGCAAATCCTTGTCCAAAGTTCCTCTCCAGCTCTCTGTAGCCCCTTTAGGCACTGGAAGGAGCTCTAAGGGCTCCCCAGAGCCTTCTCTCCTCCAGGCTGAGTGCCCCCAACTCTCCCAGCCTGTATCCAGAGCAGAGGGGCTCCAGCCCTCGGAGCATCTTTGTGACCTTCTCTGGTCTCACTCCAGCAGCTCCATGTTCTTATGTTGTGGTTCCCAGAGCTGGATGCAGCACTGCAGGTGAGGTCTCCCCAGAGCAGAGCAGAGGGAGAGAACCTCCCTAAACCTGCTGGTTTTGCTGCAATCCCTGGCATAAACCTCCCTTAGAGCAGAGACCTCTCAGCAGCTCAGTGAATGGTAATTTAATTCAGTTTTAATGTTAGGATTTGGGTCCTTCAGTTGCCAGAACATATAATCATGTGGACAAAATGTTCCTCGCTGCCACCTGCCTCATCTCAGCATTTCTGCTCCCCTGCAGGAGAGGCCCATCAGGGCCATGGATGCTGCTGAAGTCAGTGACTTTTGGACTACAGCCCCTTTACACACAGTTCTCAGCCTGGGAGGCAAGCAGTTTGTGAAATTTCTCTTTTAGATGAGTCTGCTGAGGCTGTAATAAGAAGAGGACAGAAATAATCCTCTGTGAGGCTTCCTACTGATGGGCTTTAGTACCTGTAAAAGTTGTAGCAAATGGGTATGCTCTGGGATGGGATGGACATTGGCACATTTATGGGATGAGATGATACAGCTGCAGCACAACTGGAACTTGTGGGGAGAAATCCCTGCAAACACTTGAGGGTACTTCAGATGTGTTTCCATCTTGTGCCTGTGCCTGGGCTGGGGGTGGTCTCAGCCTAAGGGGTTTCTGTGCCCCACAGTGCTGGGCAAGGCACTAGAAGCCAATGGAGAAGGGGGAAAATGCTTTTTCTTCATCTAAAATGCCAACAACAGTTTGGCCAAACGTGTTTGCATGTTTATGGTGCTGCCACAGAAGCTGCTTTAACCCTTTCTCTTGTTTTGCCTTGCCTTTTCCTTCCCTCCTTCCTCCAAGCTGTGATAACTCTGTCCCCAAATGAAAGGAAGATTCACTTGTCTGCAGTTAGCAGAGGGGCTAAATTTGTTATACATTATGCACATTCTTCACGATGCAGCATTTTTTGCTGAACTTGAGAGGAATAATCTTACATAAGAAGCCCCTAACAGATTGTCTATAGAACACTGTACAAGACAAATAGTTCAAAGCTGTGACTCAAACTGTGGGACTACAAACTGAAAGCAAGGCCAGTGCTGATCAACCAAGTGATAACACATGTTTGATCATAATACCCTAAAACATTGCATCTGCTTGAAAATAAACAGAGATCTCAATGACCCGTTGTAGTTACCACCATCAAGCTCACATTTAGCTTCACAACTCCATTCTGTCTTCTGACAGTCCCAAAATCAAAAAAAATGTGCTCTACCTTTCAAAATGCCTTATCTATATATGCCATCAACAGACTGCTCCTTCAAGTGTTGTAACTCCTCTCTCTAAGTATAGAAAACTATAGAAGGAAATGTAGGGGATTCTGTACTGGGCAGAATGTGTATCTTCTGAAAGTTTAAAATTAAAGCAGCACACGATGAAATTCACTACAAGCATGTCTTGGAAATATATTTTTACATTGATTGTTTTTGTACTCTCAGAGTTATTATATTTCTTATCATCTGCCTATAAAGATACACTGGTAGTACCAGTGAAAATCCAGATAATGTTTTCATGTTTTTACAGACACTATATTTCACCCCAAGTACTGGAGTATATCACTCCATTTCTTATCGCACCAGTCTTGTTTTTATTCCTCTCTTCACATTTAATTTCAACTCTTTTTTACATTTGCTGTCTCATCAAATCATTCACCTTTTTTTCAGTCTGTTTGAGGGCATGGTTGCCAGCATTGCGAATGCAATTCAGGCTGCATTCACACTTTTCACAAGGAAAATTTTTCAAGTTCATTCAGATTGCTTCCAATCTTCAAAATATTAGGCCTACTCATTCAAATACTAAGTAAAAGTACTGTAAAACACTTTACCATATTTTGCTTTTGCTGCCAAAAAACTCCCTCACTTTAGAGTTCAGCTATTAAAGTGTTTATCATTGTTGCCTGAAAATCTTCCCCTTTTTTTACTTCAATTTTTATCATTAATGGCTTGATGTCCCCCATTTTACATAGATATTGTGCTCAGTTGCCTTGACTCTAGTGCAGAACATGTTCAGTTTGCCTCTGACAAAATGGAGTTGCAGCAGTGATTCAGGATTGCTGAAAAACTGCTTCAATAAAACAGGACACTTGTCATGTGAAAGCAAATATGGTTTGAATGCATCTTAGAGGTCAATAAACCTGCTGCTGGCTGGCTGCAGAGTTAACTACCTTGTCTTACAAGGTCCGAGATTGCTTTTAGTTTATATCAGTAAAACTGTGGGGGATGTAGAAATATGGGCAGGAGGGATTCACTGCTCATAATGCATCAGCACAGATTGTACCAGCTCCTGGTTGGATCCCTGATGGACTGGGGGGACAGCACAGTCCCCTCCCTGGAGGTCCAGGTTTAGGGGTTTTTTTAAATTTTGTAAACACCATGTTAGTTTCTTTCTCTCCTGTCTCTCTAAAATTCACATCACTAAAGGAGACAGGGATTTTGTTTATCCAGCAGCACCTGCCCGAGGTCTTAATGGGCTGATGACACACTCCTCAGCATTTGTACCAGCCTCACTGGGGGGGTCCTGTGGCTTGAATCCACTTTAGTTTTCCTTGAACAAAAGGCCAAATTCAACCTGTATGTCTCAGCTCTGGCAGAGATGTACTGTGGGCATGTAAGCCCAGGAGATGTCCTGTTTTCCTGGGCCACTGGGACTGTGCTCTGTTACCGTGCAGCATCCCAGCTCCACTGCCTGCTCCACTTTTACCTTGAGCACAGATGTGCTCCTTCTCCAGCAGATGCATTGCTGCCCTGGGCTAATCACTTATTGGAGCAGATGCTGATTTTTGTTTTTCAAGGCAAAATGCACGCGATGCTGGAGCCCTGGACAGACGGGAGGAAGTGCTCCCCCTGTACACACTTCCCCAGTCTCCAGCTGATGGCTCTGCAGGCATCTGCCCACCTTCCCTGTGCCAGGGGCTCTACTTCCCAACAAAGCCACTTTTCATAGTGCCAGCGCGTGTTAGAGGGGCCTACATGCCCAGATATTTGAAGGAAATGTGAAATACTGACATAGGAAGAGAGGAGATGTTTGGGTAATTGAAGACCGGGGTGAAGCCCAGAGCCCTGAATTCCAGGCAAATTCTCCCATAATGGATTTTGCAGCAGAAACCTGTGCAGCCTGTGAGCTCTACCCCAGGTCTGAAGGGTTTGCTCCCATCACCTGGCTGCTGGGGGAGCTGCAGGGTGCTGCAGCACCAGCTCTGTTGTCCCCACCTTGCTGGGATAGGACTCAGAGAGTGTGGGAACACTCCTGTCCCCACATATATGCTTGTGGGTGTTTTGTGCATAGATGCAGTGGGAGAACCCACCCAAGTTCTTCCTCAAGCAGGAAACAGAGGCAGGAGCTGTTTGAACACCTGTAGGACATCTGCTCATCACATCTCGAGTCCCCTTTGTCTCTCATCAGTGCACAACTTTATTCTGGAGGTTTGTCCTTGATGAGAGGAGGAGAAGCTCCTCACTGGTAGCAGCGTTTCCCTGATTTTGCCTGGTTTTCCCAGGTTTTAGCCCTGGGCCATCTCCCTGCTCATCCCTGTCCCCTCCATGAACACACAGGGAGCCGGAGGAGAGCGGTGCTGTACCAGCACCAGTGGGATGCCCAAGGGGCACTGCTCCTCTTGGCTGCCAATTAGAGAAAAAATCTGGAAACTGGATCCATCTCCAAGAGACTTTGATTTTTTAATTTGCTTTCTGCTTGATTTAGCTATTTTCTGAAACAATCTCAGCAGTGAAAAGCCTTTTCAGAATAGAACAGGAAGGTTTTCTTTCTTCTGAAAACGCTGAAACAAGATGTTTTGATTCTGCCAGATTTTTTGTTTGTTTGTTTCATTTCAAAACAAAATTCCAGTGAAATGCAGTCAGTTCAGTCAGTTTTGTGAAGTACTTTGATTCTGATGGTTCTGTGTATTCTGGCTTAAATATTTTTCCGGCTATCTCCATTTGGGAGAAGCGGGAGGGAAGGCAGAGCAGATGTCACACCATGCGTTGCAGAACTGGAGATCTGGCACCCATCCGGCAAACAGCCTCAGGAAGAGTGGGAACATGGTGGGGGTGCAGCTGGGGCCCAGGAAGGGACAGCTAAGGAAGAGGGAGAGTCATAGAAACCTGTCTGATGACAGGGCCACTAAACCACTGATGGCCTGGCTCTGGCACCAGCCTCTGCTGCTGATTTCCAAGTGGCCTTGAACAAATGTTTGTGGCCCCATGACCTGTGAGGAGGCAATAACAAAGTGACCACGTGGACCAGGTGTCTGCTAAAGATTTAGGCTTTTTAGGGCTGTGAGACCTTTTCATTGAATCATAGAATCACTCAGGTGGCAAGAGACCTATAAAATCATTGAACCCACCTTTAACCCAGCACTGCCCAGACCACAACTAATCCATGTTCCCAAGACACGCCACGTCTACATGTCTTTCAAATCCCCTCAGAGACGGCCACTCAACAAACTTTTGTGTTGTTATTTTGAACACAGCCCTCATCTAGACAGGGCTCTTTGCTCTGCAAAGCAAGCAAGAGCAGTAATTGCCTGGACCTGTGAATTTTTGTTAAGACAGGCAGTGTCAGAAGAATTTAAATGCAGATCCCAGCATCCTGCTGACACAAAAAGAAATCCAGGCTTTGCAAAGTCAAAGAGAAGCAGTTTTGTCCTCCTGGGAGCTACAAAATAGGTTGGGATGCCAAAAATAACTTGTTACTAGTTATAGATGCTCCAGCTCTTTTACCAAGACATGAAAACTTGAGCTGGGTTTAATACAAGACACTTGTTTAGTGTCACTGTGACCTTCTGCAGATTTGCCACCCCAGCTTTAACCAAATTAAAGACTAATCCATCCTGTCACTTCATCGCTTTATTCTTGCACGAAGCTTCCTCAGAGAGATTCAACTCTTTTTCCTAATGACTTCGTTTCCTCTCTGAATTTATTTGCATGAAAACCTGGTTCCCGAGTAGTTGGTCCAAGCTGTCAGGAAATAGAGAGGAATTCAGGCTCCAGTTCTCAGGAACACACAAATGAAATGGGAGCTCTCACAGGTGGTTTTGGGACTTGGGGTTGCTGCTCCCATCAGTTTGGGGCCAGAGACCCAGCTGGCTTAGGATGTTTAACAGTTTCACACCTGCATTGACAGAGCAACAAGCTATGCCAGATTTCAGAGAGAAAACATTTGGCCCTCCTAAGAGAGTTACGGCCCAAGGATTTTTCTAAGGGAATTAATCTAAAACACAAATCAAGCTGGCAAAAAAAAAACAAATCCTGCTCTAGAGACCATTCTGTTGGACACAGGGAAAACAGAGGAAATCATCTGAGCTGGGCCACAGAGGTGCCCATAGTGCTGGGGCTTGGGGTGCTGGAGTGACACAGGCAGTGCCCACACAGGGTCCTTCTCCTCCCCACCTTTCTTAACCCAGCTATTCCATACTTCTGGTGCTCCTTTCCAGTCTCAGGAGTGCCAAGCCCTGCTCTGTGTTCTGGAGAAACCATGAGCTGGACAAGAGGCAGAATTTTATCTGGAAGTGGAGATGGCTTGGAGGAAACATCAACAGCCTGATACTCAGGGCTGGGAATGATCACATCTCCTGCTCCTTCTGCCCTCACTGCTGCAACGCCCAAGCAGAGGGGAGAGGAGAGGCAGCAAAGGGGGTCACTGGAACAGAGATAAACAAAGGATAATCTTTCAGGCAACAATTCATCATTTAAAGCTAAAGCAGAGAAACAATTTCCCAGCTAGCACAGCATTAAACAGATGGGCTAAACCACTTCAGCAGCAAGCAGGTGTCTCAGGGCTCAGAAAACCCATCCCTCCAAGGCCACAGGGTGATTATCCTGGGTGACTCAGGTGTTCCCAAGACAAGAAGGCCAAATCCCTTCCTGTAGCCACTGCTTTTATTGATTTATTTATTTGCACAAAGTGCCAGTGATGCCTCTGGGGGATGCCTGCAGTGGTACAGCCCCTGCCTGAGGAACAGATGCTCCTGGAGAATCATTTCCATTTGCAAGACCTCACATCAAGAGAGCAAACATGAGCCATTCGTGCTGCTTTCACCCCAGCCTCCCCCTCTGTGCCAGCTCTGCCCTGCTCTTGCTACAGCCAGAGCTACTGTATTTTTTCAGTGCCAAAGCATGCAGAAACAGGTTTAGTCTCATCTGGTTTGCCTGGTTTGTTCAGGTAGAGCCCTGGCTTTGTCCAGGTCATGTGGGAGGAGGCAAGGAGAGTGGGAAGGCCTGGAGTTAGTGTTACACTCTGGCACCTGGCACATTCGTGAATTTTCTGAAGCCAGAGAAGGGGCTGTGGAGCACTTTGGTAGGTAAAACCCTGGGCGAGGTTTGGAAGGGTGGGAGGGGTGTGGGAAGCACAAGGCAGAACCTGTTCTGGCACAGTGCTGCTGTGAGATCCCAGCTCCCCTTCCCACTCCCAGGTGCAGGCTGAGCCAAGCCTGTCCCAGCCCGTGGAGGTCAGGGCTCAGGGACAGGGAGGTGGCACTGGGCATTGTCCTGCCTGTGCCAGGATGTCTTCATCTCAGAGCTCCAACAGCTCCGGAGCCATGTGGCATCCAGGGAGCATCTCCCCTTTCCTCCTCCACCTGGGAGCTCCACAGGCAGGTAAGTGCTGGGGCAGCCTGCTTGTCTGCTCCAAAACCGAGCCACGGAGGGAAAGAAGGAGGAGGAGGAGAAGGAGAGCTTGGAGCTCCCAGAGGCGGCTGATGCTGCTGTCGCCTTGGTAAGTTGTGCTCTCCAATACCTCGACACCTCGCTGTGCAACTCTGACGTCAGACGCCTCTGACTACTCTGCTGTCAGTCAAAAGCCCTTTCACAAACAGACACTGACAGTTTGCAGTGCAACCACCAATCCTGGCTGGCTCCTTTCCTTTCTTTTCTTTTTTAAGCACACAGATGTAAATTTTAAATTGCTGGTCTGTTGCTGGCCTCTTGAGCAAATGAACCTTCCCGTGGTCCCTACAGCTGTGTCCTCTCTTCTGCCTGCCCCCCACCCACTGCCCCAGCCCTCAGACCAGCCTTGTCCTTGGGGGCCTCCCTGCAGCAGGCAAGAGCCTCAAGCCTTGGATCCACCAACACAACGAAGCTCTCAGGAGTCAGGAGTGTGGGCAATGGTGACTGGAACAAAATCCTGCATCTCCTGGGGCTGGTCATGTTTAGCAGGTAGTTGAGACCCTGCAAAGGCTCATTTTTCCCCTTCTCCTTCCATTTATCTTCCTTTTCTTTCCTCCTTTTCCTCCTTGCAGAAGGAAGCAGAGCTGGCCCCTGCTTTGGAGATCCTGGGTCCTCCAGCCTGAGGCTCTGATGGAAGACAGAGATCACTGGGGTTTAGGTGCTTGTGCAGGGAGGCAGCCAGCCAGTACCTTTTTCTCCTTTATCCTGCTGTGCTGGATCCCAGGAAGTGTAATATTTGCTCAAACAGGTCAGTAAATCCCCCCTGTGCTACAGGAGGTCACCTTCCCTAATCTATGATGTCCAATTGCGTAACTGAGATGCCGAACAAATAGCTTAAATCTAATCTGTGTTTGCTTCCATCTCAGGCATGGCAAATCAATTCCTGGGAAAGCACAGTTTTAGCGCAGTGCTGGGAACACACACTGGTCATGGTAACCTCCAAAAGAGCAGAAAAAATTAGAGCAATAAACCAAGTAACGTTTTTCTGCCTGTTGCAGCACCTCTCCCTGTCAAATATCATTCCAAGGCTGGGGTTTTGATGCCTTCAGCAGAGATCAAGACTTGCTGTGTCCAGGTGAGGTTCTGGGACAAAAGCAGGAGACATTGCTCTGGATCTCAGCAGATGGGTGCAATTTTGAGGAGCTTCGTGTCAGTATTATGAGGCACCAACTCTCCTCTTCCCTGAAACCCTCTCACCTCATCCAATGGGAGTGTGGCAGATTAAAGACAGCAGAAAAAAGCAGAGGACAAGGGGCAACAGGACTGCAGCAGGGCTTGGAAGATGTTCTGTTAACAACGTGGGTGATGGGAGGCAGAGAGGGATTCAGTTCTCTTGTTTCTCTCCACGCTCATTTTTCTTTGCTTCATTAATGACCTTCCATTCAACAGCAGAGATATTAATAGGATGCTTCAATTCCAAATGTCCCCATCTCCCCTCTCTGCTCCCCCTCTCTTCACACTTTCTGGCATTCTAACAGTTTCCTTCACATTAATTAAAACAAATAACAAGCTTATACATCTCATCAGGGTAACTCAGAAATTAAACACATTGGCCATCTATTGCCCCAGGCAGTGCGGATGGAGCAAATCCAGCTCTTTCTCCCCTGCCACAGTTTCTTCCCCTCCCCATTGGAACAAGGATGTGTTTTAAATGTCCATCCTCAGCCAGACACTACGGTGGGTAGGAAATGTTGTGCCTCTAAACACCCACTGGGTCCTGCCTGCTCCGCTGCCTTGCCTTGAGCTGCTCTGGCGGGTGTCAACCCCATGTCACGAGCTGTCACTCTCTTCTGCATGGCACGGGTGTCCCAGGTGCTCTGAACCCTGGTAAGCACTGCCCTACTCCCTGTAGCAGCTCAGGGCTGTGGCTGCCCCAGCTCTGCAGCCACTTATTGCCTCTGGCATCCATTTCCCATGAGGGATGGATAAACAGTCCCTGGCATGCTGTGGTTTGGATCTGGCCCTTGAACGCCCCTCTGCAATCAGGGATACAGCCCAGCCCTTCCCACAGCAAACAGAGCACAGGTCTGCTGATGCTTACAGCTTATTTCGGGCACCAAAATTCAGAAGCAAACTGTTTTCTACTCCCTTAGCAGAGAGTCTTTGAGTGGGATCCCATCAGACAGTGAGAGGGGGCCAACACAGAGATGGCTGGGGGTTCACACCACTCCTGGGGATGGGAAATAATTCTGCACATGGATCCCAGGCAGCTGGGGTTTGCATGGGCATGTGTGTGGCAGGAAGATGCCTCTATGGCTCCAAGCCTGGCACTGCCAGGAGGCAACAAGCATGGGTTTCCAAGGGAAAGACAGCAGAAATTGAGTGAAAAGGAGCGCATACTCCTCCTTCCAGGGCTGAAAAGAAGCACCAAATCTTTGTCCCTGGAGGTAGCCAGGGAGAGGAGACTGCTCCCACTCCATAGAGCATCATCTGTACATGAAAAGCCTTAGCTTCAAATCTCCTAATTTACCCTGAGTTTTTCTCTTTAATAGTATTCATAGTGGGAGCCATCTGGACCTGGTACTTTATTAGCTTAGAATAATTCAGCTGCTTTGTTAATCTCATCCTGTTTTGTAGGGTTCATTCCAGTTTGCTCGCGGTGCATCCCAGGACAGGGCAGTGCTGCTGCCCTGGCTCTCCCATCACCCATGCAGCCAGCATGGAGCAGCCACCTCTGTGCAGGTCCTGTCTCTCCAAACACGGCCTCACAGATTTTTTTTGATGTCTGACTCTCTCAGCAGGCAGTTGGAGGCTTCTAAATCCACTGGGGTTTCCTGCTGGTAACTGGGGACTGCAGTGAGTCCCTGCAGCCCCTCACAAAGCCTCCCCAGCCCCTGGCGGGGGCAGAACTTGGCAGTCCCCAATGGCCCAGACTTCCAGTGCCACATCCCACATTAAGGACCCTCCCCAGCCCCCCAGGAGCCCAGCAAGCCAGGCTGCTCCTCAGCCACAGGAGCCGCTTGCTGTCCTAAATGCTGGCCTTGTTACAAAGCCGTAATTGAGCTCCTATCAGCCTAAATGATCAAATTGCCCTCTATTGAGAGAAACCAATTTGCCAGCAAATTTTCTTCCACTCTGCCTGTAGCACTGTATCACTGCTTTCTGAGCTTGTATAGGGGGACAACACTCATGGACATCATGTTCCTCTCCCTCTCCTCTCCTCTCTTTCTCCTCTCTTTCTCCTCTCCTCTCTCCTCCTCCTCTCCTCTCCTCTCCGCCGGAGAAATAGCAGGAACCACGTGAATGAGATCATCTGCTCCAAAATTACTCACAGTGAATTAATCACCCAGAACGGCAGCAACCGCAGTGGGAGTGAGCCAGGGTCACTGGAAGGAGTTGGTGGCTCGGGGAGGAGGAAGCAGCCCTGCATCAGGGATGGTGCTGCTTGGGCGAAGATGCTGGAGGGAAGGGCCCTCGTTTTCCTTGTCTGCTGCTGACCTGGTGCTTGTGCAAGGCATGTGCTGTGGCAGGTGTGGGCAGACCTGAGAGGGCACTGCAGTGTGCCCAGACAGTTTTTCCTCCCAGGAGGGCATAGGGAGCGAGTAGTGTCAGGAGGTGTGCAAGGTGGTCTGGCACTGCATCCCTGCAGAGATCATATTGCTGTGCCAGGGAAACAGCACTGGGTACATGGGAGCAAGGCTACAGCCTTCAGTGTCCTGACAGAGAGCCTGGCTGCAGCCTCAGTGGGGCCATTTCCTGATGAGGAGCCTCCTCTGCCAGCTCCCTCCACAGAGCCAGTGCTCCACGCCACCAGGGTTAGGTTTGGGCTGATAGCAGAGTGCAGCTGCCAGAAAACATCAAATTACTTCCCTCTGTCACCATTAATTAGAAGTGCTCATCCTGCTGAGAGAACAGGGCTTCTCCCCAGTACCGAGCCAGCCCTGAACTAGATGAGTATTTCCCTGCCCTTTGCCTTCCTGCTGCCTGGCAGAGAAGTGGGCATGGGCAGGGAGGATGGTGTTGCCACCAGCAGGGAGGATGCTGCAGGCCAGCCCTGCTGGCCCAGGGATTGCAGCCAGCATTTGTAAAGCTGTTGGACAGAAAGGGGCCTTTGCCTGGACCAGTCTGTAATGGCAGGTGACCACAGCCACGGTGACAAGGACGCTTTCACAGCAGTGTGTTACCGCACTACTCCTCAAACCATGTTTAATACCCACATCCATGGTGCCCATGATGCTCTCAGAGGTGCAGCTCCCTGGTGCCCACCTCAGGTACCCTGGTGCACAATGCTGCCCCACTTTGCCTCGTCTTCTCCAAATGAAAAGCGCAAAGGTGGAAAGGTCCTTGGGACCCGCACAACCTGGAATTGCCCAGACTGAGCCAATTTAGAGCACCATGTCAATCCCAGCAGGAATAAAGCAACTGAGCTGGGCTGGAAAGTGCAAAGCAGCAAGCAGAGCTGGGAAGAGCGAGCCATTATTGAGCAGTGGTGAGCCGGCAGCCCCGCAGCAGGAGGTGACAGGGAGCAGACCATTGTTCTGCTGCCGTGGCAGCTGTGACAGCGCCTGGCCCCAGCAGGGTCTCGGCAGCCTGCACGGGAGCCCTGCCTGTGGGGAGGTGGCACAGATCCGGTGCAGAGACACAGCAGAGAAGTGTTTCTGGTGCCTTGGATCTGACCTGCAAACACTTCAGCGTGGGCTTAGTGTTTTGCTCCCTGTCTCAGACTGCTCCTTCCTTCTCCCAGCTCTCCGCCTCTGTGGCTCATTTAATGACGAGTGATCTATACCCGTGTTCACCTGGCACGGACCTGCATTGCCTGTAGATAAAAGGTGTTCACATGCTCAGGTCTGGCAACAGGAGCGAGTTATTTCCCTCAGAGGGTCTCAAAGCACTTTGCATTTGTGTAGCGGGTTGAGTTTGAAACCGGGCAGAAACACCAATTAAATGTAGTGGTTTTGATTCAAAATATTCATTATTTACTTATTTTCCTTCTGTGAGATAAGAATTAGGAGAAAAGCAAAGCAGGCCACAAACCTTAAACAGTTGCAGTACAATGAAAGAGCTTTATTACTAACAGAATTAAAAGTAAAGAGAAAACAACAAAACAAAATTAAAGTAAATTCCCCCCTCCCCCCCTTCTTTCCAGCACTTCTCTCCTTTTATCCAGCTCACACAAGGGATAACAGAACATGGGATGTTAGTCAGTGTTGCAGTTCTTGAAAAGTCTCTCTCTTATGCTTAAGGAAAAAAAAGGGTTTTCCTTCAGTTGCACGTGGTTCCCAAACTGCCACCAATAGCAGACCCGCCCGGAAACAAACAGTCTGCTGTGTGTAGAACATCTCTCCCATGAAGAATTTCACAGTTCTTTCACACTACAGAACATGGGCCATCACATGGGGTTATTCATCTTTTTAAGGATAAGTTATTTTGGCCTGCACACAGAGGCTTTCCTTCGCCACAAGTCTCTAACAGCCTCTTACTACTTCTATATAGCCTGGCATAGGCACTCTTCACAAACTTCATAGGCACACGTTGATTCTCCACCCCCCCCCATGTTCTTCAAATGGATTAAAGAGACAAACAGTTTGTGGTATTACAGTTTCTTACCACGGCATGCAAGAAGGTTTCTTTTAAGCTGCGCGCCAGAATCGCGGCACCGCCCTCTTTTCTCCTGTCGCCATGCTCAGCTCCGTCCCACGGGACTCACTTCTCTTTCTCTCTGACTCTGAAGCCACCATGTTGAAGGGTGTTCTTGTTCAGGCTTTACGGTGGGGAAAGCCTCGCTCCCTCTGTGCTGCTGGCTGCGTGGTGTCCTCTTCAGTTCAGCACGGAGTGTGCTGGCTGCAGACAGGAGGCTCTGCCGGCTCCCGCTGGCTCCGCCGGCTCCGCATGGAGAGGAGAGGGACCCGCCTGTCCCCAGAAGCCGCGCTGGATGGGTTTAGCTGTGAGCAGTCCATGGCTGGTTTTAGCTGCCTGCGGCTCTGGGACAGTCCCCCTCAGTGACCCAGGGTCCGTGCCGCAGCGATGGGAAAGGGGGAAAGGGGCAGTGGCCCCGGCCCGGCCCATCGGGGCCGGGAGGCTCCGAGCCCCCCCACCTTCCAGCAGGCGAGCTCCGACCAAAAGGGGAAATCCCGCCTTTCCGTGCGGTTTAAATATGTAAATTGTGAGAAGCGTAATTGGTCTTAAAGACTGTCCATCAACTCAGGGTCAACCCAACACAATTTGTCACCCCACTTGCAGAGGTGCAGAGACAGGAGCAGGTTTGTTCAATACCACCTGGCAAGAAGAGCACTTGCTGCTGGGTGATGGCACCAAGGACAAGCTGCAGGGAGCTGCTGCATGGGGAGCTCAGGGCCAGCACTGCCTGCATCAAGCCAGAGAGACTAGTTTCTTCTTTCCCAGGTATTTTTGCAGGCAGTGCTGTTTTGATTGCATGACATTACCAATCACACAGCTGGAGAGGGATGCCACCATGCAGCTGGGGACAGCCAGCTCCATTCTGCTCTGAGCCCAGCTCCCGGTCCCAGAGTTGGCTGCTAGCTGAATAAAGCCCCTTGATCAGAGACATCGATGGGGAAAAGTATTTGTCCCAGCTCCTGCCCTCTCTGCTTACAGCAGTGATGCTCACTCAAAACCAAACATTTGTCTTGCACAGATACATCCACTGCACACCAAGACATGATGTCTGTGTGTTTGGATTAATTTGTCAGGTGGAAGATGGATAGATGTGGATACAGACACAGGCGTGAGCCCCTGGCAGCCCCTGAGCCCCCAGCCCCCCACCACCATAAAGCCACATCGTGTGTCCAGCCAGGGCTGTGGCCATCCAGGCACTGACAGAGCCCTGTACAGTGCATTAATCCCACCCGGCATCCCCCCAGAGCTGGGCTGTGGTCCCTGGAGCTCTAAGATAACCAGGAGGTTGCTTCCCCAAAGGAATGTTTCTGTGGTGTGTTGATGCTGGGATCAATTCAAAACAGGGATGCTCAGACATGTGCTTCCCAGCAGGGGTGTGGATGCAGAACAGGAGGGTTCCCAGCAATGGGTGTGTGCATGTGCTCAGGGCTTCTTTGGGGTTTTAGGAATACTAGGGAAATTAGATTTTTTTTGGACCTTTTTGTGCTTTCTGGAAAATTGCATGCCTTAATGAAATGCTTGTGTGTGGGCTCTAAGTCGTCAGCAGCCAGATAAAGTCCAAATCCATTTGGTGTATGTTTTGCCTGTTTCAGAGAATCCAAACTATTTCAGGGGGATTTATGCCCATCATAAAATCAAGCTCCTGTCCCAAAACAGCCATAAGAAGGTACAACTGAAAATATAAAGGTTTAATAAAAACTTGTGGAGTAATTTGACTCTTAATCCCAAACACAATCTCTCCCCTCAAATAACTGCAGTCCCTGCAAGATTAAATTCTCCCTACGTATTGTTTTTAAGTCTGATACCTTCTATTGAGCTTAGCTGGGTTTTAAGTTCTTAAATCATGGCTCTGTAATTGCACATCTTATTCAGTTTGTCATGCAAAGAGTTCCCAAGGAAGATTTTGTAAAGATTTCTCCATGTCTGGCAGTAGGGTGTGACACGTGTCTGTATTTTGAAGCTGCACAGTGCAGGGAATGCAAGAGGTCGATATTTTTAAAAAGCAAGAGGAGGCTGTGGCCTGTGTTCTCATTTTACCTCTGAGCAGCAGGTCCCAGGAAAATCAGGACAACTGCAAACTGTTGTTGAACTGGGTGATTCATAAGTGATGGGGAGTGTGTTCCTGAGGCAGAAAGGGCTTGGGGAAAGGCAGGACTAGTCACCCCCTTTTTCCTGAGCTTCCCTTTCTTCCAGTAATTAGCAAAATCCCAATTCACAATGCATAACTGAACAGAAGTTTTAAGTGTGGGCTACAAGGAGAAATAGGGAGTGATAAAAAGAGGCCTGAAACTCAGGAGACCTGGTGCACCACCAGACCAAGATGACCTCCAGCAAGTCCTTTGATCCTTACATCCCCCTGGAAACACTGATGAGGAGATGTCCCTCTCCACTTGCTCTCATCAGCCTGGACTGCAGCCCCTGGGGGTGATGCATGAGCTCCAAATGGTGGTCCACATCCAGCTGGAGCTGTGGAGCCAAGGACACAGAGCTTGTAGCATGGGATGCCCACATCTTTCTTTTTTGGGTTTCCTCAGGCTGGGAATGTGCAGTGCTTCTTTCCCAGGGCTTAGAAGATATCCCTCAGCTTTATTGCAGTTTGCCAGGACAAAAGCAGGACCCTGCAAAGGACTGGCTATGTTGTCTCTGTCCATGCAAAGGTCTCTGAAGTACCTGCTTCACCTGCTCCCCTGGGGCTCGCTGGAGAAAAGCCCTGGAAATGGTGCCACTGCAACAAGCAGGTCCTGTCTGCATCTCGCTCACTCAGCAAAACGTCACCACCTGGTTATATTTAAGTCCTCAGCTTGAAAATCATTGTGGTAACCTCCCCTGTGATCTGCCTGGGCAGTGTCATAATTAATGGTGCCCTTGCTCAGAGTACAAGTGGAACATGTGATGGCTCAGTGAGCTATAAATCACGACAGAGTTTCCATCTGGTCCAGCATCTATTTATACCTCACCAGCCCCAATTAACTTTGAAACTTGGGGCTGGTGATTAAGGAGAAAAATGCTTCTTGAAAAGTGTGATGGGATATGTGGCGATGTGGATGGGAGGGAAGAGATGGTGGAGGTTGCTCGCTTCTCCACAGAGGGAACTGCATAGCCCAGTGCTCCAGAGGCCACTGAAATGCAGCTCCTGAGACCAGGTTGGTCTTTGAATCAGTTCAACAGCAGCTGTGAAATCCCATGGGACACACAGAAGTTCAGGGCTGACTGTCAGTCCTGGATCCTAACACACATTCCCTAGAGCCAGCCGGTTATCTGCCTCCCCCAGGCATTGCCAGCCGTGGCTCTGGTCCTACATCTCAGCCAAAGCCAGCAGCTCCACCGAGGCAAGGGGGTTGTAGATCAGGTCCAGCAGCACAAGAAGAATGAGCTATGGATGTGGGACCAGGCTTTGTGGCATGACAGTCTCCTCCATGAAGGACCCTGGTCCACTTTACCACCAAACATAATAGGTCATCCCCAGTATTGAGACTGGGGAACTGAAGCACAGCATAAGACAGCCAAGAGAACCCAGCAGAACCCTGGATGCACATGATCATCCTGTGTGCATCTAGATTCCTTCAAATAGGGGCACAAAACTGAGCCAGGAGAGCTTGGCCCCATTTGAGAAAACTCCTCAGCAAAGACTCCTGCACTGCCTCCCTCAGAAAGCACAGAGGGTTTCCTCCTGGTTTATAGCCTGGCAGAGCCACTTCCCTGATGCACAAATCACCTGGCAGCTATTGAGTTAGAGAGCACAGCCTGACCTGGTGCTTGACAGCCCTGAAATGCCTGGAGGAGTCTGAATTCAGCAGGTTTCATCCAGCTCTGAGGAAGGTCACAGAGGTGAGGCTGAAACTGTGGATTGGTCTCTGCAAGCACCACAGCCCAGTGACAGGGGTTTCCTACCATCAGCTGAAGGCTGTGGCTCCCTGTTCTGTCCCCAGATGCTCCAACCCATCTACATCTTCCTCACCAGATTCTGGGACTGCTTTGGGCTCAAATCCTTATGTGCCATTCCAGCAGCGGTCAGGTGTGGATGCACCTTGGGTCTGGCACGGGGTGTAACATGGCCCAGTGCAGAGAGTCCTGTGGAGCTGCTCTGGGCTCTGTGTGAGGGGCTGTGGCTGGGACACAGCAGTGAGGGATGGTACATGGGGTACCTGGGCCAGATCATTCCCTGGGCAGATCCCCAGCTCTGCAGGGGGATGGAGTGGCTGGGAAGGGTGCAGCAGGCACACACATCTCTCTCTCCATCCTTGATGGATCAAAGCCCCAGTGACAGGCATAGTGAAGAGATGCTGTGCTATTGCCTTCCTAAAGAGAGTAAAAATCTGTGCCCGGTTCTCCAGTACCCACCTCCCTCATCCCTCACTCCCTCACGTTTTTCATCTTTTGCTCTTGCAGCACTATGGCTTCTGGAGTCCTGGCCAGCTCCCAGCTCAGGTAATTACATGCTGTCCTCCGGTATTTGAACAGGATATTTGTTCTCCATGGTTTCCTGTCCTGCATGCCTGTGCAGGGCTGCAGGCAGCCTGTCACCCTGAGCGAGTGTACTTCCCTGGCAAAGGCACTCATCCCAGTGTGTCCAGCTCCAGCACTAAGTGGGCATTTTGTAAACATGGGATTATGTGGATGCCCTCCCCAGGGAGTCCAGGTGGGCTCTAGGACCTCCTGGGCCAGACACACAGGTGTGGAGCTGTGGCACTATCCATATTCCCACTTCAGCAGGACAACATTCAGCCTGGATCTGAAAACTTCCAGACACCCAGCTCCCTCTTTATAAGGCTGTTTGTGGCTCACACTCTGTCACCTCTTCTTGTTTTGTACAAACTTTCCTTTCTGTTTACGTCAATCATTTACAGACGCAATCTCCAGCACATACAGCTCATACCAGGCAGGAGGGTCAGAGAAATGGAGCTAATGTACATCTGCCCTACTCTAAAATCCCACCAGGTGATCGTGAACAGAGCAGTAGCATGGAGCCCTTTGCCAGCCCTCCAGGAGTTCTGCTGAGCCAGGGATCCACCACCTGCCTCTGGGCTTGTTCCCGCCACACTGCCAGGTCTGGGTGGATCACTGTCTTGCAGCTTTCTCCGTGGCAATAGGAACAAGCTCTAGGGATAAAAGTCCTACTTTCTAGCAAATCAGATCTATTCCTGTGCTTTATTGGACTCCCTGTAAAGGAATCTCGAAGAAAGTTGGCAACAATTTATTTTTTTTTTCAGAGTTTCTAGAGCAGGGATGTCTCGTTAACTAAAGACTGCAGGGAGAAAGGAAAGTTCTTAGAGGAAAAAGTGGAGCACAGTTCTGTTTCCTGAGGGAGGAGGGCAAATGCCCTGGATGATGGAGCTCAACCCTGCTCTCCAAGAAAAAACTTTGTCAGTGCTACCTGTCCACTGCACAGCCTGCTAAACTCACCCTGTCCTTGGGCAGGAAGGAATTGGTTTTGCTGGCCAGGCTGGACTTGACATTCCGCCCTTTTGATACAAAGAGTCCTGGGGCTTAATCCCTTCAGCTCTGTGATGTCCACACGAAGCAGTGCAGCAGGTTATCAGCCCCATGCAGCTGCACTGGAGTCCCAGTCTGCAGAAGGCCAGGCAAGGGGCAATCCTAAGCTGCCAGCTCCTTCTGTCCAGCCTCTGCTGACTGTGGCACAGCTCTAGGCTTTGCTGGAGTCCTCACAGTGCTGTTGGGCTGCAGCTGATTACTGTAAACCCCTAGAGAATAGGAGCTGCATTAGAAAGCCACATTTTCCTTCTTGGGAAAGAACTCACTCGTAAGCAGTTCAGCAGATTGGCATTCTTTTTTCTTTGCAAAGTTTCTGGATTTGAGCTGGGTGGCAGACAGGTGCCAAGCAGCCTGGGAATCAAGAAAGATGCCTGGCACAGGTTTGCTCCATGTGCAGCAGTGATAACCCAGAGCAGCTTCTCTCCGCCACCGGCCTCAGCTTCCCAAGTGAAGGGAGTGCTCCAAGAGGATGATTAGGCTGGGCCCACTATTTCCTCACTCACTTCCTATGAGGCTTCCTCACTCTGGTGTTCACAGAGTCTACTGGCTCGTAGCTTTCCTGTGCTCAAGCCTGCTTGGAGACACTATAATCCCAAGGGTTGAGCCCCAGGGCAGGCAGAGCAGATGGCTGTCTCCAACAGGAAGAAAATTAGGAGAGGAAAGGGAGAGGGTAGAGGACAGTAAAATCTGTGACACCTTTAGTGCTTTTCAATAATAGTTTCCTCTTAAAATGGCAAATTCTTCTAGTTCAAGGGGAGTTGTACCAGTAAAGAAGGTAATGGACCACATGTGGGACACAGGCCCTATAGAAAGCAAACACCAGGTCCAGGCTATCTTGTGCACCCATGGTAGGGACCGGCATGCATTCCATGGCCATGCTGTGGATGGAAGGCAGACTCAGCCCTGCAGTATCTCAAGGGGAAACCAGGGGTGTCTGAGCTGCAGAAGAGGAGCAAGGCTGGCAGAGGAATCAGCAGTTTGGTAGACCCTGTGCAGGCCGGGGAGCTGGGCTCCAAATCTGCTCAAATAAACCGAGGTGCAAGGGGCTGCACATGCACAAGTTCCACACCCCAACACAGCACGGAGTCAATCTGTCACTGTGAGCTGTCTCCTCTCTCTTTTTAGGGAGGTTTCTTCAGACTTTTGTGAGGAAGCCACTCAAGATGAAGTAATTTTGCCCCATGGAGATGGTGGTTGTGTGAACTGGGCAGACTGAGCAGCCCTTGGCTTCAGCCATGGGAGACGCTGGTGGCCAGGCACTTGCAGGACACCGTGCAGTGCCCCCACCTCATTTCAGAGCCCGCACTCGGCACCCCTGCATGGGGTAGCATTTGCTACCAGCCTCCTTCCCCCAGAGCTAATTTGCAGCCTTGCTTTGCAGAGCAGCCACACACTCAGGCAGTGCTTGGGGACGGCTGGTGGCAGATGGTGTGTGTGTGGTGGCGAAGCAGTGCCGCGTCACAAGCTCTCTGAGACATTTGGCCGGGCTTCCTGACAGCCGCGTCCCACCACCCAGGAGTTCAGCTTCCTGGCAAAGCCACTCCACTTCTGAGGAGTGCTCCTGTCCCTGTCACTGGGCAGAGCTGACACCAAACACTTTCTCTTTGCTTCCTTGCAGGTGAGAGGCTCCTCGGTTGGTGGGGCTGCCTCCTGCCCAGGGCCAGAGAGATCTGCCACACAGCCGAACAGGGAACGATGGTCCCTGCCAGTCTGGAACACCCCCACCTGTTGCATCACATCCTAAACTGCACTCTGTGTTCCCTCTGGTGAGGAATATCTAATTCCCATGCTTTTGGATAAAACCCAGCACAAACAAACCATAAAATGGTAGATATGACAAATAACAATGGTCATGGGAATAGTGGCATCACTGCTGCTCCAGTGTTTCTTCTCATCTCTTCCTTTATTTAGATATATGTGCAGAGAAGAGCACAGAGGTCTGGCCATAGAAAGAGAAGTGAGCAGATAAAGAGGTATTGAAGGGATGTATTATGAAGGACAGTAACACCAGTCCTCTGACAACTAGCAGAGTGTAGCAGCATGGGCAGTCTGAGCTCACCCGCTCAGGAGCCCACACTGTGCTTTGTCTTGCTGCCTGCTGGTCACAAGCTCTGTGCAGCTGCACTGTGGACTTGTCATCACCGAGCTTCGGGGTGCAGTTCTCAGGACACTGTCCTGATCCCTTACAGTTATTGCCTGGGTTAATGCCATTAACCACAGGGCCATACGTGCCACAGGAGGTCCCTAGGCACTGTGACAGGGTTGTCACACCATGCACAGATCGAGGCTTGGCTGCCATCCTGCCCACCATGGGGGTTCCCCAGGCCCAAAGTGCAAAATGACAGCTTTGTCAGACAAATGTGGTGTGATAATGTTGTAAGAGGTCTTGATTGTGGCTCCTATGGTCACAGACGCGCTTCAGAAGAGCAAGGCTGCAGCCTCTCCTGCTCCCCTCCCTGCCTGCCTTTAGATGGCATTAACCATCAGCTAAAGCCCGTGCCTGGCAGTCCTGACAACTGACAGCTCTTTCACCAGCACTGCTGCACCCTGGGAAAAGGTTTTATCCGTCTTGCCTGCAGCTTTGGCTGCAGAAATGAACTCTCTGAGCACTCCCATTAGACTGCAGGAGAGGATCATCTGAGACCTGGGCCTGTTTGCAGCACAGGATCAGAAAAGCCAGAGAAGTAGATGGCAGGATTTGATTGAGTCCGGAATATGGTCGCCTGACAGGGGTGTAGATTTGCCTCTATTCTTACTCAAAGGTCATTAAATTAAGATTTCATGAGACCCCACACTGCTATAAATGTTGCTGAGCCCATTTCCCGCACTGGGCAGTGATTTATCTTGCAGCCTTGATAAAATGACTAAGCTAAAAATGTCACACAGTGTCACTGAGCTGTAAGTAAGGTAGAAGGAACAGGAGATCGACACGATGGATTTTCCTACCACGGGAAGCATTAATAAATGGTTTCTTTCTGATGTTCTCATTAGTTCTCTCTCATTCATCCTCAGGACCTGCCAAGCACAAATGACACCACCATTCTGCACCAGAATAGAGAGCAGATGCCCCCATGCAACGTTTCTGCATCCAAAACCCCATTTCTATCTCACCCTGCTTAGTAGTTGATGTATTCAAGGGCAAGCAAGCAAGATATCAGAGTACCTGAAGAACCTTTTACTGTCACATCCAGCCTTGTCTCCTGAAATTTTTTATACTCTGTCTGGAATGGTTTGGAGGAGGCAAGCGGCAGCACCACAGTTCTCTGACACAACCCTTTCTCCCTCCTCATCCAGCAGTGCAGGGGGTCACCTACCAAAAAAGATTATGTCCTAGATTCATTTCCCTTCCTTTCTGTCTGTGAGAAGGTTGTAGACTCCTCTACTTTCTTTGAATCTAATCAAGAATATCTTTTTTTCATTGAATCCTTACTCCCAGGAATGAATGCCAAAGAATTATTCCTGTTGCTTAGTTGTGACTGATCATGAATCACATTAAATTGCTTCTGTTCCTTTGTTGGACATGCTGGCTGGATCCTGGTACGTGTTATTAAATTACTGCTCTGACAGAGAAGAAATAGCAACTGAGTGGCAAGTGAGTGCCATAGGAAAAAGGCAGATTGGGAACGTTGCAGGACCACAGTCTCTGTTTTCCCTGATAATCAGGAAAAAGTCATATGCAGGAGATTACTTCAAGAAGGAAGCAGAGCAGTAGGCTTCGAGAAATTTCCCCCAGGGTTTCTGAGCACCCCAAAATCACATGTGTGAGGGGTATGCTCAGAGCAGTGCCAGGGTATGCTGTGCATGTTATTCTGCTTGGGCTCTATCAGATGGATTGAGCAACAGAGCAACATGGAGAAGAGAAATACGGGAGCCTTAACACAACACTCCAACACTGCAGAAGGCTTCATACAAGGAGAGATATGGCTGGTCATCATAAAGATTGTTCAGAGGAGAAGAATTAGCCAAGAATTGGAGGTGAAGAGAGGTTAAACCTAGGCTGAGGGAGGCCCTGCAGGCATCAGGATGTTGGAAAGGTGTATGTTTCTAAACCACTTCTGTGTGGAAGGAGCACAAGCCATGCTTGAGCCATTTTCTGTTTTCTTCCTCTGAGTGAGCTGTTCACAACTTTCTCCTGGGTCAAATGCAGAATCACAACACTTCTGAATATTATAGCAAAGCAATTAAACGAAGGGAGAAACAGTGGGCGCAGAACAGTGCATGTGTGTATAGAAACTTGCATCATTGCAGCTTGCTGAGCAAAGCTGCTAAGCCACAAATAAGGAACAGGAAAAGAAAAGCAACTTGACATTGCACCTTTATGTGCACGTGCAGATCCCACGGTTACGCCAGCTTGACAAGATCAGAAAGATTTGCCTTCTGCTCTTCTGTATTGCTATTCTGAGGAGCTTATTAACACTGAAGTGTCAGCTTTCCCATCCCTCTTTGCTTCCCTGTTGTGGTAGCAGTGTTGCTGTACCCTTGTTTAAGGTAACAATAAATGAAGCAAGACCAGTTTTGGGATGTGGAAACTCTTCCTCAGATCCTTGTGTCCAGATTCCTCATTTCCTCGCACCATTACAGGTACAACACAAGCCCTAAATAAGGACACATAAGTGCTCATTCCAGACAGATCAATTAGTCTGTTAAATTATATCTTCTCTCCTGCACCACCAAGTTTGGCCCCTCTCTGTCTGCAGCTGATGGGTGCAGTTTGAATGCAGCTCTGGGACATCTAGTGGCTGGTAGCCCTTACAGTTCAGGGCTTACAACAGTTTAGTGGTGCTTCTTCCAAGAAATCTGTCAGAAAACTGATTTAAACCAAAAAGACACACTCTGCCTCTATTTCTGGGGCTACAATGACTTCATCCCTTGATATACTCATGTTTGCAAAATGTTTAGGTGTGCATTTGTGATGACTTTGTTGTTCCTTTGCATCTCTGTCTCACCCAGCCTGGGGAGACATGTTCAGCTATTCTCATTTCATCGTTTCTTTACCACAGTTGTTTCTTTATTAAGGGCTTTCCATGTTCCAAGCAGCTGGCATTAGCAGAGATAATTGGATAATGTTTTGGCAATCCAAGAGTAAATGTGTTAACACATTCCCATGTACTGCCCTGGCCTTTGGCTGATCTGTGAGTATTTGATAAATGAATCAGGCCTGAAATAAAGATGACTTGCAAAAACCAGGCAGATCTTTAATATTAACAGGGAAGTGTCAGTCGGGATTTTCAAGAAAGCCTCAGTCTGCTATGGGGCCCAATCCTTATTCCCTCAGGACTGAACTTAGGCAGGAACCTAAAGGAGTCAAAGAAGCAGCAATAGGCTTAGAATGCTTTTATGAACCTGGATAGTCTCCAAGGAGCTGTAGTGACAGTTGATGGCTTTCTGGGGATTTGAGAAAAAATTTAGCTATGTCTTCTATTCAGTCTTCAATGCAGCCTCTACCTTTCCATCCCTGATGATACCTATTAACCCTGGACAAAGCAGAGAGTGTATCTCAGCCCTGGGGATTGCCAGGCTACCAGGAGAAAGGATACAGTGCTGAAAAGAGCTTTGTAACTGTGGCAATCTTTTCTGATTCATGTTTGTGTCTGCACTGCTCTGAAAAGGTGACTTGAGGCACAGCTGAAAGTGCAGCAAATTGCCCAGGGCAGACCCCCTGCTCTTTCCCTTGCTAAAGCCTTTGGGCAGCCAGTTGGGAATCTCCAGCAGTGAATCCAGGCTTGCAACATCGAACTAACTTTGTTATAAACTCCTGGGTGTCATATACTCCAGAGTACACTCTGTCACGGGTTAGGTATTGAGTCATTTACACAAATGTTAAGAGGAGGATCAATTTTCCCCTGATTCTTCTCCAGGAATCCTGCTGAGAAAACTCAGGGGGCCCAGCGTCAGCCTAGAGACTGTTTTCCTGCTCTATTCCTGGAAAGCAGGAGAAGAACACTCATGATGTCAAGGGGTTCATTAAAAAGTGCATGTCAAAAGTGACTCATTTGGAGAGTTTCTCCTGGAGTCAAGGGACAGTTTAAACAGCTTCTTTAAAAGCACAAATGAATCTGCAAAAAGCTGACTTGCACATGAGACCAAATTCTGGCCATCTCAACTGCCCCCCATTGCTCACATTGAGGTCAGCAGGAAGGAACTTTTTGTTTACACTATTGTTGGCTTGTGCCTGGGATAAAAATATGGTCTGTGCTTGGAAATCATTGTGATTTCCAAATGCTTGTCACTGGGTAAGTCTCAAAGCTAAAGTGAATCTTGGTTTTGGATTCTCTTTTTTGTTTTGCCAGATCAGACTGTCTTACAGTTCAGCAGGGAAATGACATTTTGTTTTGTAAATACTCTCAGACAGAACTTGAGATTTCCCTTAAAGGCTTTAAGCTTTGTGAAAAAGTAGATCAAATCTAGTAACATATTGAATCTGGTTACTGAAATTTCAGGAAGAGCAGTGTGATGAAATGTCCTTACTTTGCCCTTGGGAGAAATGGTACCTTCATTATAACCAAACAGCTTTTTCATATGGAAATAGCAGGTGGCAGGAGTAGAAACAGACTTTCATTTTCAGAGAAACAGACGGAACAATTCCAGTAAAACTGGAATAGCAGAGCTAGGTTGAAATGGTTGGCAGTTTTATTCTGCAAAAATATTCTACTTTTGCCATGAGAAAAGGTGTCACTCCTTCCTCTCTGTGTTTTTCAGCCCCCTCAGTACAGCTCAAATACAAGTGTGTACAGTAACGACCAGAGTTTAAATATAATTTAGGAAGAAATCTAGTTCAGTTTGTTTGGGAAAACTCTCCAAATCTATCCCAGAGCTGCACACAAAATTCTGGGGAGAAAAAGCAATTAAGAGCACTGAATGTACAAAATAATCCTTAGAGCCAGTGTCAGACAAAACTGAACTCTCAGCTCTCAGGACTGTGATTTATTAATCCTTTTATCAGGCCTATGCCATTCTCTGAGTTATTTTCCAGCTCTGACTGCTGGAAAGCATTTCCTTGGAAGCTGTGGGCTGGTAAACTATTAACGGTCTAGTGGTAGGTGCTTATTAAGAAAAAGACACCTTGAACCACAAGCCAGAATAAAGAACAGATATCCAGCTGGAGTTGTGCTACTTCAGAACTCTCAGCCTGGCTCGTCTGAGAAAAATCAAGTTTTTGAGAGTCAATTGAACGGGGAGGTGGATGAACAGTCATCTCTCCTCCTCTGCAATTGATTCATTGCACTCTGGAATTTGAGATTTGGGGCAGAAATGGAAGGAAGGAAATTGCTGTCCTATTTAGGAACAGATAAAACTCCACCCTGTGCTGTAAATTCTTTTTTAAAAGTCTGGGTTTTCACAGGATGAAGGTTAAATATTTAATGCATTTATACTAATTATAAAGAAACACTTTGGTGCTCCAGGCAGCTTGTATAGTTCTTTAAACTTCAGATTTTTAGCCCTTTGAATAGTTCCTGTTTAAAAGGAGAAAAGCAAACACCAAAAACTCATGCTGGACTTTGAAGTATGGCCTGAAACAGATACATATTGCTGTGAGAGAAGCTGCCTTTCCCTGGAGACATCCAGAGAAAACGTCATGCCAGGCTTCCCTATCCGTTATACCAAAGAAGGAGCTCCACCATTCTGTGTATTAAGAAGAGTTTTCTCCCACATTTGCCGTAAGGGGCCTGGACTTGTCCAAGTTCATCTCACCAAATCCCAAAGGGACTCATCCTTCTGCCAAGTGGAGGTTTCTTGTCTGGCTGCATCTGCCCATAAAGAATTCCAGCTGACCTGCACACACTGAGGAGTGAAACATTATCAAAACTTTAGCAGACCTTACTGTCATTACCACAGGGAGGGTTATTTCTTCCATAGCTGCTTTTCTAGAAGAAATCCCACTTCAAAGGCACCTGGAAGATAGCTGGTTGTGAGGAAGCTGGAGCTCTGTGGGACCCAGGTAGCCAAGTCTTGGAACAGACACCGGCTTGGAAGTTCTGCACTGCAGACTGGTATTAAATACCAAGAGAGAAAAGAATGAGAAATCAGGAAATGGAATAATATTGGTATTTCCTAAAGATCAGAGTTTCCTATGAAAATGAACACATGCCATGCAATTTCAAAATATCAAGACGTTTGCCTTTCTTTAGGGCTTGTCAGAAACAGATAATAAATAAAGTTCAGGGTTTGGGAAGTCACCTCTTCAAACCTCTCTTCACATGCTTTGAAACTGAATTTCCTTGGGGTCATTGAGTTGGCAGCTTTGAAGAGTTTGCTGTGTGTTCTTTGGCTTGAATTCTTCTTAGGCATTACCTGGCATCAGACGTACATGACAACCCTCCAGGTCTCAGCAGCTACAAAATTTACAGCAATATATTCCATTCCATTTCTCCTTGGGTTTTTTTGCACTGCCACTTTTTATGAGCAGAACATAAATTACCTGAGTTTAATTCATGACCCAGAGTTCAGTGCATTTCCCCAGAAATAGCATTCTCCGTTTGGGGCTCTACTGCCAAAATTGCATTCCTGGAGCTGAACTCCTATCCCATCCAAGACATTTGTTCCAACCATATTTCCCATCATACTATTTTATACTATTTAGGTCGCTTATATTTTCATGCTCCCACAGTTACTTCTTGTAAGTTGCTTTGCAGTTATGCTCTTAACTGTGCTCTCTAAAGTCACCTTCAGACCTTTAAACACCTTCAAATTAAAACATTCGACTTTGGTTCAAATCACATTTAATAGAGAAGCTGCACTAAACCACTTGCATTCCTTGGACAGAAGGAAGAACTGAAAGATGCCCAAACAAAGTATTATTTAGTCTAGCATTTAATTGGCAGGGACCATGAGGAAAACCTTTTAAATGTTGCTTCAATAAAGTCAATAATAGTTCTATCCTATGCAAGATGTTTATCCCTGAGCCCAGTTTAGTTGTAATTTTAGTTCTAACTAACCTAATTCTAGTTTTAACTTCATCACAGTAGTCTGTAATGTCACAAGCAGCTTATGCACAGAGAAAATACAAGACAGACAAGAAATACAGAATTTTTTCCCTTGGAGCTTTCTTTATTTCCTATTGCAGAAATATTAATGAAAACCAATACTGTTTTCCTCTTTTGTGTTCCTTGTTGCTTCCTTACAAGTCTCCTTCTTAGGGTCATCATGTGCAACTCAAAGTGCACCACAACCAGCACCGACAAATTATGGAATTCTTAATATATTGATGAGACTTTTGGTGGACATCCCAGCTGTCAGCCCCAGCAGCTCCAGCAGGACAGTTGTGACAGTTGCCATAAACCACTACACCAGTTCCATTTGGGATCCATCACCTAATCCATTATTTAGTGATCTGTGAGATCCAGCTCTAGAACAATTGAAACATCCAGGCTGTACACTCTCATACACAGAGCAGAGGATAGAGAAAATGAATACCAGAAGAATCAAGAAATAAAATATACTTAATAGGTGACGATTACATTTTGTGAGTGTCTTTCCTACAGCATGGAAGTGAAACACCCTGTTTTTTTATTCAGAGTCAGGCTGCAGGGAGACATCAACTGCAGGGACAGCGATCATGCAGTGCCATCAACTGTTTGCTTCTGGTACCCACAGCAGCTGAGCCCGACTGCTTTCAACACAAATGACAAAAAAAACTCACAAAAATTGAGCAGCTCCTCAGGATGGCATTTCTGAACAAAGGTTTATCAACCGCAATACAATATTTTAGTACAAATCTCAGGTTCATTTTTCCTGTGCCAGAAGCCGCACACCTGAGGGCAGGTACGGGCTGCCGAGAGCAGAGACTGAAGCAGCTCGAGCTCTTGTGCCATCTGCTGGGAACAGCTTCTTTTGACATTGCTGCTCGCACGGGGAGCAGAGCCAGTCCTCCCTGTTTGGCAACTTACATCTTTGACAAAGAGCTTGTTCCACTTCTCTTAACTGCTATTGATGTTCAGTACTAACTTAGTGCAAGAGAAGCGTTTTGAAGACCGAAATCCCCTCTCTGTAGTGAAGCAGTTGCAAAAGACAGGAACGAATTGTCCTTGCAGCCCCAGCTGCCTGCAGAGAGGCTTCTTCGAGAGGTGAAGCCCGTAGTGTAGCCAGGGAAGGGCTCGGGTCTCACAGTCCTTGTAAAGAACCGCTCCCCTAACCAGGGGGCTCCACCTCGGCCATGAGCTGTCTCCTTTTCCAAAGCAAATCCCGTGATTTCCTGTCTTTTGGATCTACTCTCTGTGAGGCAGTAGCTCAGTGTGAGCACTCTCTTAGTGCAGCTGTTCTGTGCTCCCCAGGGCAGTGACTGACCAGCTGCTAAAGCCAAATTCCATTTGTACCTCACACTTATTTACCTGAAATGTGGCTCTTTGGGAGAACACATAGCAGGACATTTTCTGCTGGAGAGCCAGGCAGGCTGGTCCCTCTGCTGTGCTTGTTTTTTCATGGATCCAGCCTGTCCCTGAGGTAAAGGCTATTCTTGCACAGAGTTTTGGATCTCCTGTCTCAGATCCTTTGAGCTGATGTGCACTTCCTCCTCTGAAAGGTGACACTTGGAGCCACTCGCTGGTGTTACAACCTTTTTCAGAGCTGAGGTTTGGTGTTGGTTTCAGCCTTCACCCCTCTGTGCCTGGAGGAACTGCAGGGTGCCCTGCTTACCTCTTGCACCAGACCAGGCACACCAGGACTGAGAAGGCCCCAAGGTAGGAAGAGCTCAGGGAGGAATGACCTGTATCATTAACACAGTTCTGTCTCGGTGGCCTCTGGCCCAGCAGGGACCCAGCTGCAGGAGCTCTGTGAAAGCAGAGCGTGGTGTTTCACCTCTGTGACTACACAGTGTGGAACTGTTCTGCTGGGATATTGTGGTGGAGATTGCATGGTCCAAAAATACCAGCTGAGAAGGATTGCGAGCACTTCAGTGATGATGATGAGAATTTTGTGGACAAATTGGAGGAGCAGTATGAAGGGAGCTCAGTGCACCTCACTGGAAGTAAGAGGCATGAGCCGGGAGAAGGGTGAGGGAGGCACAGCAGGAATCTAAATGAACAGGTGTCGACAGCACACCTCTGCAAACTGAGTATGATACGCAGATATGCAGGCAAGGAGTGTAAGGAGTGTCAAAACCAAGTAATTCTGCCATGAATCAGCACCCCCAAGGCCTCAGCAAGAGCACTGGGAATGGCCCAAATAGAAACTGAGAAGATACGGACTATGGAGAAGATAGGGGGAAAAAACAAGTTTTGCCTAGAAAAGAAAAAAGAGAGTGATGACAGCAACCGATGGAGCTGAATCAGTGTTTGCAGCTTAAGATAACTTATGGGTGCCAAGTAATTTTCCTTCTGACTTTCCAAAGTAATTAACCTTTGGACTGAGACTAAGCAGGAAATTAATGAAGTCCTTCCATCACCAAAAAGGAATCTGACAGTGACTTTGATGGGCCCGGGACTGTATCTGAAAGTAGAAGAGAAAATTGGACTCCGGGATGCTGTAATTGAACTAAGCCCCAATAATAACACTTTGACAAGTGCTGCTGCCATAAGTTTGAGATCTGGGTGCAGTGCAAGGGGTTGTGTGCCCTGTCACTTCTTATCCAAAAGGATTATATGGATTACAAAACTGAACTCTTTTACTTGGATTCCTTTTTGGAGGCCAAGCTAGACTTTCGCTCATGCCCCAAAAATGTTCTCTCTTGCCATTTCCCTAGAAAATGTAGTTTATTAGTTGCATAAAATTCATCTAGCCAATAAGGATCTTGATTTTTCAGTGAAAACATGCAATTTAAGTTGTAGGGAAGAGCTGCTACTAAAACAGCATTTCAAGATGATTTTGCAATTAAAAGCATTTGCGAAATTTTATTTCTGTGAGGGTGCACAGAATGCCCTCACTGCCTGTTTTCCACGGGTATGTCCCTTACACGTCCCTTTGGAATGGTCTGCTCAGGGAGGCGGTAGAGTCACGGTCCCTGGAGGTGTTTGAGACTGGGTGCAGCACTAGTGCCATGCTCTGACTGGCATGGTGGTGTTCCCTCATAGGCTGGACTCCATGATTTTAGAGGTCTTTTCCAACCTCATCAATTCTCTGATTCTGTGACTCCTACCGCGAGGTCCAGCCAAAGAACAGCAGTGAGAAATGGCCAGAGAAAACCAGAAACTCTTTCTTTTGTTGCCGGAGAAGCTGCTGCACTTCCAGGCCGGAGCAGCCCCCTCCCCTGGACTCCCACCCCAGCGCTTCCTGCGGCACCACGGAGCTCCGAGGAGACAAAGAGCGCTCAGCGCGGCGGCTGCCGAGGTGCGAGCGTGCCACGGGCCGTGTCTCGGGGGTTCTCCCCGCTCCGGGTGTACACACAGGGCGGGCGGGCGGCCACCGACAGCCCCGGGCCCCGCTCAGCCCCGGGCCCCGCTCAGCCCCGGGGCCGGCCCGGCCCGGGCGGGCTGAGCCCCCGTCGCCATGGCGACCGTCCCGCTGGGGCGGCGCGCGGGGCGGTGGCGCCCCCTGGCGCCGGAAGGGGCGTGCCGCGCGGCGGAAGCGGGGCCGAGCGCCGCAGGGTGTGTGCGCGTGTCCGTGCGAGCGGCCGCCGCTCCCGTCGCCTCCGCCCGTGGGATCCGAGCGCGCCGCCAGGTGAGGGGCCGCGCCCGGCATCGGGGTGGGCATCGGCGTCGGGGATCGGGATCGTGACCCGCGGGGGAGTCCGCCCCGGCCTGCCCGCCGTCCGCCCGGCCCGCTGCGCTCCACCCCTCGCGGGGAGCCGCAGGCCGCGGCGGGCGCGCCGCGCGGGGGTCCCAGCGGGAGGGTCCCCGGTGCTGCCTCCGCGCTCCTGCGTTCCCCGGCCCGGCTAACGGTGTGACCCTCGCTCGGCGGCCGCTGGCGGGCCCGAGCGGGCGGTGCCGCCCCCTCCCCGAGCGCCCGGCGCTGCCCCGCCCCGGTGAGTCACTCGCTGCCCGGGGCGCGGCCGCGCTCACCTGGGCCCGCCCGGCGGGAAGGGCTGCCCGCCCGGGACCGAGAGCGAGCCCCGCCACGCCGGGGCCGGCAGCCGGCACTGCCCGCAGCTCGCCCACGCCGCGGCAGGGTTGGGCCGGCCTCGGGCTTCCCGAAGCCGGGAGCGCCGTGCCCAGCCCGGGAGAGCGCAGCTGCCGTGTCCGTGCCGGTGGCTGTGAGCCGGCCCACGTAGGGCCGAAGGTGGTCGTGGCCGTGTATGAGCGCTTTAGAAGGGAATAAAATGCTTTTATTGTTACTCTCCAATTTTGATCATTCGTGTCCATTTGGGAATAGAGATGCGTTTAGGGAGCACTCCACAGGGAAAGAAGGTTGGTTCAAGCCAGTCCCAGCCTATAAAAAGGCTGGGCGGTAGCCCAGATCTAACGGCCATGGGTTTTGTTTGAGGTATGTATAACCAGGTATTAATTGGGATGATGAAATGGCAGTGGCACACAATCACTGTATTGGCATAAATGCATCTCACACAAAGATCACAATATAAATTGGTTGCTTTCAGATATATTTTTTTATTAATAGTTAAAATACCTGTTCCAGTGATAGGAAGACAAAAAAACCACATCATGCAGCACCATAAAAACTAAATTCCCATGGAAAAATATCAGAGACTTTGGGAATGTTTGTAATGTTTTGTATCTTCAGTGGCTGTAGGAATATTTGTGTTTTTACATGTTCGCTAATGAAGGACACCTCAGTCAAAATTTTTAATCCTTTTATATGAAAAAGATGAGCTTACTTTTATTTTAGAACAATAATGAGATATAATCTGGTCTAGAAAAGAAAACAAGCACACAAGTGCCTTTTTCTCATATTAAAGGACTGCAAAAATATCCCGTGTATCATATTTTGTTTATTAAATTGGTACCAATAAAGTGATAGACTCCTTGCACAGATGGGCCTGGTGCAGTTTTCTCAACCTCATTATGTCAGTACCGCATGTTCTGATCTCTGCTATTTTGATGTTGAGTCTTTTTATTTTTTCCTGAGCAGGCCTGTGCCAGTATGCAGCTTTTTGTGATGCATGTGAATAAACTCGGATGAGGAGGAGTTCAGTAAATAATTATTTGGTTAATGAGGTAAAAGCTCCTACTCTGATCCGTGTGGTATCCTAATACCAGGCATTACAGTAGTGTGTCTGTTATATGGCCACACTTCTTGCCCCACCCTGTAATATAAATACTGTCAGTTTATTATTAACAAAAGTGATTTACCTGTGATACGAATACATTAATTTGGCATGAACTTTATGCCTGGGGGAAGATTTTTTGGGTTAACTCACTATTTCCACCTGGGTTCTAGCCAAAAACAGTTCTGCCAGTTGGAACAAAAAGGTGTTGCCATGTGGGTATGTTGTGCTGTGGAAGTGCCAGCACGTCTCCACCTGCAGCTGTCCTGAGCAAAGGGCCATAGGTAGGGAGCAGAGCTCTGCTTTTCAGCCTGGCATTAGGAAGAGCAAGGCTGCAGTCACTAAATTTAAGGTGTCCATACACCATCAGTGTTCCCACATGCTATTGGTAGTGGTCATAGGCATTTTGTAATTCTCTACGGAGACTGAAAAGCATTGAGTGTCATTTTATTCAATTTTAAGAAGCAACAAGTAATGATGGCAGCAGATGGCCAGAGCAGGGTGAGGCATGGCTTTATAGAATGTTAATTTTATCTCAACATTTGCATAGAGATTTGAGCTGAAGGCCAGGGTAGATGCAGAGGAGGCTAAAGTTATGTGCTGCACAAGGTCAGCAGGAATATCACAGCTGTGAAATCATTTTCCTTTTTCCCTCATGTTTGCAGGATATTTTACTGAACTTGCTATACCCAAGCTTCTGACAGGAAGATTTTACTGTTCAGATCTTACCAGAGCCATTCATTTTCTAATCGGTTATTTAACAATCCATGGTATAGCCTTTAAGGGAACCAACTAGAGAAACACAACTAATAAAATCCAATACCTAATACTGCAGTAAAGCAAGGAAGGTTGAAAGAGTTGCACTCCATTTCCTGTAAAAAATGTTTCAAGCGATGTCCAGTTGACAGGGAATGCCATCCCCATCATGCAGATACTTGTGTCAGCATGTGTGTACCTGAATGATGGAGAATGATTTTCTATTTATTTTAGAAATAATGTCTCCAAAGCTCTTACTCTGTAATTATAGAACTCTTATTTTGAAATACTACTCACCTCACTTGAATGTTTAATTTTGGAATGAATTGCCCATCCAGAAAACAAATAAGGTGTGTTCACATGTTGGTGGAATATTGAGCTGCAAATTCTGTACCAGTCTGCTGCTTCTCCTGCTAGAATTTGAGTGGACTTACAGAGCTTGTGACTGGGAAATATGATTGCCTCCCATTTCACCAAATCTGGTTTTGTATTCCTTTCTCACAGTGAAATACACAGGTCTGTTAACCTGCAGCTCTACTCGACTTGTTAGGGACCAGTATGTCAAACCAATAACTACATTGCTTTCTCACCAGTTCTTTTCTAAAAAGTGGTAGTGTTTGTCTGGTAGTTTCTCATGCTTGCTGTAGAGAGAAAAACAGTGCACAAAAATCGATGACTTAATTAGCATCAGAAGAACAGGTCATCAAGAGCAGCAGACTTCAGACCAACGTAAGCTTATTAGTATTGTCCTGTCAGTTCGATATGTTATATAAGCCAGATTATTTTCAGTGTCAGTTTTCATTTGATTTCTACAGACTTTAAGCACAGTTAGTTCTGATCTGTTTTGGCTTTGTCCTAAAGAGCCCATTGGAATGGGAAACAATAAAGGCTACAGAGTAGATGGAGTAAGTGCTGAGGAGTAAGCTGTAGTTCTCAAAATCCTGCAGTCATCTGAACAATGGTAGCTGCATGTTTTACCCCTCAGCTGTTAATGGGATGTAAACCTCCAGTTCTGTGTGTCCATCCACTCTTGAAAGATCCATGGGTGTACTGACTCCAGGTCCTGTTCCCAGGCTGGTCACACCGTCCCCTTCTACTGCATCTTCCACTGAAGGATGCAGGCAGCTACAAACTACTGAGTTTTACAGGTTCTAACCTTTACTTTTGATGCTTTGTGATACGTTTCAGTCTTGTCTACACAGGCGTAAAGCTTTTCTGGGGTGGGAGTAAGCACTTGTAACTTACAGTGCCTGCATACATGCTCTTCTGCATTTGTAAGAGGGATTGAAAGAGCTCTAGGCTGTATGGGAGATAGGGGGAAAAAATAGTAAAAAAATTACATTTTGACTGTGGGACTTCAGGTGATTAAAATTTCTGGCAGCTGGTGCTATTGGCTGTGACTGCTGGGCAGTGGTTGGCATCCCCTGTTGTGAGCAGTGTCCAGCCACTGCTTTTTTGGAGGGCTACTAAGTTGTATTGGACAGATTCTTAAGAAGACAGTGTCTTAAGAATTTGAAGTGTGTTAATGCATCTAATATCAGAATCTTCTGCTTAGAACAGGCAACTTTCAGGACTCCTCCATGGCTGTGATCTGCACGTCTCTACTCCTTTTTCCATCTTCCCTCTTTTCCCTTTGCCGCCATGGCATGGCTTTATTAGTGCTAGAATAGATCATTCCTGTCAGCCTCCTGTTCATCACCTCTGTGTGTTTTGCTCCTAGCTGCAGGTAACCTTTGGTAGATGGCTTCTGTGTGTGGCCTAGGTGTATTTTTAGCTCTAGGCTTTGCTTGTTTCAGACTGTGGCACACTGGTCCATTGTTAGAGTGTGGCTTTCATCTCCTCTCTGGGAGGGACCAGTTATAACTGATAGTTGCTTCTTTGCGTTTTCAAACATCACTCCTTTCCTTCTATCTTTTTTCCTTCTGGCAAACACTTCCCTCTTTGGAGCTCAAGCCAGCATAGCTCTGCAAAGCTCTCTCCAAGCTGCTAACAAGGTAAGCAATGGAGAATCAAATGAGGATTTTAAGTGTTCCTTTATGCAGCAGCATCCTGGAAAGGAAATTATGGTGACTTGCTGTCATTGGCAGATATTTTGGTGTGAGCAATTATTTTCTTACCGCATTTAAGTTCTTTTAAATCCATGTTTCTGAATAATACTTGTGTTTCATAGCAAGCCTACTAACAGTACAGATATTAGCATGAATTAACTAAACTCAAGCCCCTGTACACTGAATTCTTACGTCAAAACTAAGTGAAGTTCTCAGAAGCTGCATCTTTAGTGATGAGTTTGAGTTTCATATATGCATAAATGAGTTTCATGTGCATAAATTAGTTACATTGCTGAGGAAAGTTGCTTGATGAGAAGCAATATTCTAATCTTTGTGCTGGTATTTTACTTGTATAATTGATATGTTAAACTGGTTTCTGGATCTTTTTTATCCATTAGGTCTTTGTGCCCCCATGTTTTCCTTCATGAGCAGTTCCCTTTGTGATTTCCTTCATGTGTCCTTATATGAACCCATTGACTACTATGAACTGTCTTGCATCTAAATATAAATATGTCAGTGAGCTTGATAAAACAAACTCTGCACCCTTTCAAAACTGAATTCTATATTGTTTGTAAATGGAACTCTGCACAGATGACTTGTCTACAGATTAGACCACTATTGGCAAAGTGCAGATCACAGATAAAACTGACCTTTCAATGGCAAAATGTAAACTCAGTTGGGGCTACTTGCCTCTGCACTTCAACAAGCAGGCTGCTTCCACATAACAATCACATTCCATTAGAAGAAGAGGAGAAGATAAGATGTTTGCAGTAGAAATACTTCTAGAAGCTCTGCAGACAATAAAGAAACTAAAAGTGCTCTGAAACTGTTTCGCTTCAATGTCCTGTTGTTTAAAGTTGGCTCTTGTAATGTAAAAAGCATTCTTCAGGTGTACTTTGCTCATGTTCAGATTTTAGTGAGTGGGTAGAGGAACACCACTCACAAATTACTTCCTGCCTTAAGCACATAGTCTGCAATTAGTGCTGAGTTAAGGGAATGGTTTACAAGGTTTGATAGACTCAACAGGGAAAAGTGGGATGGGTTGTCTCAAGGGGAAATGCTCTGATGATTTCCTTGGACTTGTTTTGCATTGGTGTTATGATAGCCTTCAAAGTAGGGAGAAACCATGCACATCACAAATCCCGCTTAACCTTTTCCGTCATCAGGAGCTATCTGTTTGATAAGCCTGTGAAAACAAATGAAAATATCCCCAGGGTAAAAGCTTACTGGGGAAGAGAGCTGATGATTGAATGAATCATGCCTTACCACAAGTTGTCACACTGCTGCCCACAGTCACCCTGTCTTGTTGAGGGCTTTGATCTGAAGTCTGTGCGGCCCCTTTCAGTAGGTCCCAGAATCCACTGATTTAAACACAGTACTTGAAATGGAGCTGAAACAGAGCCCAACTTTACTTACCAGTCTGCAAAAGGTCCCTTTCCAGGAGGCTGGTTTTAGCATTCTGTGTCCTTACTTTGAGTGCCTTACGAGGATGGATGCATTAGGATCTACAAAGGATCAAATACAAGGAGGAGTGAGTGTGACTTGCAGATACAGAGCAGGTAGGTTTGGTTGCTGGGTTTGCTTCAGGAACTTTTGTGTGAAATGACAATGTTTGACTTGATATTCTGGGGGGTGTTTTGGTTTATTTTTTTGCTAAAGTGGAATATCTTCACCTGGAGGGACAGAATGTGCTCATCTCAAAATAATTTTGTAGTTAGGACTCGTCCTTGGCAGTGTGAGCAGTGTATGAAACTGCTCATACACACAATGGGAATTTGGGTCTGCATCTCATTGTCCTGGTTGAGGATTTGGTACAGGGGACCGGTTTTCCTCTGTAATAGTGTGGTAGGTGATCCTTGGAGTAAAATACAAGCTGAGCAGTGTGTGCAAGATGTTCTCCATCAGAAGCGTGTCAGACTAGAATCTTGAAAGGTGAGAGCCAGGGAAAAGGCTGCAGCAATCACATTCAGTATGTTGGGTCTTTCTAATAGGATTGTAGGTGCTTCTGTAATGAACAGAAGTCTGTGAAATACAAATGTAAACTTACTGTTCTTGTTTGGGTTTTATTGTTCTTTTAGAAGTTGTTTTTAGGCTGTTAAGTCTCAGCCTGACAACTTATCTAGACAGTGAGAGCTCTGATTAGGATTTAGGAGTAGGAGAGGATAATTATTGCACAGTACTAATGAGAATAACAGCTGGATGTGTCCAAAAGTGAACCTGCGCACCTGGAGAAATTTTACAGATGAATTTGGGATGTCTGTAAGTTTGTGAGGTGTTAAGGTCCGTTTTGATAAAGGCAAAGAAACTAATTTACTTTCTCCTGTGAGCCTGGCCCTGGGTGGTACACACATTCTCCCTGGCTTAAGCTCTTCAGTGACCTTGTGGCCATGTGAGTAGCTGTGTTTTCACAGCTTTGGTTGCTAAACTGCATTATTAGAAATGATAAATGAGTTGTTTCCGTATAAGCAACTTGTTTTTGTAGTAGTGACCATCATGTGGGCCATGTCCCATTCAGATTTTATGAATGTCAATCTTATTTAAAAGGTCTTGAAAACCTGAGACTGCAGCCACCCTAGCTGTGTAGAATTGTCCATTATGTGTGTGTTGATGCATATGTAAAAAAAAACTCCACATTATTTTCTGGCAGAACAGTATAAATGTACTTTCCATAGTTGCCAACAACTACAGCTTTCCTGGGTATGGTTTATGTAACCCACAGAAACATCTCCGTTTACTTGCCAAAATTTTCAGGGTCAGGAGGGGCTGTCCAGTGCTTCAGTGCTCCTAAGTAGTTGCTGTTGTATTGCAGTGGAGGGAAACAAACAACGACAAACAAACCAACCTGAAAAAACAACCAACCTGGTGGTTTCTTGGTTAGTATTGTCCCAGTTGAGCTGTGGCTGGTATAGGAAAGAGGACAGATTCATGTAGGGCTGTGCTTAATGCCAGTATGACTTTTGCTGCATTTTGAAGAACGATGCTTTCATATCTTCAGGATTGTCATTAGTCATTTACACATGGAAATGATACATATTTGGCAAAAGGTCAAATACATTTTTAGAAAGAAACCCTTTGTATTACTTTATTACAGTTGATAGATTTCCCTCTTATTAATGACTGTAAGATCTGCTTCACCCTTCAGCATGAACTTCCCCAGTGCAGACAGTCGAGACATTTTTCTCTATTTTTATTCCTTGCTAATTGCAGGACAGCCATGGATAAAAGTGAGTTGGTACAGAAAGCCAAACTGGCTGAGCAAGCCGAGCGTTACGATGACATGGCTGCTGCTATGAAGGCTGTCACTGAGCAGGGACATGAACTGTCCAATGAAGAAAGGAATCTCCTCTCCGTGGCCTACAAGAACGTGGTCGGTGCCCGTCGCTCCTCCTGGCGCGTGATCTCCAGCATCGAACAGAAAACAGAGAGAAATGAGAAGAAACAGCAGATGGGAAAAGAATATCGTGAGAAAATTGAGGCTGAATTGCAGGATATCTGCAATGATGTTCTGGTAATAATCCAACAGCAAAAATAACAGTAGTTAGTACTGCAGCATTCTTCAGAGAGGCTTAAGGAATTTTAGTAGTGCTGTAGACACTGCAGCACCTTAGCAGGGGAATAATTTTGCATAGCTACATACTTGGGTCCAATTCTAGCTCCTAAGTCATTTAGCTTGCTTCTTAAGAAATTTGTTATAAAAGAGTATACTTTTTAGCAGAAAAAAGCAAACAAGGCCATGTTGAAAACCCCTGGCTGCTGGCTGGAGAGGGTTCACCATGAAAACAAATTTAGATCTGGGGCACCAGCATGAGTCCTGCTAAAAGGCCTGCTGTTTAAATTCTTTCATTAGTGAATGCTGACATCCTGAGTCTTTTTTATTACTTTTGTTTAATGGAGAAGGTGTGTAGCTCTTCTCCCAGACTGATTTTGCTTTTTCTTTCACTCAGACAAGATGCCTTTTATTGTTGTTTTGTTTGCTTAAGATCAGTCTGGAGCAGATGCTGTCAGTGCAGTCAATCTTTGCATCTCTTTCTGAGTGCACACGTACTGCTTGTGCCACTGTCAAACTGTTCAGCTGACGCTGGAGATAGAATCAGTTCCTTGTGGACAATTTCACAGCTCTGCATAGAATTCAAATTTGTGGCAGCAAAAGTGACCAGAGGTGCTAATTTCCATCTGATGCTTTTCATTAGTTGGCCGTGGATGTGGGTTTGCATCAGCAAGCTTAAGCCCTGGTAGCCTTTAGATCCTGCAGGAGGGAATTGTGGGTCGTCTCAACACCGCAAGTTTTCAGCTCTCCGTAGATTAGGCTACAAGTAGTTTCTCTTTTTTTTTTCCCCAGAGTTTAGACAGCAGTAGGCAAAGTGATTAACACATGACTCTACGTAAGTCATGACAGAAGTCATTGTTACTGTTTGAACAGTTCATGCTCACCATTGTAACAAAGGGTCTGTTTCAGACATTATGACTCAGGAAACGTCACTTTGTTTTAAATCCTTCTCAGGAACTCCTGGATAAATACCTTATTGTCAATGCCACGCAGCCAGAAAGCAAGGTCTTCTATTTGAAAATGAAAGGTGATTACTACAGATACCTCTCAGAGGTGGCGTCTGGGGACAATAAGCAGAGTAAGTAGAAATGAAGTCTCTCATTCTGCAGACCAAGCACAATCAAGTGTAAAAAACACTTGCATTCTTTTCCCCAACATAAGTATTTATTTCTTACTAATGCTCTGTGGTTATGAAGATAGGTGCAGTGCAAGTCACTTTTGGAGAAAGACTTCACTGAAATTAATAGAAGTGATTGACAGATAGATGTTCATCAATGCAGTCAAACTCTACTTGCAGCCCCTGACCACAGTGGCTAATTTTCAAGCATATGTGGCAGAGTAAAATCATTTTCCTGGAGAATGTAGGTTTCTTTCTCATGGAAAATGCTTTGTTCCTTTGATGTCATGTTTAAACTATGAATTTAGCTCAAGTCTTCACTGTTTGCAAACTCTCTGCATGCAAATATGGGATATTGGGTTCCTGGATTTTAAAGTAATTAGTTCTCAAATGGGAAAGCAGTGCTGAACTGTGCCTGAATTCCTGTGAGTATCTGACCAGCACGGATCTTATTGTTACTCATTAGCCAGGAAGGGACTGTTGGCTTTGCCCTGAAACCCCAACCTGAAATACAAAGTTCATGACCTAACTGCAGGAGTTCAGTTATCTTTTACTCCCCATATGGTTTTGTCTGAATTTATTATTGATAACTATGACTTCTTCAGCTGGGCTGGAAATGAATGTTTAAAAGCAGAACACTTTGACTTAAGTAGAGTTTGGGTCCATTCAGATTGGTTCGAATTTGTTGAAAAAATTTACTTTAAGTCTCTTTTAAAAAATCTATTTAGCATTAGTAGTTCAGCAAGTGGAAGGCAGGCTTTTGCATGTAAAAACATTGAAGTAAGTGTCTGTGTATAGGTAATTGTATGAATTTCTGGTGGCACGGTAGTCTAGGCTGAGAATATAATTGCTTCCCCCATGTAGAGATGTACTGTGTATTTATGTGGTTGTAATTGCTTCTTGCAGCAACAGTAGCAAATTCCCAGCAAGCTTATCAGGAGGCATTTGAAATTAGCAAGAAAGAGATGCAGCCAACACACCCCATTCGACTCGGTTTGGCTCTAAATTTCTCTGTCTTCTACTATGAGATCCTAAATTCTCCTGAAAAAGCCTGTAATCTGGCAAAGACGGTAAGCAGACTCTTCATATCACCAATTTTTGTGGAGGCTGAGGAGGTAATTACATGGTTACAGTAGCACTTTGTAGATGATTATGCTTTTTCATATCAAATTCCTTAAAAATGCTGTCATTGAACTGTTGTCATTGTAGTATATTTTCAGGTAAGTTGGTTTGCTGGACTAGATCAGCTTTGGGTAAGGCTGATTTGCTACTGCAGCTGTTCCAGTGACAGGGAAGACAAATTGCCTCTTTTTAATGTCCACCTAAATCTCTTAGAATGTGTTTGTGTCAAAATTGAAAACACTTGAATTAATTAAGCAGTTCTAAAGTGAAATATTTATTTAAATAGGAGCACTTAGCCAGTACATGAATGTTGGTGTTGTCTGTGTGCCCATCTTTGTAGCTCTAAATGTCCTTGTTATCCATATGCATGTGTACCCCTCTCTCCAGAGACCAAAAAGAGCTTTTGTGATGGGTTGTGGCAAACAAATAGCCAGTCATTTTTTCCTTAGCCTTCTCCCTAAAATAGGATTAGTCTTCTAAATGGAGCTTTTTGTGTCTGTGAAAATTGTCCGGTAGTAACTTGAATAACATGGCATTAGGTGAATCTTTGTGTTCTTAATAGGCACTTCAGTAAGACTTTGTAACAAGAAGTGATGTTTTGCTGTAAAATGCTGTTGCTGTTCTTGCTTTTTTTAGTTAAAATGCTTACATCTGTTTGAAACCTGAATGAAGAAATAGCACTTATGGCTCTCAGACTCACAGTATTGATTTTCATGTGTAACAGATGGATGGGAAGAATGGCTTTGTTAATCTCTAGTGGAACATACCTGACTTCCTCTGCTGTTGTGAAAAGAAATTGAAAACCTTCCTCCCTACTGTTGAAAAATCTTGTGTTCCATTTTCTTGTCTACTCACTCATGTACAGTATGTCTCTCCTAGTAATGGTACCTTTGTCTTTCACTGTTTATTTAGACCAATGAGACCTTCGTTTTTAATGAAAGTCTCTTTTTTTAAGTGTTGTTCTTAAACCTGACTTCAAGCTATGTGAACCGTTTTTCAGCATGACACAGAGAATGCTCTTGCCTTTTCAATATTTGGTATTACCATGATTAGTAAAGTTTTTCTGGGCTTTAATCTGAACACCCCTGAAGACTTTCGTTTTCCCCTGGCTGTCTAGGATCTGGTGCTCACTTCGGTTTGCATTTCTTCTTGTGGTGGAAAAGAAAAATACTGGAAGATTTTTTAACTGAATTTGGATAGTAATGTGGCAAATTTGTAAGCTCTGTATAAGCAGAAGTGACTCCAGAAAGCAGAGTGTGAAAGGGCTGTGTTTATGTTTTTAGGCATTTGATGAAGCAATAGCAGAGCTGGACACGCTGAATGAAGAGTCTTACAAAGACAGCACCCTGATCATGCAGCTGCTTAGGGACAACCTCACTGTGAGTACCATGGGGCAAACCACTGCACTCTAGGCTGCTGCACTCTGTGAAGTGGGACTCAGCATCTGAAAGCTGATGCAGTTCTGTGCAATTAAGAGCTTTTTCTCAGGCGTTAACTGCATGTGTTAACTTCGATGCTTTTTGTAACCAGACCAGTTAGACTTGCTTGTTCAAACTAGGAATCACTTGTTAATTGCTGTAACAAACTCAGATTCTTTTTGTTAACAGAGTGGAGTTTGTTCTCAACAGTTTTATGTGGAACTTCTCAGCTTGTGCTGGCTTCTTGCTTGTCTTTTATTCATGCTCTAGATTATTATTCCTTAGCTTTGCTATTAAGTTCAGTTCTGCATTGCTCTTAGCTGAGAAAGTTGCACAGCTACTACTAATTACGCTGTCTTCCCTTTCCTGACAATTGTAATTAACTGTGCTTCCAGCATAAACACGTGTTTGTATTTCCTTACAGCTATGGACGTCGGAAAACCAGGGAGATGAAGGGGATGCTGGGGAGGGAGAGAACTAATGGCTGTCACGCTTCACTATATGTTCAATGTCACCCTGTATCCTACACATAATCCCTTTGTGCGACAAGCAAAAAGAATAGTACATCGACTTTCACAACCTCAACGTAGCAAAAACTGTCTGTGGGGTAAAACCGGTTGGTTGGTGTTTTGTGTACCTAGAGCGGAGGTCGGTTATTCCAATGGCATTCCGAACTTTCCTATTCTGAACATTTACAGTTCCGATTACCGTGTTTATATTTTTAACTGAACACTGTGATAATAATAATAATGGGTTTTGTGATTGCAATTGACTTTACAAAACTCTTATTGGTAGAAAAGTAGACATCAATTATGTAACTCTGGCGAGCTTAATTTGGCACCAAAATAGTCGAAGTACAATTCTGTTGTAAAGTTGTACAGAAAGTTATAGAGATTCTATTGTGACACTGGGGCATGGAAGGAAAACAATCCAATGTATGGCATTCCAGTTAGGGACACTGCTATGAGGTAGTTGAACAGGCACACTCTGTAGACATTTGTAACCGAGTCTGAGGCACCACTTTCAGTCAAAAGCTCACTTCGTCAATCCTGTCTTTCTGGGGATGGGGTTTGTTTTAGGGAGGAGGGAAACGGGGGAGTTAGCAGCTTGATTTCCAAACTCTTTACACTGGCAGATAACTGGGATTTGACTTCTCAAAGTGCTTTCATGCTCATACCACATGCATGACTAAGCCCCTTCCCACAGCAATAACTTTTACCTAGTTACAACTTAGATATTCTTCAGTAGTGAAAACTCTTGGTTTGCTGCCATGGACTTGCAATAGGAGAAGATTCAATTTTTTGAATGGCCTTATTATTTGGATGATACCATGAAGTGATCTGCCACTTTTGCATTACTTTACTCTTAGGTGAATCAAAATGTCCATGGTATTCCCATTCTCAATTTATCCTGAAAACTTCTAAAGTAATCACTGAGCCGTCTTTTAAGTTCACTTTATAGAAATTTTTCTCCCACTGGACTCTGTTCATCCTTGACCCTCTCACCTGTTTAAACTCCATTAAAGCAATTTTGGACTCCCACATGCACATCATCTTTTCCACGGTTCCTGGTGGTGTCAGGATGGTGGTGAATGAGGCCTGCACCTCGCACCAAGGACAGGTTTCTTCCTTGGGTGTTTGAGAGCTGCCGGTGCTGTTGCATTCTTCAGCTCATGTCTGCCGTTCTTTGGTGGTACCAGGAAACCAGCTCAAGTACTGGCTCAAATATTCAGGATTTCCTATCTTGTACTGGAATGCAGACCTACACATCTGTAACGCTTGTAACTTGTAATATTTGAGCTCCAAACGTCCTCACCTTGTCATGTTTCAAACATGTCCCATTACACAAAACCTAGTAAGAGTTGCGTGAATAATGCAGTGGAAAAGATTAGGAATAGTCACCTATCAGTCCCGTGGTATCATCCCCTGCCTTCACATTCCACTTAGGTATAGGATCCATCTGTTTGTCCATCTGTCTGCTGAAAAGAATTTCATGCACTGATTTTAAAACTCCCCTCTACTAGCTGAACAAATTGTGCAGTTAATACTTGGCGCTTGATAAATGCAGTAGTGAATGTGGAACCGAGCCTGTCTGTATATCTGGTAGCTCTTTTCGCTTTGTTTTTACTGACCAGTATTCTGCCTAAAGTTTGCTTCTGTGACGGTTATATTGCCTAGCACACACGTGGTTGTGAGAATAGTATAGCAAAAAGAAATACCTGGTTATTGATGTACTAGATTTGTGTATGTCTTTTAAACAGTTCTAGTTTCACCTTACACAAAATAATCAGGAAAGTGTAAAAGAATTCAAAAGTGAATAATAAAAAAAAATTTTATCATTTGGTCGTGTCTGTTGTCTTTGCTGTAGTAGTGGCAAAACCTGTGGTAGTAAAATCACCACTTACATTCAGTTCTCAGTTTGTGGATCGTGTGAGTTGATTCATGGTTTACAAATACTGAGTTACTCATTCCTTTACCAAGAGACTTCCCCACACACCCTCCCAGATTTGTAGGAGAAAACACTGTTTCTCTTCTTTTTTGTTGAGGGCATACTTGTAATATATTGTCATTGCAGAGCTCAAGTGCAACTCTGAATAACCATTTAACTTGTCATGAGTCATCGCACATTGTAGGGTTGAACACACTGTAAATGAGAGAAGTCTGTTGGTTACATTTAGAGATTTTTCTTGGGAATCTTTTAAATACCCACTGTGAACACAGGGCTGGCCTCACCTCTGCACACCCAGCTCTGCTTGTCTCAGACTGTGCTGTGCTAGAGCCACACCAAGAGTGCAAAACAAGTGGAGGCGTCTTCCTGGACTTAAGAGCACTTGAAGGGATGGATGGCAGTAGCCAGGCGGCAGATGCTGGGCAGCCTAAAAGCTTGAAGGAGCTTGGTCCTGCTCCCAGAGCTTCCTGCTCCTGCAGAAGGGCAACACAGAAGTGTGCACGGTGGAAAATGTCACTTGGCTGCTCTTGATTGACCACTATGAAGGCATTAGGCCAAATCTAACCAGCTGTTGCTTGATCACTGCTCTGCCCTGTGCCATAGCTTTACATGGTGGTCCCTCCATGTCTGTAATTATTGCTACGTTGTCATTTTCTTCAGCCTTTATGGACATACCCAAATGTATGCACATATCAAGCATCTTAAATTATTTATAGTGTGCACTAACTCCCAGTCTGAGTCACGCCAATGACATTGTCAGCTCTTGAGAAGAAAAATCCCTATGTCTGCTAGCTGCTCATGTTCAGAGACCACCTCCTGTCCTAGTCCTCTCACACAACATCTCTCATCCTTACTGTCTGTTTTGGGGAAATTGTGAGCTGAGGAGGCTGGTCTGCAGCAGTGCTGAGTTGAGGGGGTGTCTCATTTTTTTATTTAATTTTGTCTTTCTGGGAAAGGGCTTTCCAGCTGGCACAGCCACCATAACAGTCCAGGTGCACTCTACGTGTTTAGCTCATCTTACTGTTGCTGCCGCAGCTTCTCATTCTTGGCACTGATGCTCATGTGACCTTTGGGTGAGGCGTCTTTGTGTGGGAAACCACCAGAAGGCTTTTGTGAGTGTAAAGGTTCTCCTGATTGCCCCGCACCTGACTTCCGAGGGTGCGGGTGGGGTGGAGCCGGATGCTGGGGAAACTGCTTTGGAATTGCACTGCCTGCGGCTCGAGGTTCTCGTGTGCTTTCATCCTGCGTTTCAGCAGCACAGTTACGTCCCGAACAGCTGGGGTGCGATCTCTATGGGTGAAAGTCACCTTACAGCTCTCCTGGGCTATACAAACAAGAAGTGACGATGGCAGAGGCCACATCCCCTGGGTCTCTGTTGGGTCCTGAGGGAGATTGGAAATGCGTGAGCGCCCGGTGGTGAGGGATTTGTAACCGAGCTGTGTAAATCTCCTGCCTGTACTCCTTCAGAGGATTACATACCAGAAGGTGCATGTGATTTCCTAAAAGCGCGTGGGTGGGACCCGCTGTCAATGTTCCAGGGCGACACGCAGCGCGATTCCCCTGCCCTTCGTTTGGGAAAGCACGAGACGCGCAGGAGCTGCAATTCTCAGAAGTGGAGATGCAGCTGCTGAACCCCTGAGCCGCTCAGGTCCGCGGGGGCCGCCGCTGCCCGGCCGGACCCTGCCCTGCCCTGCCCGCGGGGGTGTCCGCACCGCATCGCTCCGCACGGGGCGGGGCAGGGCCGCACCTGGCCGGGGGTGGGGCGGTGGGCGGGGGTCCCGTCCCGCCCCCGGGGCCGCCGCGGAAGAGGCGGGCGGTGCCTGCAGCCGCGCTGGAGCGGTGTTGCCGAGGCGAGCGCTCGGTGTGAGTGCGGGGCCGGCTCCCATCACCCAGCTCCGGCTGCCGGGGCCGTTTCTCCGGGGCGGGGGTGGCCGGGGGTCCCCGCCGGCAGGCGGGCTCGGGCAGGGTGAGCAGCGCTCCTCCGCAGCCCCGTCCCGTTGCCGGCGGTGTGCGCTGCCCTCGGCTCCCGCGGCGGGGCTGTGCCGCCTCTGCCCGGCCGGTCCCCCCTCGCCGCTCCAGCCGCCTCCTCCCCCTTTGAACTCCCTTTCCCCCCTGCCCCGCTGGCTGTGGCTGCTCTGTTACCCTGTGTTTGTTTTGGGGGGGCCCTGGGAGGCGCCTCTGGTGGTGCGAGGAGCGAGGCTTGTGTCACGGAGCCCTCTGCTCCACCGTGGGCTGCCCGCCGTCGATGCACCTCTCCTCTATATGCCTGTTAATTTTGCGTATCTTTAGGTATCTAAACAAGTGTCTCAGGACTTTTGAGCTTTCAGGTAAGAGCCCCAATGACAGGTTTATAAACTTTTGGGGCAGGACCTCCATTTTTGTGTTCCCAGGCAGTACCCTGGGGGTCTCAAGCAGTGACTGTCGTCTTCACACAGGCAGAGACTGAGCATCAATTTGCCTGCTCTGGGAACAGTAGTCAACAAGCTGAGAAGCTGGGAAGGGGTGGCCGAAACTCTGTGTCTGCCTCGTTAGAGATGGAGTTATTTGCAGGGAGCAGCATGGGCTGCAGGTCTGCTCCCTGGGCATCAATACAAACCCACAGTCCTTGGGTCTGCTCTGGCTGCAGGAAGCCGTTAAGGAGTTAAAATGGAAGTCTCAGGTGGAGAAGGGCTGTTTGCCTTCTGAGGAATTAAGCTCCATTTTATTTCTCGGGGGGCTTGAGTGTTGAAAGGAGCAAATGTATGTGGTATGTCCCTCTGCGTGCTTCCAGGATGTGCAAGGGCTGTGAGGTGCAGATCATCCCAGCTCAACTTTTGCACCAAAATTGTTATGTCCTGGAAAGTTTTGGGGTTGCAGCTTCCTTGGGGAATTCCTGTTCCTGCTGGTGGGAAGGGAAGGGCATTGCTTGCACTTGTCCTGCTGCAGTGGGGCAAGCCCCAGTGTGGGTCTGTGGTTGCTGCAGACAATCTGAAGCCTTCACCCTGCAACCTCAGGTCTATCTCCCTCTGCAGCTGAACTCCGTGGGTGACCATGAATGCCAGTGGCCCTGGCTATCCCTTAGCCTCTCTCTACGTGGGAGACCTGCACCCGGATGTGACTGAAGCCATGCTCTATGAGAAGTTCTCACCTGCAGGGCCCATCATGTCCATCCGTGTCTGTCGGGACGTGGCCACGCGCCGGTCGCTGGGCTATGCCTACATAAACTTCCAGCAGCCTGTGGATGGTATGCTCCCCCAACACAGCTCTGAGGAACAGCCTCACAGTGGGGAATTGGGGTGTGCAAGTGATGTGAAGGGGGCAATGGAAGAGGGGGGAGCAGTTGTCTGAATGGTTCCATCAGCTGCTGGGCCTTGGTTCTAACTAATCCCAATCTGCTCTCTGATGGTGACCCATCCTGCTTCCATCTCTTCTTAGGGTCTGGGAAAGGATGCAGCAGCTGGGCTTTGGTAAGGGGATGAAGGTGACTTGCAAGAGTTGCCTCCCTCCTCCTTCTCCATCAGAGAAGGGCACAAAACCCCTTCTTGCCCTTACCTGGGGCAGCCAGCTGCTCACTGGCTCACAGTGTGATGTGAGGCCACTCTCCTGGCAGGCATTGCCATGACACAGGATTGCAATTGGAAGATGTTCCATGCTGAAGTGAGGCTGTAGTGACGGGAAGGTGCTGATTTAGTTTCCCTAGAGACCAAAATCCTTGCTGGGTGAATTAGTTGGGCATCTGCCAGACTGGAGCTTGTAGTGAAATGGCTGATCCTTGGGAGTCAGACATGCTTTGGAGAGGGGGGAAAAAAAAAATTAATCAAAGAGTGGTGTGGCTGAAGGGGTGGGGAGCAGAGCTGCCTATTCCATTTAGGTTAACAAGCCCCTGTCCCTGATTCCTGTGCCCATCTCAGCTGCTGGATGTGAGGGAGATCTGTCTCTGTTACTCTCCTCTCCTCCTCTTTCTTTGCCAGCTGAGCGAGCTCTGGACACCATGAACTTCGAGGTGATCAAAGGCCGACCCATCCGCATCATGTGGTCCCAACGGGACCCTGGGCTCAGAAAATCAGGGGTTGGAAACGTCTTCATCAAGAACCTGGATGACTCCATTGATAACAAAGCCCTGTATGACACCTTCTCTACCTTTGGAAACATCCTGTCATGCAAGGTAGGTGTGCCCAGGGCCCTGCAGGAGAGGGCTTGCTGCAGAGCTGCCCTCACTCTTGGAAGCGTGCTCCAGCCAGCTGGAATTCACTTTCTCATTTCACTTCCCACAACATCTCCTTTAAATTCCCACATGCTTTCAAGCCAAAAGGCCTTGCTATGTTTCCCCTCAGAATGGGGGCTTTTTCCCCAGTCCCTACACAGGGATGTCGTGTCCTCCTGTCCCAGCTCACTGCACCAGTGGTATGTGGGTCTTGGGGAGCCATAAGCTCCTGGATATCATATAAAGCACCATGGATCAGGTCCTGGGATTGTCCATATCCCTGACCTGCTATCAACACCCTGACAGAGCTCAGCTGCAGTGGGAGCAGGATGTCAGGGAGGGAAAATGCCCCTGGAAGATGGGGATGGGTTTTTCCTGTGATGTACTCTTGTACAAACGCGGAGAAAAAGAGTGTCTGTCTCTTTCCTTTGCTCCTCTCTGTGTTTGTAGGTGGTTTGTGATGAAAATGGATCCCGTGGCTATGGCTTTGTCCACTTTGAGACACATGAGGCAGCGACTCGGGCCATTGAGACAATGAATGGGATGCTGCTCAATGACAGGAAGGTGTAAGTGCCAGAGAGAGGAGTCTGGGCCCTGCCCTTGGTTCTGCTCCTCCCTTGCCTTGGTCCACTACTGGGAGTAAAAGCATGCTCTGCTCGGGCATTCCTCTCCTGCTGTTCTCTGTGTTCTTCCCTTTTCCCACCCCTGCTGGGCATGGTGTCTGTGCTGCTCTCTGGGACAGTGAGTCACTTGTGGTGAGTGCTGGTGGAAGTGTGATAGTGGTTTGGAGCTGTTCCCAGATGGTGGGGAAGGAGTCCAGCCCCAGGCTGGGTTTTATTGCTGAGGCAGTGTAATGAGTGCCCACAAAGTGGGGCTGGTCCTTGATCTTGGCTGCTGGCATCAGATAATCTGGGCAGGAAGGGGTTTTTTTGTTGTTGTTGTTCCTCTCTCTGCTTGCATTGCATCACCTCCCTGTCTACATCCCACAGAGGCAAGGGCTGCCCAGAGTGTTTGAGAATGCTTTGGAGGAATAGAGCTGGCACTTGGTGGTATCCTTTGGGGTCTTTTGTGGTGGTGGCATCCTTTGAAGTCTTTTGATGTCTCCTGGGATGACACATCCCTACTTTTGGCAGTGACAAGGGGGAGTTTGGGTAGACGTACACCAGAGTAGGACATGCTGAAGTTGCTGTATGTGAAACTCATGGTAAGCTTGTGGGTGAGCAAAGCATGGCCTGAGGATGGGATCTCTCTTGGCCTTACTGAGACAGGTGTACCTGTGTCCATCTTCCCTCTGCAAGGAACGTGCAGGGTTTGAGGCCTATTCCTTTCTTCCTGCAGGTTTGTTGGACACTTCAAATCCCGCAAGGAGCGCGAGGCAGAGGTTGGGGCGAGGGCAATAGAGTTCACCAACGTCTACATCAAAAACTTTGGGGATGATATGGATGATGACAGACTGAGGGAAATATTCTCCAAGTTTGGTGAGCACAGTTGTTGAGGTATCCTCGTGTCTGATAAACTGGACTTGGGGCAATTGAAAGGGAAGCTGGGCAGAGTGCTTGGCTGAAGTAGCAAGCCCCTTTTCTCGTGAGATGTGACTTGTTTAAACATCCCCCACATAAAAGGACTGCAGTCACTTCAGCTGTCAGGATGTTACATGTGCTTTCCTGCTGTGAAGGAGGATAACTTGTACTTGGTGCTCTCTTGAAAAAAGTAGGTTTTTTTCTTTCTTGGATAGTTTTTAAAATTGTCTTGTTACCAGCAGGCTGCCTGGTTACAGGAACCCTGGGAATAAGAATTGAGTCTGAATTTAAAGAAAACAGGCTTTTCAGTTTAGTCCACTACTGGAGGATGCCTCTGGTGATGGGGTTTATTATTGTGCCAACCCATGGGCCATGCTGTTCATGCTTGGTCAGTGTCATCACAGGTAATTTGTGGTTATCCTTCATATGAACCCAATATATGTGTTCATGTACAGAGATGAGATTTTCTAGACAAAGGAACTCACTGCACTGGCTGGAGAGGCTGAAGAGCCCAGGGCAATGAGAGCAGCACTCAGGGTGGGAGGGATCACCCTCACCAACCCCCACAGCCTTCTGTCCCTGCCTCATGGGTATCCCATTGTCTGTCCTCCCGCTGGGCTCTTCCATGCTGCCATGGCCATCCAGTCTCCTCCCTGGGCTGGCATGTCATGGTGTCTCCTGAGCCCAGCAGCACCCATCAGACCATACTGTCCTTCCCTCTTGCAGGAAAGACCTTGAGTGTCAAGGTCATGATGGACAACAGTGGCCGCTCAAAGGGCTTTGGATTCGTCAACTTTGAGAAGCACGAAGAAGCCCAGAAGGCAAGAGGCTCCTCACTCACTGCCCATCTCTCCCCTGAGTTTGTCACCTGGTGATGTTCCCACCTCTCCTCAGGGGGAACCTCACCAGCTTTGTGCTCGTCTGGGAGCTGGCGCTGGGTACCTGGATGGGCAGGGCCTGGCAAGGGGGAGCAGATCTCTGCTTGTTGTGGGACTGCCCTGGGGTGGTGGGTGAAGGACAGAGCTGTGGCCATGGACTTCCCACTGAGCTCAGAGCCCTCCCCTTCCCCGGCAGGCGGTGGCTGACATGAATGGGAAGGAGATCAACGGGCGCGTGGTGTACGTGGGCCGGGCCCAGAAGCGGCTGGAGCGCCAGAGCGAGCTCAAGAGGAAGTTTGAGCAGATGAAACAGGAGCGAGTGAACAGGTACCAGGTAAGGGGAGAGCAGGGTGCTCCATCCTGCAGGTCTGTACCAGGGACGCCCTCAGCTTGGGTATAGCACAGAGCTTTCCAGAGCAGATTGGCGTGGTGGGCCCCTCCTGCAATTAAAGACCTGCACAGGGTCCAGTCACTGCCTGGGAATGTCCTGGGAAGCAGTATCAGGAAAGAGGAGAGGGATTTAAACCCAGGATGATGTTGGGAGGTGAGCAAGTGGGTCTGCTCATTTCCAGAAATATTAGTCTGGAAATGAGACAGCTTCATGAGATCTTGGAGCAGGTTCACAGTGATGGTCTGGGTGCCCTCTTCACTTGGGGTGTTTGTACTTTGAGTGGAGTTTATGCACAATCCTGGTCCCTCTCCATGTCACTGCTCCTGCGGGGGCTGTCCCACCCTCCAGCTGAGCTGTTGGTGAAATGTATACCCAGTGTGACAAACTGTTGTAAACTTTGGGATCCCAAGCTGCTTTTATTTCATCGTGTGCAGGGGGTCAACCTGTATGTGAAGAACTTGGATGATGGGATAGACGACGAGAGGCTGAGGAAGGAGTTCTCTCCCTATGGCACCATCACCAGTGCCAAGGTGAGGGACTGGGGCTGCCCCTGGGGCTCCTGGGGTCAGTCAGCCGGTGCACTCAGCCCTTGCAGATGGATTTGGATTATCATCCTGTTGAATTACAGTTCCCTGCTAATGGCTTGTACCTCAAGCCAGGTGTGAGGGACATGCCACTTCACTCCAAGCTGTCCTGAGGAGCAAATATTTTGTAGTTTGATTGTGTTACCCCAGCCTTGGTGAGGTGCCAGGTATGGGACCTTAAAGCTGCAACATTCTGAATATTGCCCAGCTGCTCTGTGACACTGATACAAATAAAAATGACCCACAAGCCACTTCTCTCGGGACAGTGGGGTGACAGGCTGGTGTTTGGCCTTTTGGAACACCATGGAAGTGTCAGTCTTTTCACTGGGACTGGTGTCAGCCTTCTCTTGAAGGGTGCAGAGGGGTGGTCTGGTTTCAAGGTCAGCTACCTGTAACCCACCAGGGACAGATGATGTCTGGCCCTTGTCAGGGCACAGTGTCCCACTGATCCCCATCCCTTGCTGGCTCCTGCAGTGTTTAGCGCCAGAGCATTTCTGGCCCATGGGCCCTGTGGGGCTGAGGCACAGATTCCCCCCAGACAGTCACCGGCTCCAGATCTCAGGCTGGTCCAGACTCTGCCATCTTCATTTCCCAAACCTACTGCCTGAGCAAATCCTCCCCTACCCCAGAGAAACCTCTCTGTGAGAGAGGTGCAGTCCCATCCATCCCACCCTGGGTGTGGGGGCTGAAATGGGGTGCCTGTGGCTGGATCCCACCCCCCTCACTGCGCCGTGTTTTGTGTGTGCTGCAGCGATCTGTGGACTCAGCTGTCTTGTTCTAATCCAATTCTAGGTGATGACAGAGGGTGGCCGCAGCAAAGGGTTTGGGTTTGTATGCTTTTCATCCCCAGAAGAGGCCACCAAGGCCGTGACAGAAATGAACGGGCGGATCGTCAGCACAAAGCCTCTCTACGTCGCGCTCGCTCAGAGGAAGGAAGAACGGAAAGCAATCCTCACCAACCAGTACATGCAGAGACTGGCTACCATGAGGGCCCTGCCTGGCCCTCTCCTGGGCTCTTTCCAGACCCCCCCAGGGTACTTCCTACCCCCCATGCCACAGGTGAGTCCTGCTCCCCAGTGGCAGCCTTGCACAGGGACCCAGGTCCGCCCTGGAGTGGGGTGGCTGTCAGGCTGAGAAGCAGAGCTTGGGTTGTGCAGACCTGGGCACACCCTGTGGAACCGGTGGGATCTGTGCTGGGCTTCCATGTGAGCAGCAGGGTGGGGTGCAGGTGCTCCAGGTAACGGGCTGGGGATTTTGTTGTTCCTTACTGCTGCCCCTCAGAGAAGGAGGAAGCAAGGAGGAGTTTGGTGGGAGGGTGTGAGCATAGAGAGCAAGAGGAAAGGGTTACAGAGGTGCAGAAGCTCCAGGGGAGGAGTTAAGTAGAGCTGCTGGAGGACATGCTGGCAGCAGGGCTGGAGGTCGGTGTTTAAAATGCTCTGGCACCCTGCAGAGCATGTTTTTGGCTTGTCTGTCTGTGTGCAGCAGCCACCAAGAGGCTCTGGGGTAGTTCTGGCTCAGCTCAGCTCCCCAGTCACGTTGGATAATGTGTTCTCCTTTCCCAGCCACAAACCAGAGCTGCCTTCTACGGCCCCAGCCCTGTTGTGCCAGTCCGCCCTGCCACTCGCTGGAGTGCACAGCCCTCCCGGCCTCCCTGTGAGTCTGCCTGTCTCTCCCTGGGGGCTCTTGGCACGAGCTGGGCTCAGTCAGGGACTGAGGGTCTCTAAAAGCAGCACAAAGTGTTGTAACCCTGGGGGTTTATCTTGGATAAGTGTGCAGGGGTTTGGTGCAGGGTCACGGTGATGGGCACCAGGAGGTGACAAGTTGGCCGTGACACCAGAGGTGAGGTGCTCCTGAACTGTCCCCAGCCACAGTCACTCCCCTGCCGTCTCCTTCCATGCCTCTGCTACCAAGTGGCTTCATTATGTGTGTGTTCTCTCCTACAGCAGTGTATCCTGAAACCACCCCCATCCTGAGGGCTGCCGTGCCCCCCCGGCGCCTGCTGTCCAACATCAGCACCACCAGACAGGCCTCCACCCAGGTGCCCCGTGTGCCCCCCCAGGCCCAGAGAGTGGGTGAGTGGGGGAAGGACCCCCACAATTTCCAGCTGGGACATCGCTGTGGTGGCAAGGGTGCTTACTGTGAGCTCAGGCCTCCTCTGAGGATAGTTTGTTTTGTGGGATTTCTCATGGAGGAGCCTGATGGTGTGATGGAATTGGAGCAGTGTCTGTAGAAACTAAGTATGTAACTTTTGGGGAAGGTTGTGGTCTTTCAGGTAATGGGATGGATCTCTGATATGCAGATTGGTCTTGTTGGTGGCTTCTCCTGGCCTATGATCCTTAAAGCAGATGGTGATGCAGCCACAGCACCTGGGCTTAGGCTCGGACACAGGCAGAAGGTGGGAAAGGACCTGTGGGGCACAGGAAGGGGATCTCACAGGCTCTGGCTGAACTGCTGCCAGTGCCAAGCCTCATGTTAGAGGGGTTTGGAGCTGAGGACCAGATCTTGCTGGCATCCCCGGTGGTTGGTTGTGCTGAGGCTGGCCCTGGGTCCTGGGGTGTCCCCTCCAGACAGGACCAGCTGGGGCAGTGACTGCCTACAGCCTTCCCATCTTCCTGGGATTTTGCCCGAAGTTATCTTTGGCATTGAGTGTCTAATTGCTGAAGTGAACAGTGGGACCAGGAGGGCTCTCTGTGGCTTGTCCCTTCTCCTTTTGTCATTGTCCTCTCATTTCTCTGCCCTCACCTTCCTTCAGGATGAGCTGGGAGACAGGGCTCTGCAGCCCACCCTCCTCAGTGCTGTTCCCATTCTCTGGCTGCTCATGCAGATGGGTTTCTGGAGGAGAGATGACGAGATGTGGGTGCCTTTGCCAGCTCTCCTGCCCTCTGCACAACATCAAACCACCCCACCCCAAGGGCGGCAGTGCCCTGCCTGTCCTGGGGAAGCTGCCTTTGACTGGGGGGCTGCTTTGAGCCCATGTAGGATTTTTCAGGCCCTCCAAACAAGCACATTGCCCTTGTGGCTTCAGCCTCCTTGGCATAGGTATGCATTTAAGGACTCCTCCTCACAAGTATTCTGGTCCCCATTGCAGCCAACATCGGGACGCAGACGGTCAGCACCCGGCTGCCCTCCTCGTCTGCCCTGCCACGGGGTGCCCAGCAGTACAAGTACTCCTCATCTGCCAGGAACATGCAGCCCGTGGGGCACATGCCACCCATGGTGGCCCCGCAGGTAAGTGCTCTGCAGCCACCATAATGTGACATTCTTGGTCCTGCTCTGGGCTAATGTGACTGCCAACCCCAGGACTCCCCATGGCTCCATGACTGGTGCTGTGGGGGCCTTTCCTGGGAGCAGCTATGGATCCAGTAGCAAAACAGCTCTAATGCTTGACTCCAGCTTTGCTGCAGCTGGTGTTTGAGTACAAACACACAGTGCCAGCATTTGGAAGGCTGAAATGCCCCATTGTGGCTGGTGTCCAGCACCATTCCTGCAAGCCAGGTAACTCACATCCCTTCCAGCCTTTGATTGCTGTTCTTCCCTGTTTTTCTTCCAGGTGGGAGAACCTGCTGTGCATGTCCAGGGGCAGGAGCCACTGACAGCATCCTTGCTTGCAGCAGCCCCTCCCCAGGAGCAGAAGCAAATGATCGGTGGGTGTCACAGCTGCTCTGCTGCAGGGCCCTGGGGCCATGTGGGCTTGCATGCACCAGGGCAAACTTAACTGCTGGGAGAAGCTGTAAGGCTTTGTGGGATTGCTCTGACATTATGCTGCTTAAAAAAAATAATAAATTCAGTCTGTATTGGAACTGGATGGGAGCAATAAAACCACTCCCTGTCTGCGTGAGCTGCCTGGCAGTGAGAGAGTGTCTGGTGGCGCTTTGCAGAGAGGCAGAGCTCCATCCGCCCTGCCTGTGCTGCCAGGCCATGCCAGGGCCTTTGCAATTCCCCTCAGCTCTGAACCACCCTGTACTGCTGCTCCTGGGCACTGATGAACAGCGTGGTGGCCATAGGGGTTAAGGTCAGCTCTGCCACACAACCCTTGGCTTTCAGGCGTTCTGTGGTGGAGCAGACAGTACCCTGGGGTGGGACAGCATTGCTTGGCCTGGCCAAAGCACAGCAGGTCACAAACCAGCTCTTTCCTCCCCAGGAGGGAACTGCTCCTGCAGAAACTGTCCTTCACCTGCACATGGGCGGGCAGGCGTGCTCAGCTCCACTGTCCTGTGCCCACTGTAGGCGCCTGCTGCTGACTTCACCCAGCAGCTTCCTGTTGCTGGGATGTGCTGGAGTAGCTTTGCTTGTGAGCAGTGGTTTTTCCACCATCACTATCACCACCCTTGTGTCCCATTTCAGTGGAGGGGGCAGGAGGGCTTGCAGTGGGTTTGAAAATGCTGGAGGGCTTGCACAGTGTTCATGTCCTTGCTGGTGTTTGGAGCAGGTGAACGCCTCTACCCTCTGATCCACGTGATGCATCCTGCGCTGGCCGGCAAGATCACCGGGATGCTGCTGGAAATAGACAACTCTGAGCTGCTGCTGCTCCTGGAGTCCCCAGACTCCCTGCGCTCCAAGGTAGGAGGGACTCAGTGCCCAAACACATCCCTTTCCAAAGGGCTGATTGCCTGCTGCTGCAAGGAAAGCTGAGCACAGCCCAGGACACTGATCACCATGGGAAGAGCAAGTAGCTGCTGGTTTTATTTTCAAGGGAAAAAGGAGCCCCAGACTGATGTCACCACACCCAGTTGCCTGAATGTCTGCCTGCCTTCAGCAAAAGGAGAAGCTGGAAGCAGCTCCCTAAAGCACGGGCCAAGCCTGAGGGTGGTTTGGAGGTGGCTGGGAAGTGAGAGGGGAAAATCAGGGTGGTGTCTCTACAGGGAAGCAGCCAGGAAGATGCTCTTTCCTCAGAATAGAAATGAGCTATACTGCAGAGGGGCAGCAGTTTTTCTTCAGTTTCCTTCTTAATCCTGGTGAATATTTAGCTTTGGTTCCCATCAAAATAGTTGCAGTGAATTGACTGCATCTTTTTGTTGCTCCTTGGAGACAGGAGCTCCTTTCACCTTTTCACTGATGTTTTTTGAGGCGTCTGGGCTCTGTTGGGTGGTCAGGCAGCTTCACCTGTGAAATCTGACTTCTCTCTAGCAAGTTCTGACTTGGTAATAGAGGAGAGATACCCCAGAATTCCCCTTGGTAAGAGACAGAAAAGGTCTTTGGGTTGATCAGCCTCCTGCAGAAGCAGCAGGCTTGGATTTTGTGATTATTCAAGTCCTTTACATTTTGGAAGTGGATCTGTATGGAGGCCACACTGGGACCTGAAATATTAAATTCCTGGTGCAGTGCACTCCTGCAGTGGAGCAACTCAACTTCTCCCCCTTGTGCTCTCTCTTGTAAGATCGAGGAAGCGGTCACTGTTCTCCAGGCACACCAGACCACAGAGACACCCCTCAAGGGCAGTGCTGGGCCGTTCCTGCAGTGACTCCAGGTGGGTGCTGGGAGCTGTGGTGTGCTCAGAGTCTCTGGTTTCTGACTCTGAAACTGGGGATTGGGTTTCTCATCCAGGCCAAGCAAGGTTTAATAAGCAATATCAGTGTCTTTGACTGTAATATTCCATTCCTTAAATTGCATCCTCCATTTTCTGGACTTAGTTGTACTGCAGAGACCTGGTTCTCTGTGGGCTCTTTCTGTGTTGATGAGGGCAATACTACCAGATGAGGACTGTGCTACCAGAAAGGAAGATAGGAAGGTCCTTGTTTTTCTGTAGTTCTAGTGGGGACCAGCACAACCTTTCCTGGGAATTCCCAGTGGGTTTTTTGCAGAACCATGGCAGTAGATACCCTATAAAATACCCTTTGTGTGCTTGACTAGGAGAGCTGGCCCTGCTGCTGAGGCTGGGATAGACGCACTAACAAAGCAATTCAGACTGTATGTGCCCCTTTGAAGATATTTCAGATATTTCCTTGGCTTATGATATGGCAGTAACTGTGTTAACCCAAGTTCAGGTGAATTCCATCTTGTCTGGATGAAACTCTCCCTTTAGCACTTGAAAATTGCATATTTGGGTTCTCTGTTTCTTGCAGACTTTGGGACTGAGAGCAAGCCCTGAGAATGTTGTTGTTGAAGAACAGGAGCAGGAGCCCCACCACACTGTTGGAATCATGCCCATACAGTGACCCTGGCTTTGTCTTCAAATGCCCCATCCTATTGTTCGTGTGTATTGTAACCCTTGTAAATTGCTTCTTCCTGCACCTGTGAAAATCCCCACATTAAATCTCTCTCACCACTGAAAGCACCTTGTGAAATATTGTGTGAAACCCAGCCTGGGTCAGTTGCCCAGGAAATGATGGGTGCTGATGAATCATCATTATAGGGAATTTATTGGGTTTTGTAGTTTTATTTGTTCACGTAGCTGACACTAATAAAGAACTGGTACTTCCGTGCTCCCCCAGAAATGGGGGTTAGTTCCCTTGGCAGAAAGACAGCCTCTACTTTGCTTCCTGCAAGTGGAAGGATGGACTCAGGCTGCAGTAATTAGTGTTTGAAGTTTGTGGTGCTGCTGGGGTGTCAGTCTGGAGAGCTGGCAGAAGGGACATACAGCATTACAGCATTACATTTACAAATTGCCACCCAAGAGGCTCCTCTAATCCTTTCTGATTCCCTAGGAGGATGGATTTAAGCAAAACAGGATGGATTCCTGTTGTTCTCCTTTTGTAATGAACCTTGTTCACCTGCAGTACTGGCCTCGAGTGTCTCCTGCTGGTCACCAGAGGGTGTGTCTGTGTTTGTGTTGCACAAGAGCAAGTTTTTGAGGTATTGTGGAGTAGCTGTACATCAAAAGCTGTGTTTCCAATGCGTGTCCCTGACCAGAGGTCTCAAGGAGTCACTAAAGAGCCCCAGCAAACAATCATGACCGCATTGTGTCCCACAGGGACACTCCCTGCTCGCAGGAGGAGCTGGGACCTGTTCTTGCTGGGCTCTGCTCTCTGTTGCTGTCATCACCCTGGCCTTAATCCTCTGCCCTTCCTAGTTAGGAAAGGAAGAGACTCCTTGGTACTTGAGGCTGGTGAAGCACTGACCTCACTTGACTCCTTCCCCGAGCTGGCAGGAGCACACCTCTGCCAGCACCACCCACCCTCTTCTGTGCAGTTTGTGCTGGTGTTGCTGTCTCAATCTTCCTTCTATGCTGTATCATACTCTTGCTTCAGCTCCCTGCTGAGTCACCCCTCCTACCTCTTCTCTTCCTTCCAGCATTTTAATAGAACCACTTACACATTTGCTCCTGCATAGTGTCTGCTCTGCTCTGCTGGGACTCTTCACTGGGGCTTTTCATCATTCCTTTTCCTCACCTTCATTTCACCAGTTCTTCCTCTAACCTCCTTAAATATTTCTTTTCCTCTTAGTGGATGCCTCAGCCTGAGGTGTTCATTGTTTAGGTATCATCTCCTCAGTGAGATGCTTATAAAGGACTTTAATTCACTTAATATACAGGACCTTCATTTGTTATTTCTCTAAAGTGTCACAGGCTGGAAGCTTTTCTGCTTGGTCTCTAGAGGAAGAACATGTATTTATTTGCATGAGTGTAATGCACACAAGGAGCTGGAATGGGGCTGTACAGGTAAACTTCATTCTGCTGTTGGTTAGCTTGGCTGCAGCCTTTTTTCAGGTGTAACAGGGCAGTTCAGGTGTGCCTGACACCACCTACAGTGCCAGGTGGCTGGGCTGGTGAGTCCTCTGTAAAGCCAGAGGGAATGCAAAGTGGTGCCCAGGAACACAGGGACAGCAGAATAGCCTAAGAGAGGATGTGAACAAGTTCTAAAATGTTAATCAGAAAAGGTGAAGTTGGCACTTGGATCCCTGATGATACTAGAAATAATTCAGAGTAGCTCCCTGGCAGAAGTCCCTTGGTGAAGTCGGAGGCTTTAGGGAGTTGAGGCAGCAATGCAAATGAGTCTGGAGTCCCCAGCCTGGAACAGCTGCCGTTGTTTCTGAATGGGGCTGATGAAGGTGTGTCCCTGTGACAAACCCTCTCTGTTGCCCTGTGGCCAGCACTACCTTTGCCCACCTGGGAACTGTCCTGCATGGACAGCAGCACCTCAGCAGGAGCAGAAGGGGAGACAGGAGCAGAAGTGACCCTGAGCTTGCAATAGTGTCTTGTTGCTGTGCATGACCTCTGTCTACCTGGTGCTGTTGCTGGGGAAAATCTTTGGTATCGGGCACAAACAAAACTGCTGTTTTGAGGGGAAGGAGATGGTGACTGCTGCCGGTTAGGGGTGCTCTGAGGAGCTGCTGTTGAACAGTGCAGGTTATCTGCCACTCAGGTAACAGCAGGGCTGCCAAAAGGATAGCTCTTAGTCAAGTGAAGCCAGTCCTTTTCCTGGATTCTGTGACCTTTCTCTGCTTATCTGTATGGTGCTGTGTGCTTCCCCACCCTGAAATCCATCACACCTGCTAAGAGCTTGGGTAAGTGCTGGCTGTGGGATCAGTGGAGCTGTCATGCTCAGAAGTGGGAGTAGAGTGGATGGAGCAATTTGTGCCCCTCGGGGAGGACTTGTTTCAAGCCCTGGCCCGTTACAGCTGATGGAGTACAGCCCTGGGACCTACAAAAAGCTGTTTAGTGTCAGGCTAAGGTAAGAAGTCTTTGTCTTAAATGGCATTAGAGGGATTGCTCTCTAAATTCAATTCAGCGGGGTACCTGCCTGAAACACTGCTGGGAGAGGCAAGGTAGGAAAAGAAGATTTTTGAACCTTGACCAAGGGCTAGCTTCTGTCTCCTGGTCTGTATTATGAGTTGGATCAGGTCTAGCATGGCCCAGCATCTTACCAGCTGAGGCAGAGTGCAAGGCTGAGCAATGGTTGGAAACCCTGATGCAGTGCTCCGCTCTCCTTAGCGTGCCTTTCCCAGCCCCAGTGTCCCTGGAGCTGTAGGGACTCTGAACTCTAAATTTAATGGCCACTATGAGCTGAGGTCACTGTCTGAAAGAGCAAGGCACTGCATAATGCTTGAAGTCCTCTGACAAAAAGAGGGGAGAGTATGAAGTGGTTAGGCAAGTGTTTCAGTTCCCTTATTCCATCCATCACAAAAAACACAGTTCTAGAGTGAAAATAAACATGGCTTTAATGAGAACAGGTTTTAACAGTTCACAAAGTAACTCCAAGTATCTCTTTATCTACCATTTAAAATCAGTGCCATCAATATCAGATCAGGAAAAGTTTACACATGCATTGAAGTAGTAAGCCAGACCTCAGCTGGGGTGTTACTGCGTATTTTCTTCCCTGTAACACCCCATAGCAACTGCTCCAAAAGGCACAGAGGAGCTAAAGTGTTTTTTTTTTTTTTTTAAAAAAACAAGACAAAATACCATTGCAAAATTCCCAAGCACCCAGAATCTGAAAGAATAGTGCACAGTGTAACAAGGCAGGCCTAACTTGCTGCTGTTTTCTTAAATGTGCAGAATAATTAAAGAAAGCTGCTACCGTAAACATCTGCCCAGCCACACTAAGCAGCAGAACCCAGCTGAGGGCCAGCAGGCATCAAGGGGGAGAGGGAACAAGGTTGGCCCTGTGCAAGTAACTGTGCCCCTGTTGTAAGAAAGGGTACGTGGTGCTCTGGCAACTACAGCAGTTCCTGCAGCGACTTTCTTTCAGTAATAGCAGCACAAACGCAGCAAAACTGTCACCTGAATAAGGACTGAAACCCCTCTGTTTGTAGCACTTCAGACAGGAACAGCCACTTCCTGTGCATCTTAGCCAACATGTAATGAGTCCCTGAGGCCAATAGTTAGAGGCAAGTTGACTTCAACCAGGAAAATTAACCTAAATGCCTCTTGGGGAGGGGCATTAAAACTATGCATGATCATAGAGCCAGCTTAATAGAGTTTGATACAGATTATGTCTTAACATTCATTGTGCTGGTACAGAACCTCTTAGATCTCAGCAGCACTGGAAGATAAGACTTCAACACCAATCCTGCATTGACTGGTCCCTGTAACAACATCAGAAGGGAGAAAGCTTTCCTCTGCAGTGGAAAAGAAAGCTTTCCTTGTTGCTTGGTTACCCTAGGCTCTGTTCAGTTCTTGCAGTAATCTTAGTGCGGCTGTGTTCTTTGGTTCAGTTTTCAACAAGCTCTTGATGTCAGCAATACTTGATTTGTAATCCTAGAAAGAGAGTATTTTTTAATGGTTAGTGCATTAAAAAGGCAGTCTAAGGCAGAACTACTACCCAGCAACAGAGGCAAAGACAACACAATTAAGCCTGTGACTCCCTCTCTGTAACTGCTCAAGCACTGGCATTGATGTAGCTGTTGTAAAACATGCTTAAACTAGGGCTGAGAACACAATTTCATCACTCAAGCAGGTTCTGAGTCCAACACCAATGCAGTATGTACACCAGTACTGACTCCAGAATCTCTCATGAGACAAAAAGATAAAGCTCAACACAACACTGGTCTCTCTGGTAATCAAGGACAGGATCTGTGGGAACGGCCTGAAGTTGTGTCAGGGGAAGTTTGGGTTGGGTATTAGGAGAAGGTTCTTCACCCTGAAGGTGGCTGGACAGTGGAACAGGCTCCCCAGGGAAGTGGTCACAGCTCCAAGCCTGACAGAGTTCAAGAAGTGTTTGGACAACACTCTCGGGCACAGGGTGCCATTGCTGGGGATGGTGCTGTGCAGGGTGAGGAGCTGGACTCGAGGATCCTGTGGGCCCTTTCCAATTCAGCATATTCTGTGATTCTGTGAACAAACACTTGCTGTCAGCATCTGATGCTGACAAACTCATGAGGTTCAAACAGTAAAGTGTGATGTCTTTGATTCTTAGTCTTTAAAGGTCTCAGCTATCTGATGGCAGATGTTATCTAGCACAGAAACAAGCCTTAAAGGCCATCTCTAGCTCTGATCATGCATCAACAGCCATCTAGTTCTAGCCTAAAGCCTAAAACTCCTGACTTACCTTCAGTTCTTTAAGTGCTTGAGCACGCCTGTAGAGTGCCTTAACGTTCTTAGGATCTAACTTCAGAGCTTCGGTGCAGTCCTGTGCTGCTTCCTTGTATTGCTTCAGGGTCAGGTAACAGAGAGCTCTGCAACACAGACACCTGCTTAGAGACCTTTGGCTGAAAGTAGCATCGACTGCTGCAACACAGAGAGCAGCTGCCAGTGCAGCACAAAGCTGGACTCCAAAACCATCCTCATGTGTTGTTCTTGAGCTCAAGTTTGTTTCATTTACAGGGAGGGGAAAAAAAAGAAATGGTTTTTCAGTTTAAAGGAACAAAAAGGAAGATGTTTAGAGCAACCTGCTCTAAAGCTAAAGAAGCTGCACTTGCATTTGAGGATGCAGTGCAGCATATGCTCTGCTTGCTGCAACTGCCTTAGAACTACGACAAGTGTCGAACAGCAGTCTGCAGTTTGTGGTCTGTAGGGCAGCAGAGACTACTCACAACCCCAGTCCTGGCAGACAAAGCAGTCAAGGGAGAAGTCCCTTAGCAGCCCAGAGAAGTGTCTCCAAGGAGTTCTGTAGCACCTGATCAAAGAAAGTTCTACTACAGGGGAGGCACTTGGAGTGAACCTGAGGGGGCGGTTTTGTTTTATTCATTAGTTTGGGAGCAAACATTAAACAGTTCTGCCAGGAAGTACCATGGTAGCTTTTATACAGGGCCAAGAAGTACCTAGGCAAAGAGCTGAACAGTACCTGTTGGTGTAAGTTGCACATTCCTTGTTGAGCTTTAAACTCTCATTGTACTTCTCAACTGCTTTTCTATGGTTTCCTTTCTTTACAAGTTCATTTCCTTCTTCCTTCAGCATTCGAGCTCTCTCCATGCCAGCGGCAGTCTGGTCTGGAAATGGTGGGAAAGAACACAGAACTCTATAAAACCACCAACAATATCACAGCCTCACAGAAAACAAATATCCCCATACCAGAGAGATCAAAAGAACCAGAATCAACCAAAAAGGCTGTGGCAGAGCCAGGCCTGGGTTTCTTCAGGCCTCAGCCCCAGCTGCAGACACACCAAGCAGGTGTGGCAGCTGTCTTGTTCACCACCCTTAGGAGCTACAGGGCTCTCTGCCCAGCCCAAGGGCATGTTCCCACCTCGTTCTCCCTGTGGTGCAGTGGCAGGAGCAGTGCTTGCCCCAGGGGCCTGGGCAGAAGGAATGCTCCACCTCGTCTGGGCAGAAACGGGCACTCTGGGGATTGGCGGGAGCTTCTGACGCCAGTTCACGCCATCCTTCTCCAGCAGGGCTTTAGTCATCCTGCAAGAGACAGCTCCCAGTCATGCTGGCTGTCGGCTGGATGGGCCACGCAGTAGCCAGCAGGGTCACTTTTAACCTGGCTTGTGTATTAAGAACAGCATCTCTCTATCTCCTAATTTCTTTACATACATCTCAGTGGGTTCCTTCTACAGGACATTTATGAAGAGATTATCTTCACGCCAGCAGGGCTAAAAATAACATAGGACAAGGGCTGGGGCTGTCACTGCTCAGGTGAGCAAGAGACATGCATTTCACTCCTTGGTCTGGCAAGCCATGAAGCGAAGGAGACAGCAACAGGAAGAAAACAGGACTACAGCAGCCTGTAAACACACTAAACATAGGGAGACTTAAAGGACAGTGTACTGAACTTTAGCTCATTTTTTCCTTTAAACCAGACACTGAGCAAAGCAGAAACAGTCTCACAGAAATCATTCCCAGCCCTCGATCAGCATCTTGAAAGGAGCTATAGGCACTAGCAGGCAAAGGGAACACGGCCAGGCCTTGCTTCACTCGTGTGCCTGGGACACAGCTTGCTCCTGCCGGCATGAGCACGGCTCGCAGCAGCAGCAGCACCCAGCAGCCCTATTCCCGAGCCCTAACCGGGCGGCTTTACCTGTTGACTCCATCGTGTGCCGCCTGGACGGAGCAGTCCACCTGCAGCACGGTCTTGTAGTCCACATAGGCCAGCGAGTACCTCTCCAGAGCCTCGTACGCCGCTGCCCGCCGCAGGAGGGGCTTGATCCCGAACGGGACCAGCTCGAGGGCGCTGCGGCAGAGGGGAGGGAGCGCCGTCAGTCCCGCGGCTCCGGGGCAGCCGCCGCCCCTTCGCCCGCCCCAGCCGAGCTGGGGGAAGCCGCTGAGCGCTCCCTCCGGCCCCGCCGGGTGCCCCCAGCCCCGCCGCCGCTCACCTGGTGCAGTCGGCCACGCAGAGGCTGCAGGCGCCGTCCTTGAGGTGGCAGGCGGCGCGGTTGGCCAGCAGCACGCTGCGCTCCTCGGCGGTGGCATCCCCTGCGCGGGCCACAAGCGGGACAAGCCGCGATTCAGCCGCGATTCAGACGGATCCCGCCGCCCGCTCGCTCGCTCGCCCGCCCCGGGTCGTGCCCTACCTGCGGCTTCCAGCTGCGCCAGCGCCCGGGAGTAGAGCTCGGCGGCCGGGCCGTACTGCCCGCGGCGGAACTCCTCGTTGCCGGCCCGCCGCAGCGCACCGGGGGACGCGGCCATCGCGCCGCTGCCGCCGCGCCCGGGAAGCCGCGCCCCTCCTTTCGGAGCCGGGGCGGGCGCTCCCCGCTGGCATCCGGCGGCGGGCGGAAGCGGCGGCGGAGCGGAGTGCCATGGAGCAGTGAGGGACCGACCCGGCTCGCCAGCAGACCGCCATGGAGACGGTGCAGCTGCGGAACCCGCGCCGGTAAGCGCGGGGTGTGTTCCTGCCGGGACCGGGGATGCTCCGGCTCGTATCACCCGCCCTGCTGCCGGCGCGGGGCCGAGAGCCCGGCCGTGGGCGCGCCGAGCTCCGGCCCCCTCCGTCCTCCGGGGCGCTGCCGCTGCCCGGAGCCGCGGGGCCGTGGGCGGCAGTCGCCTGGCACCGGGCAGCGCCCGCAGGTCCCCGCTGGGACAGCACCGCGCTCAGGTGGGGGAAAACGGCTTAAACTGGAGCACTGGGGGAGCCTGTGCTACTGCGGGAGCTCCCACCAGGTACCGCGGCTGTACGAGGTGTTCTGGCCCGTGCCAGTGGTGTGACAAAGCTCCGGTCACTTGTTGTCCCGTCGTGTCTCTCCCAGTTTTGTGGGGGTCTGTCCCCCCGGTGCCGTGTCCGGGCGCCGTGCCCAGCCCTGGCACTGCCGCCTTCCCGCCGGGCCCGGGCACACCGGGCACACCGAGCCCGGACCCTCGGACACCGCACGAAGCCGGGACTCCCCTATCTCGGGCTGCCAGGCCGAGCCGGGGCTGCGGGGCAGAGCTGGAGGCTGGCGGCAGCTTGAATGAAGTGTCAGTGTCAGAATGCTATCAGTGGTTCGCAGCTGGGGCCCAGGGAATGCTTCGGCAGCGAACAAAGGAAGCTGCTGGCGCTGGTCCCCAGTGACATTGGCCCGTTTGGTTCAACAGTGATGTATATGCTGTTTAAAAAAAAAAGAAAAAAAAAAAAGCTTGGTTTTATTCTCTAATTGTTTATGCCGGTGTTTACGGGGCAGGTGATTACGATTAGATCTGAATAACAACAAAGGTGAGATTGGGTTTGTGTTGCTGTTAATCTGTGTGGTATAAACATCCAGGAGAACGGCAGAGTGTGTCAGACAGCAGCGGGTGCACTCGATGGAACAGGACAAGTTCAAAGTAATTGGGCTCCTGGGCTATAGTAGAAAGTAGGCTGTTTGTTGCAAGTACAGTAGTTGTCTGGTTATTATGTTTAGGTGTATGAAAAGCCTTTTTTTTTCCTTTTATCCTAGTAGAATTTAGGCCTCAACTTCAACAAGAAGTGTCTGCCTCTTGCGTCGCCACTTTTTGGGCTCCTTGGAAATGGGGGCTTATGTGGTTTCTGGTGCATGTATTACTTTTTTTTCTCCTTTTCCCACACCTTCTTCCCCCTCTGTTTTCACAAGGACACGTAAATTCTTTTTAATGCTTATGTGAGCAGGGAAGCTAGCAGCTACTTTCAGTATTTCACCACTTCCTGAGTCTGCTTCTATATAATGTTTCCTCTGCTTCAGGAAGCCATTGTATGTGCTCCATGCACGAGCTGCTCCTCCCGTGTGGCTTTTGTACATAAACATAATAGCCAGGGATCAGTGAATGGTTTTTCACTCTGTTTCTGAAGAAATTGGGGGGAAAAAAGTTACATATTTAGTATAAAAATTAGTATTCCTGTGACTGGAGTCCTGATCTGTAGCAGCAGCTGTAAGAGCTTTCAGGAGTAACTTGCAGTTGCAGGCAACCACGTGTGTTTTACTTTAAACACCAGTGAGCGCTAAAAGTGCTGAGATTCTTAAGTTTCTGTGTTTAAAAAACTTGTGTGAGCTGGTTTGGGGAGTATGGAGGGATTTTTTGTTGGCTGGTTTTTGTTTATTGTTGTTTCAGATTTTTTTTTAGTTGATGTGAAAATGAAAGAGCGCTTGTTTGTGGACTGTTGGATACTCTTACCGCTGACAATAAAATACTGTTTTCAGACCTTTTTGTTATGTAGTCCTTAGCTGTTTCAGGAGGCTTGGTGAACAGCTCTCCAGTGTAGACTCAAACAAATATGATTGATCTGCTTGTTACTTTGTGTACGGGATCTCCCTAAAAGCTGTACTGGAGGAAGGGGGGGCCACGTGGAGAATCACAGCACATGGCAGGTTTTTATTCCTTAGAAATTATTTCAGCTGACTCTTATTAGCAATACATTTAACAGGGATGGAATTAAGATCCTGAGAGTCAGATACAGTTTCCTTTTTCACGATAGAATTTTCCTAGTATACGTCCAGGCCCATGAAGTTAAGATCTGAAGTTTTGATGTTAAAAATGTGCAGGTGAGATCAGTATTGCCTCCTGCGTCCCAACAAATGTATTCCACATGTACTCTAGGCATCAGGGAAGATGATGTTCCCTTTTTTATGGCCTCAGTAGGTATGCTTCCAGTCCAGATGTTGAAATTTAGCAGGTATGTTCAATGGCTTCAAGACTCTGCTATGCTGAGTTGTGACCACCAGCACAGAGAGCCTGAAATTCATTTCTGCCAAGAGGAGCTGTAGATCTGTGTGCCTGATTACATTCTGTTCTTTGTAATTCCCAGCCTTTTTTTGCTATTGGATGCTGGTAATATTCAGTCATCTTGTCAGGTAAAGTAAAGTTACTTCATAATCAATTTACTTCATGCCAAACCTTTTGTGTGTTTAAGTGGTGCTATTTACTCTTCTGTTTCAGCAGAGCCAAAACTGCCATGAAATTAAATGTAGTAATTTCTCTCTTCTTAACCATGCAGGCAGCTGAAGAAGTTAGATGAAGACAGTTTAACCAAACAACCTGAAGAAGTATTTGATGTCCTGGAGAAGCTTGGAGAAGGGTATGTGTTGTGTTCCAATGTACATTGGCCCAATGTACATTTCTCTGAGAACACATCTGTCTAACAGGGGTGTGTTCAGTGGACTCTGATGTTTCACTATTGTCATGGTTCTACTTCTGAAAGATATGTACTAACATAGTGGCAGTGTTTGGTTAGTAACAGAATAAAACATTTGTTTCCCCAGAGTGTGATATCTTAACCCAAATAGCAGGTTATGGGGTCAGCAGTAGGGAGCTGAAAGTTGTTGAAAAATGCCAGCCTGGAGTTGGTAGAGCTCTGTGGGAACTCAAGAGGTTTTGTAGTTCATCCCTGGTACCTCCTGGGGAAGATCTGCCTGGTGGAAGTGAACTTCAGTGACACTGTGCCATTTGGTGAGGCAGAGCAGCATGGGAACACTCCAGGAGTGACATGTTCACTGCCTTAAGCAGTTCATTGGAAAAGACTGAGTTGTAAATCTGCCTGGCTGCTGTAAGTAAAGAAGCTGGAAATAAGAATGAAAGTATCTTAGAAGAGCAGGCAAACCTCTCAGAACAGAGTTGTAGTTCTTACTGATGCTCATCTTGTACTCTATGCTGGAAAAAGAGAATTTTAGTTGTTGAATTTGTGCAAAAGGCCATTCCAAAGCTGTGGTCAGTGTAATGATGGTGTGCTCTTTCCTCACTGCCTCAGTGTGGTGACTTATTTGTATTACAGTGCTTAGAAGTTAGTGGGCTGATTATTTACATTAAAATGCAAAATATTTTTAATAAAATTATAGTTCATGTTTTACGTGATGGTTACACTCGCAAAAAACAAAGCCATAACATTTGCATTTTTAATGTTGCTATATTCAGTGTTTGATATTTTGTTTTCTAGTTCTTATGGCAGTGTGTTCAAAGCCATCCATAAAGAAACGGGTCAAGTTGTTGCAATTAAACAAGTTCCTGTGGAATCTGACCTGCAAGAGATCATAAAGGAAATATCCATAATGCAGCAATGTGATAGGTAAGTGTGTGCTGCAAAACCCTTTATTGGGATGCAAGGACAAGTATCCCCTGTGACCTGGCATTTAATCAAATAAAAGCCATCATGTTGCCTTAAATGTTTTTTAAAAGGCCGGACATGTACAATCAAGTTACCTCCTATCAACTGAGTCATGTTAGCTGACCATTTGGGTAGTGCAAAGGTAAGACAACAAAAGGTAGCTTGCAGCAAGAGAGAGCACTGAGCTGAGTGGAGTAACCCTGCACTTGCTGCCGGCTGAGAGCCAAGCGTGTGAGCAGTCGCTGCCGTTCTGCCCGGGCTTCTTGAACAGTGGTAACTTGATTGTGTGCTGAGCAGCAGCTCCCGTGTCCACAGGGGTGGTGGCTTCCCAGCAAGGCATAGAAAACTGTTAGAAGGAGGTTTTTTTGTTTCTTTTTTAAAGGGCACGTGGATGAGAGCCACTAACGCATGACTGCTCTTGCATGTGCACAACCTCCGTGCTGTCACCTGCTCGGGTGGCAGGACTGTCCTTCCTGGTCCTGTTCTGCCTGTGCAGGCTCTGCTGCAGTACAAGCTGTCTGCTGATCTGAGCATCCCCAGAATGACCTGCTGGCAGCTCTGTGGGCTGATGGTTGTCCCCCTCTCTGCATGTTTTTATGGGAAAAGATGCTGCAGTGACTTAGGCAGTGAAGAGCTTGTGTGTAGGAAAGACCTACCCACAAAGTGTATCCAAGGCTGAAGGTTTAAAATACACTCATTTCTTCTGGTATTACGAATCTGGCCTTAGGAAACACTACTTTGAAGGAATTCCTGCATGGAAAGCCATTTGAAATAAATTACATGAGCAGCTGTAGTCCCAGTCACTTACTCTCTTGCATTCCACTCTCACTGTATTTAAATGAAGATGACTTAGGGGCAGGCAGCAGAGTGTACCTTGAAAAGAAATTGTTCCTGAAAAATCTTACTGTAACTGTAAATCTTACTGTGACTTGAAATGCATTGCTAGGTGTCTCTAAAATTAAGTGTTAGTATTGTAAGGCCTGAAGTGAGACCTTACAGTTGTGAACAGCAGAGGGAGTGAATCCCTGGAGCATCACACTTTCTGTGCAAGCATTAAGGGGCACTGTGCAGTGTGACTGCCTTGCTAGTTTTAGAGTTTTTCATTAGAAGATGTTCAGCAGAGAATAGATTAAACATGGTTTTGTTCCTTAGCTCCATTCCCATCAAATCAGGGACAGTCTTCCTGTTAGTTTCTGCTTTACCCCTTCCAGAGGACACGTGGTTTTTCTCACCAGTGTAACTTAACTAGGTTGTTTGCTTTTTGGGCAGCTAGATAGCTGACTGAGAGAGTCCTAGGTTGTAGTGAGATCCTAAAGTATATCCAGGACTAAACTGTAGAGACAAGTAGGTTCATGTGGTAGTGGGAGAACATTCATCTTAATGAGTGTGATAGCTATTTTCCAGAAAATTGTGGACTTTATTTAGTGTTTCCCTTTAGTTGCAAATGCTCTGCAGCAGCTTTACCAGGGATTCCTGTGGCCTATTTCCCATTCCCTTGTCCTGCCCCAGCACTGACCCTGTTGTAACCTGGTTCAGGGAGCTGAACCAGACTGAGGGCTAATCGCTCCTTGTTTCCGTGGGATTTGTCGGACAGTTTAGCTCCCTGGAGTGACTTACTGGCAGGTCATATGAGCCCTGCTGTGGGAACAGCCTTGGCAGGACCGTGGAAGCCCTGTGCAGAATTCAGGGTGTTCTGGAATACTTTTGGTCACGGTTTCAGTGGCGCTTCAACACTGAGTTTCTAAAACATACTTAGGGTCTCTGCAGTGTATTGTGCCTTTTCAGTGATGCTGGTTACTGGTGTTTGACCCTTTGTTTTTTCCTTCTTTTTTCCTAGTCCTCACGTGGTGAAATACTATGGCAGCTATTTTAAGAACACAGACCTGTGGATAGTCATGGAATACTGTGGTGCTGGATCTGTGTCTGACATTATTCGGTTACGAAATAAAACTGTACGTCCTTTCTCCTTTGGGTGTATGGATGGGAGCATGGGTGTCCAGCAGCTCAAGGAAGCTGAGTAGTTAGGGCATAATTCTCGGTGTTCAGTGCCTGACACAACCATTGGCCATAACTTGAGAGACAGGTGCTTTGTTCCTCTGAAAATGAGAAAGCTGATTACATTGCATTTTGATTACCTGGATAGTTTAATTGGTGGAGAAGGTTTTGGGGTGTTGGCTTTCCTGAAAACCCAGACTGATTCCAAGTAAGACCCTACTTTGCCTTGCTTTGGTTATTGCAGGATAAGAATTTCTAGCTGAGAGAGGACTATGGTATGTGAAATATTGTGGGTGTTTATATGTATGCTGTTTGTGATCTAATTATGCTACATAATGCTGTAAGTCACTCATTTCCCATTGGTATGGCAACCTTTAGTGAAGGCAATTAAGTGGCAATTAGTGAATCTCAGTAAAATACAGACCAAAGCACAAAAGTGCTGTGTCTCAGCCACTGATATGTTGGCAGTAACTCTTCTCTTCTTCAGCTCACAGAGGAAGAAATTGCTACAATAGTGCAGTCAACACTGAAAGGACTCGAGTACCTGCATTTTATGAGGAAAATACACAGGGACATCAAAGCTGGAAATATATTGCTAAATACAGAGGGACATGCTAAACTTGCTGATTTTGGTGTGGCAGGACAGCTTACAGTAAGTAAAAGCAGGGTGGTTTTGTACATTTCAGTTTATCTTTTTAACCTGTGCGTGAGTGTGATGGGATTGTGGAGATTGAGAAATTGTTCGTAGCTGATTTTTAGCACTTTGCATCAACATGAGATGCTAAACCAGCAGCAGATTAGAGCAAATCTTCCTCTGTGGAAGCTGTTACAACTAAATAATGGTTTGCAATAGCATTTGCTGCTTTTTTTAGGATACTTTTGAGTTCTGTGAGCACATTTTAATTCTTCTTTGCAGCATTCCATATTCTAGTCTTGTTGAGTCTAATAATCTGCATGCATGCAGGATAATTAGGGTGATAATTCATTAATGACTGTTTTTGGCTAATACAGTTGCCGTTGTCTGGATCTTTATGCTTCTCTCCTCAGGACACCATGGCAAAGCGGAACACAGTCATAGGGACCCCATTCTGGATGGCTCCAGAAGTGATTCAGGAAATTGGATATAATTGTGTTGCAGACATCTGGTCCCTGGGAATCACTGCAATAGAAATGGCTGAAGGAAAGCCACCATATGCAGATATTCATCCCATGAGGGTAAGGACTGTGGCCTTAAATGTCTTGCTCTGTGGAAAAGGTTTGCTATCATAGCTGGCTGGATCACATGTCAGCATGCAATCTTGCTTTTAATGTATAGGACAAGTTGTTTCCTGTCAGTTCTTTGTACTGTTGATTAAATGAAAAACAGGTCTTTGTCAAGAAGAATCTGCATGGGAATAAAAAAAATCACAGTCGTCGTCTGTTAAGACATAGCTCTGTGTTGGATGTGAAGAAACATATTTTCAGCTGGATTATCCAAAGTGGATTTTTTTTTTTTTTAAATGCAAGCACAAATTTTAAAGACTTAAAATTTCAAATTCACAGTTTTTGGGGCACATAATGGCTCAGCCAGGTGTGAGCACCTAGTGAGAAAAGTCTGTTTTCTTGCTACTTGATCCCTGTGAGCAGATTTGTGTGTAATACTGTCACAAACTCCTCACAGGCAGCACCTTGAAAAGTCCACTCTTCTTTAGTACCAGCGTGTATTTGCTTGTATTTATATTGAATTGTTGGTTTTAAGCTTTGTTGTGGAAATCTGGAATATTCTGCTTTCAGGCAATTTTCATGATTCCTACCAATCCGCCTCCAACATTCCGGAAACCAGAGCTCTGGTCGGACAATTTTACAGACTTTGTGAAGCAGTGTCTTGTGAAGAGCCCGGAGCAGCGAGCCACTGCAACACAGCTGCTGCAGGTCTGCCTTTTCTTAGGAGAACATGAGCTCTGGGGGAGGCTTGCCCGGGGTAGGCCGTGCTGTGTGGCTCTTGAGATGTTGGTTTCATTTCTTGCTACTCCTGCTCATTACAGATTTTACTTTTTAATAACTCATTTTAAAAATCTCACGCTCAACTTCAACTTTTCAGTTCTTCTCTAAGAACCAGTCTGACTTCAACTTCCTTTGTCTTCTCTGGGTTGTTTTGGCTTTTGGAGTTTGTTGTTGGTTTGCTGGTTTTGTTTGGTTTGGATTTGTTGTTTTACTTTCAAATTCCCACCAGCACTGCCAAGAAACTGTCTCTTAGAACACTAAACAGGGCAGGCTAAATGTAAGTGGTTGCTCAGAATGTTCCAGACATGGTAATGGTCTGTGTAATTGGTTCTTGACAGCTAAGCTAAGGAGAGAAGTAAGTGAAGTTGTGGGAGGGGAATGAGCCCAAAGTCTCACATCAGTAGTGCCCTTGGAGCCTGCTCTTGTTTGGAGGGTGGAAGGCCTCCTTCCTGTGCCAAACAGAAGAACTGGATCTTTATTTTAGTAATGTTTCGAGTTAAACTGTAATTTTATTTGAAGTAGGCCATAGTAACAGTGTTTTACTGTTATATCCTGCTTTGGATGCAATGCTTATTTGTTTTTAAAATATTTCTCAGCATCCATTTGTTAAAAGTGCCAAAGGAGTATCAATTCTGCGGGACCTAATTAATGAAGCAATGGACATCAAGCTGAAACGCCAAGAGGCACAACAGCGTGAACTCGATCAAGAGGATGAAGAAAATTCAGTGAGTATTTAATAGCAACAATGTGCAAAGTCCAAACTCTTGCTCCTTTCATAAGGCTTAACTGCTTTGGGTTTTGTTTTTGCAATATTTTGTCCAATTGCCAGTGGATTTGACTTAGTTCTGGAGTTTTCTATTTTATGACTGGATAACCCGATGTTTGGTCCCTGCTCAAGCTGTATTTGAGTGGGACAGATGGCATGTGTGGGGTACTGTTCACCTAATAATGTAGCTTGAGAGCTGGGGTTGAGCAGGCCTACAAAGTACTGCATGCAGAAGACTTGGTAACATTTTCCCAGTTGGATTAAATTATTTATGCAGTAGTGAGAATTTTTTCATTGTAGACTGCTCTCCTCGTTTGGAATAATAATATCATCTCTGATGTTCTGTGATACAAGTCTGTTGTGTTGTTTTACTGTTGTGCTTTAGAACATCCCTTATAGAAACTTTCTTCTACACAAGAGCAACCGTCAGAAGCCTGAGGTGAGGGCACGGGAAGTGTTCAGGACTTGCTGTGAATTTCGGTTCGGCTCTTTGTTTCAGTGGTTACAGCATGTGAATTTGGGAAGCATGTTGAAAGCTGGTTTTTGAGCCTCTGCCTGCTTCAGCCTGAATAAATGAAATGGGCAACACAAGGTCTTGTGTGCCAGCCCTCTTCAGGGGTGACACTTGAACAGCATGGTCCATGGCATCTGTGCTGAACACATTGTGCATCTGGTTTTGCAGTCTAGGACTGGATATTTATTCAGTGTGGAAGTAACTTTATTGGTCATGTTGCCATGATGTCAATTCTATGAGTACTGTCCCTACCCTGAGTTTTGTCTTTGTCATCCCTTCTTCATTTCTGACTGATCTGGGGTCACAATGCTGAGAGGTAATGTCTGTGTAGTGGAGTTGAGTCCTCTCTGTTGGTGTGTGTGTTTTCCTGAAGCTTCTCTACTCCGTGTCTGCTAGCAGAAAAGTTTCCCAAAAACTTCCCAAGTGCTATGGAAACTTCTGATGTAGTCCTTTGTTAAATGATGTGTAGCTAACAAATTTATTACTTCCTCTCACCCACTCAACTCCACACAAAATTACTTTTTCTCTATTAACATCTTGTGTGATTTTCTCCTCTCTTGCTATTGGTTTTGAGGTTGGGAAGTAAATTTTACAGACACTCTTGACACAACAGGTAAAACACTTGGAGCACTAGAATGTGGAGAGGTGAATTCTCTCTTTCCATGACATTGAGATGGAGTACTACAGCTTGATGTGCAATAGCTGTGTGTTTTCCCTCTAACACAGATCAGTAAGGCCATGGTCAGACATTCTGAGAACCAAACATGAGCATCTCATCTACTGTAAACCTAGAAAGGGCTTCAGTTCATGCAGTTGCATAGCTGGTCCACATTTCCAAGAAACCAAATGGATTGTGGGAATCTTGACCCTGTTCTCCATGAAATCCTAGTCACAATACACACTTAGTGAAGCACACACCACCTGATGAAACTGCCACCTTTGGCTAACGTAACTCTCTGCCAGGAAGTTGTTCTGCCATAACTGGTTTGAAGAGGTTATATTTTCCTACAGGCAGTCTCTTAAGCCTTGGCAGCAGGAATTCCAATTTCTATTATTAGTCCCTTACAACAAATGGAAAGATAAAAAGTAATTTTCATTGAAAAAAGTTACCAAACCTTGATAATTTATTTGAATCCTTTTTAAAGGTTTGCAAATGCAGTTCATTTTTCTTCAGTGCTACTGAGGTTTATAACGAGTAAAATTGCCTAAATGTTAAAAATAGAAAAAAAGTAGGATGAGGGGGGTTTCTTTCCATGTGCCACATACTCTCCAGACTTAGACCAGGTGGTGTCAAGTAACTGGTGACTCCTCAGTGAGCTGGACCACTGGAGACAGTGGGTTAGGGTCAGCTCTCAGAACTGCCAGCGTGAATAGAAACACTAACGACTGACTGAGTGTTCTAATCTACTCTTACGGACACTTCACCAGCTCAGAAATGAGATACAACTTGCACTGAGAAGTCTCTGCTGATTATTTATCTGTTTTATTATTTATCATGCTGGCAGAAAAGTACTCATTAGTTTTCATTACCTGTTTGGAGATGACAGGGAGAGAACAAAGTGCATAAACCAAATGTTGCTTCTGTGTGTGTCTGGAAAAATCTCTGAATTAGTGTGACTTGCCAGTGTCCTTCAATACAGACATTCTTCATGGGACTTCACCACCAGTAAAATCTGTATTTGTGGCATGTTTGAACAGGAGGAGGATGAGACGGATTCGGGTACCATGGTACGGGCGAGTGGAGATGAAACTGGCACAATCAGAGCTGTGAACACCATGAGTGATGGAGCCAACACCATGATAGAACACGATGGCACCCTGGAGTCCCAGCTGGGCACAATGGTCATCAACACAGAGGAGGAAGAGGAGGAGGGCACCATGAAAAGTAAGAAAACATCTCTGACTTCTAGAATATTAAATCTTCGTGTGGGCTATGATATGTATTCCCAACCTGCTTTGATGTTTTTGGTAGATTATTGTGTCTTTTGGTTGTAGGGAGCCAAAACTCTTAGGTCAGTGCCCTCTGGCAGCAGAGAAACCTTTCTAGGTCCAACTTTCAAGCCATGCTTTGTAGTCATGCACGTGGTCTAGCTGATGTGCACAATTTCCACAGGCTTTTGTGTTAATCAAATAAGATCTGATTCTAGCTAGTAATCTTTTTTTGTGTCAGTTCTTTTTTGCTGGTTCTGTATTTTTACACAGAATGTAGAGGGGGACTCTAACAAAGGGTTGATCACAAAATGTGTGTTGCTTTAGATGCTGATGTGGCTGTAACCTGGCATCTGAAAGCAGTAAGTCTGTTTTAGGATTGATGCATCCAATGAAGAGCCAGATTTATGAAATGACAAATATCTTGCAGGCTTCAAGCACAGCAGGACACGCAGTGGGAGGGGTTGGCATCTCTCTAGACTGGTGTGTTTCTTTAGTGTTACTGTAATCACTGAGGGCGACCGAATGAGCTCTGTTGCTGTTTCAGACATGCAAGTTGAAATCCATTCTGCCCTAAAAGAGGAAAGCTTACTGAAGCTACAATCCTTGTCAGAGAATGTAAGATTTAGAATTATGTGACTGGTAGTCTGTGGAAGACCTTACAGCTTGAGCTGGAAAAGGGTTGAAAATGTTTCTTTGATTAAAGAAATGGCAGGGAAAGCCTTCCTGGAAAAGTATGACTTCAAGAAGAGGAATCTTTTCTGAATTATGGATTCTCATAGAAATCTGTTCCCACTGGTTTGTTAACCTCACAGTTCTGAGGCAGAGGTAGTCAGGGATGACTCAACTGGCCAGCCTGAATGTTTGTTTGCTCAAGGACTGGGGAAAGTGCTGACTGGGGGCTCAGCAGTACTCAAATATGACCATCACACGCAAGCCTTATTCTTTTGGCTTTGGCACTGCTTCCAAAGACTTCCTTGGCCATCTGATATTGAGCCTTTAGCTATTCTTCACAGGAGTTTGGAAAAATCCTTTCCTCAGGAATTTCTGTGTTGAAACCTTCTTCCCTGTCAGGGCCCTTTGAAGCTTGTGGAACGATGCTGGGTTTGAGAGTGAAATTTCAGCAGAATCCCTTTAAAGATTTTTCCAAGCTTTGATAAACATGACTCAGGACATCAAAACCCAGAGGTGTCAGTCCGTGTAGCAGCTTGGGGCGACAAAGACGATGGTGGGGTGGAACAAGGTCGATCTAGCAAGGAGATGGATGGATGCTTAGAGTAGCTAAAATGTCATCCAAAGAAAGGGACATTTCAACAGTATTAAATAAACCTGGTGAAGCTGCAGTTTCTTTACGAGCAGACAGCACTGATAGTTTCTCATCATCAGCGTGTACTGTTCCATTTCATGGCTCACAATACAAGAGGTTTTGCTGTCTGGTGCTCCTGCACTGCCAGCACTGTGTAAGTGAAGCACCTCTTGAGTTTATCTTCCGTGTTTGACATGTGCTTATCTTCTCACTATCTTTTTAAGACTGCATTGCTTGTAACTCAAAAGCACCTCGTGCTGCCTGTGAAGTGGTGTTCAGAGGCTCGAGGAGATGCCTTTGATAGTATCTCTTTTGCAAGGGCACGCTCTGGTTTTGAGCAGAACGAGTTATGAGGATGCAGCGGTGCCTTTAGCACAGGGCAGTCTCCACCCTCAAGAGGGAGCTCCACAACAAGCTCCGACACTCGACATCTCCGTGACTGGAAAGGGGAGTTCTTATCTTAAACCCTCCTTCAGGCTTTTTAAAAACTCCCGTGTTCTTCAGCTGCTGCTGTGCAAGGTGTTCTCAGCTGGGGGTGTGGCAGAGGGGCTGGAGGAGGCATTTGGAGGTCCTGGCTGCAGGTGGTGGCTGACACAGGGACCACTTCCATGCCCGTGGGCTTCACACAGGGATGCCCAGTGAGCCCACTCTCTGCTGCAGGTTATGCTGCATTTTGACTGCTTGTAGCTTCATTCCAGCAAATCTGATGTTAATGAAAATAATACTTCCTTAACACCTTTTTCTCCTCCTTGCTTGGTAGTGTAGCTCTGAAATACTGGCTGCTGCATAGAGTAGTTCCCAGTTTTTTGGGGGGGATGCTAGGCAGTGCCTCTGAGCAGCTTCCCCCTCATGAGAATTGCCTGCAGCTCCGTTTTTCAGCTTGCCATTTACATATTCATAACATTCAGTTAAATGGATTTAGCCCTAAAGCTCATCAGCCTGCTGCAGAACCCTCTGGAGCAAGTGGTTTTTTGTAATCTTAAATATAAATATAATAATGCTGTTGGGGAATAACAGAGTTTGAAGGAGTTTCATTGATTCGTATTTTTAAAGACATCTATATATTTTTTTGGCAGTTTGTGTTATGACTCACAATAGAACCTATTTTTAAGTCAATAAAAAACTTCTGGGTTTTTTTTACATGGCATTACAGCTTTCCTAGGTGTCCTGGGCTTCTTAACTGCAGGTTTCTGCAGTTGTGTTCTAGCCCTTCTTTCTAATTAAAAAAAAAAAATCTGTGTCTTAACTAGTTTTTTGTTTGGTTGTATTTCTTTTTAATGTCAAAAGTGTTTAAAGCATCATGTTTCAATGTTTTATAGATAGGATTGTCTTAGAAATCTCTAGCATACAACTTGCAGTAGCCTTGAAAGTGCAAACAACTTCCAGTAGACTTGAAAGTGATTATTGCATAAATCAATTTGTGACTTCTTAGGCTCAGAGGAATCTTAAATTCCAGTATTTTACATTGTAGGGGAAGTTTTGTTTTGCGGTCAATTGAGCTGTAATTGTGTTTGCTTAAAATCTTTCATTTGCTTGGCTTTATTCTGGGCACTCAATATAAATAGTCAGGCAGCATTAAAAATGTCACTGTGACATTCTGTTACACATTCTGAAAGCACTCAAGTGATTGCCTGAGACCGCAGATTCTAAATTGTGCTGCGACACATTTTACTTCTAAATCGATTGCTGAAAGATTACTTATGGATTGCAGTTAAACCATTCCAGGAAAACTTTAAATGTAGCTGGAGAACTATAGATGAGCAATGATTTGTAATGACAGGCATTTCCATTGTGCTCGAGAGCTGGAATAACTTTTGAGCTGTTAATATGTCTGGAAGTGTCCTTTTTTAATTTTTCTATGAGAGAATATACAGTGCTAGTAAACAGGGCAGCATTTTTTACTCTTCATGCTTTTACTCTTCCTTTTTCTGCTTTACTTGCTGTATTTGTTTAGATAGTGGAATCTTGGCATGAATTTGTCTCTTTGATTTAAAGAGTGGAACATAATTTTATAATAATGTTGCCTTCCTTGAGCACTGCAATATGATCAGATCCAAGTGAAATTGGATCTAGTTTGTCTGGTACTAGAGTCTGCCCTATTTTCTCTGTTAAAATACATCTTGCTTGTTTAAACATCAAATAATTGGTGAATTATATTGGAGAGTGCAGAACTGCCAGCAGTAGTGTGAGTTGGGCTGTCTGGTCTTTGGGTTGAGATGAATGAGGAACCTGGAGACAGGGGAGGGATTGTGGGTGTGGGTTTTTTGTTCGTGTGGCACACACTCAGTACAGTGTGTGGTGCAGGGGTAGACCAGAAGCTTTAATAGCACTGTTGTCTCTACCTTGGTCATGTAATGTGCTGGTAAAAATTCTTTAGAGTTTGTAAGTGTTTAAAATAAAAAAATTTAGGCTTTGTTCTTACACAGTTAGGGGGTTGTTGTGCTTTTACCATGCCCACACTGCTAAGCATGGTTGTGTAATTTTAAAAAAGTATTTCCCCTTTTGAGGGGGAATTGGGCTTCATTAGCAAATTAAATGAGCTAAGATGCAAACTTGGCAATTTCCTATTTGAAAAATGATTCAGAGTAAGCTTGTCATCTTGGTGGCTGTGTGAGACATCCAGTGGGTGACACTTAAACCTAAGCCAGAGAAACGTTTCCGCCAAGGCTCGGGAAACGTTTCTTCCCCATGAATTAACCTGAGATTTTTCACGTAAAGCAATGACTGTAAAAGCTGCAGCGTGAGCAGCAGAATGAGTATGGGTGGCAGAAGGATTATGTGATTGCATTAATATTGTAATTGACTAAAGTATTACTGGGGTATAGCTGAGGTAGCCATAGATGATATCATCATCTGTCCAGAAAAGTGCAGTGGCACGTTATCCAAATTGCTCATGCAGCTACTGTGGAGAATAACTCCATGTCCTGTCAGGATTTACATCATGTGTGCGTCAAAGATACTGGCCAAAGGTGCTTGTTTTGCCTCTGGTTTTCTCCATAGACAATAATAGCTCTTTGCAGCAGCTTCCCACTACTTAGTGTTATTAATGTCCAGTGGTACAGTTCTGTGTTTAAAGCAAATTGGTCCATTTAGCCATAATTGAACCATAAAACACTCTCAGCATTATGCATTTAAATAACATGCTGCTTATACAAACTCCTACATTGATTAAATTGTTCTCGAACTGTAAGAATCATCCTGCTGCCACTCTTGGGGTGTGGAGAATACAAATCTTCACAGAGAAGTGTTCCTGTTGCTTTTTGACCTCGAATAGCAGCCTTGCTGGCAAGCTTGACATAAGCAGTGGCCAGTAAAATTTGTGTAGGAGTATGAAGCTGTGTGAACGTGCAGACAGCATTTCTGAGGGATGGGAGGAGTTGTGTGTGCTGTCATTTTGTTGTAGAGTTTTTGCTGTGTGTTTTGTTTTTCCTTTCCTTCCTTTCCTACACTGGCCCTAGTAATTGAAATAGTGGCTCTGTGCAGGCTGAAGCATGAAGAGGAGTTAAGTCCAGGATCCAAGTGGGATGCTTGTCCACCTTTGGCTGTCCTGCATATTTGACAAAGCTTCAATGCTAAGACAAAGTTAATTATCTGTTTATATTTTCAGTGATACTGAAATTGGAGAAAGGATGTGTGTGTTCAGTAGAGTTACTTTTGCTGGTGTTAGCAACTTATTGTTGAGCACTCCTGTATTTGGTATGGTGGGGAATAGAAAGTAGGGGATTTTTTATTTTTTTCCTGGACAGAAACATTTTTCTTGGAGAAGATGGGAGGTGTGGCTAACAGGGTCCTGAGCACTGTACAAGAGGCAGTGTGCTTCAGGACACTCAACCAAGAGACAGAGTAGTAGTAAATCACTAAGTAAGTACATCTCTGTCCCATGCACGTTCGTGCATTTGCACATCCAGGCAAACTGGAGCCTACCTGTCTCTTCTAAGAATAAACTCACTCCCTACTGGATCAAAATAAACCCTGGAGAAAGCCTTACTCCTGAGCAGGAATAAGAAAAAGTGTAAACTCTTAAATTCCTTCATTGCAGAAGTTCAAAACCAAATTTGTTTTTACCAGCAGATTTTTCAAGCTTTGGGGGAAAGAAATGTTCATTGCAGTGTTGTTTTCTGTTCTCTCTAGATAAGCAAATGAGTTTCTGGCTTATGAATAGAAAGGGAGTTGGGAAGTGCTTACTTGGTTCTGTGCCATCTGGGGAGCCTGAGCTGTTACCCACAGGTGCTGGATGTGAAGACTACATCCCTGCTGATGAGGTTGTTTCTCATTTAGATTTATCAGGAGCTGAGCCAGAGGATGCAGAATAGGAAATGTTCACTTCTTTCTCAATGCACCTTCACATCTCCCTGCCTGTCACATGCTGTGGCTGCTGGACTAAATTAGCAATTCAAGCTAATGAGGTGAAAGACATGAGGTGTCCACTGAAAATCTGTGATGGAGGAAGAAAGCTGCTCTATATTTATAATCATGTCTGAGATTTAAAGCAAAAGAGATATAAGAGGAGGTAGCCTGGTCTTAAGCACCTTCAATTACTGTGAGGATTTCCTCCCCTATTTTTGGAAGGGTTCTCACTAGAAATGTTACAGCTTTGGGTGTGTTGATGCTCTTCTCCTTAGATGTCTTTCACACCTTATTCATTAAGAGATTTAGGTTGATTCTTATGTTCATTTAGGAGTTTCTTATTAATAGCAGAACCTGTTGGGAGTGTTTTGCTTTGATTTAATTTGAGATAGGCCATAATTATGGGGAGATTTGTCCTCATAAAGAGATAAAAAGTGTTACGTGTTCTGCTTTTAATATGAGGAAATTTCAGCTCCTCTTGCCATGGGATGAACTTATTAATGATGGAGCAATTTTTGCTCTGGTTGAATAATTTGACATCTCTCTGCTCTGCTGCTTAAAATGACTCAGTCCTCTTCAGACTGTACAAATTATGCTGTCCAGCTGCTAAAGTTCATCTGTGATCTCTAAAAAATAGCCCGAGGCAAATAAAACTGCAGTTCCATTTGAAATTTAATATTAATGAAGCATTGCTTACACATGACCATCAGGCACTTTTTTGTGCATCCTAAATACGTATTTTCAGTCTTAAAGTTACATAATTGAATATAAAGCAGCAGCAGCTTACTGAGGCTAGTGAGGACTAAGGCTTTGTAGAGATTGCAGCCTCTGAATTTTTGACAAATACACATACATGTACCAAGGATCACATTCTAGTTCAAAATCCCTAATGTAGTAATTGATTGCTTCATTGTTGTTGATTTATGTCAGGTTCATAGTAAATTAATTTGTAGCATTATCTCCTGACTGTTCCCAGCCATAACTCCAGCTCCAGTTTTTGTGGTATGGGGAGGAATCTGATCATTGTGACTTCAAGAACGGGTATTTAAGTATTAACTGTATGAACTGGCTTGAGTGAAGTGCACAAAAAATGTGTTCCTGAGGTTATCTTACGGTCCCTCTCATGGCAAGCTTTGTAACTCCAGAATATTCACCCTAGGTAGACCTTAGCAATCCCTTTCAAGAGGAAAGAATAATAAAACAAGGATTCTTCTGATGTCAAGTTTGAGTAGAGAAGAATAATTTTAGAGAAAAGCAGAAATTTTAGTTTCATTGCTCAGCAAGCCTGTTCAGATAGATAGAAGGACTTTGTAAATCTCCCTTTCTTTTTGAAAGCATCCTTTGAAGCTTGTGAGCTTCTGAAAATTTTCAATTGTGAGAGCTAATTTGACAAAATCAACGAAATGAGTCTTTTGATTTCTGGGGCTAGATGATAGCAAATGATCTGGTTTCATGGATATTCTTTGCTGCTGGGAATGAAAAGTAAATGTCTTGCTGGTTTGATTGACTGGGCTGTTTCTTCTTTATCATTCTCCTTTCTCTGCAGCATCATATGGAAATGCAAATGACTTGGAGGCTCTCCACACCTTCTTTGTCATCTTTTTCTCCATGTGAGGTGCTCTGTATGCTGCAGTCAGCCCCTAAGACTGACCTGTTCCATTTCCTCAGCTATTCAGACAGGTGACATTTTTGGAAAGGAGCAGATTGTTCAGTTTTTTCCTTGCACCTTGCCCTTGCTGTAGCCTGGCAGGGGAGAGGATCCAGTGCTGGCTTCTTGCAGAGCCCTGTCTGTACCTGTCAGTTGTCTTTTGTCTTGTCTGGGCTGTTTGTGCTTGGAGAGGGACTGTCCCAGCTTGCACACGACCCTGTGCAGTTGGGCATGGCTTTCCAGTGCTGAAGGATACCACAGAATTCAAAGTTCACAGGGGTATTTGTTGTGCCCAACTTACAGCATTCTCTACCTTTGGACCTCCTAGTTTCACCCCTTTTTCTGTCCTCAGACACAACAGTACTGATATTATTACACTTTTTAAACATGACTTTAAAACCAGGCAACACCCTTGAGTTTTCCATGGGGGGCTTCTCCTCTTCACAGGACGCAGGCTGAGCTTGGAGCAGCCCTCCCAGTGCCTGTGGCTCTGCACAGCCACTCTGAACCTGCAATTCTGCAGTCAGTTGGACCAGCCCCAGCAGAGCTGTGGTGTTCCATTTGTGTAATTAATATAGCTCCTAAAAGATGACTGTGTATCTAAATGATAGACCTTTAATGGCTCCAGGGAGCTCTCATGGCTCATCTTCATAAGCAACTCTTTAGATTCCAAAATAGATGCAACAGTGAAGCCCTTCTTGTCACCACAGGGTGACCTTCTCATAAAAGGTTCTTCTCTACCACAGTTGTGATCTCACTTTCTGTCTATGTTCATCTTTTAGCCTAACCCTATAAAATTAGGAAGTTAAATGCTTTTTGGCACAGACACGTTTGGTGCGGTGTCATCTCTCAGCAGCATCTGCTTCTGCAAATAGCAGGGATCGATTTTTGTCTTTGGCTGCCTGTTATCAAAATTTTAAAGATATAGTAGTGTGGCTCTTGTGTTGAATTAATAGCAGGTCATCTTTGGAAAGATGACACTGCTGTTAAGTGCTAAGACTGACGAAAAGAAATTCAGTTGTGCTGGGATGATAATTGATGTGGTGTAATGTCTTTCTGTCTCTGGGAGCATTTCTGTCAGTCTTGCTGCATCCACACCCCTACAGAGATCATAGCAGCAACTAAAATTTCAGATATCTTAGATTGGCATCACAGTTACTTCTCCTTTTATATTACCCTGGGTTTTTTTCCCCATTTTCTTTGTCAGTTAGCAATCTCTGCTTTATATCAGCTAAAAAACAAAGGAACACTAAGATGCAGTGTTATATGTTGATGAGTGGAAATGTACTTAAGTTGGTGACTAAATGTACTTAAATTGGTGACTAAATGTACTTAAATTGATGACTAAATGTACTTAAATTGATGACTAAGTGTTGCTTGTGTTTGCAAGGCCTGAGGTGACTGCAGGGTTAGAGGGGTCTGATGGTGGCTGTGAAGAGTGTGTGCCACAAAAGCACTTGGGTGGGCAGGGAGCTCTGGCACTCATCAGTCTGATGCCCTGTGTGGAATTGTCCCTGGAATTGGACAACTACAATGTCAGATCTGGTTGCTCAAGGCCTTGCAAAGTCACTCCAGTCCCATTCTGTTGCACAACCATCCCTGTTGTGAAACTTTCTTCCTTGTGTTCAGCCGAGTCACCCTTTGCTGCAGTTCAGTTCCCCTCATCCTCTCACTGGGAGAGTGAGGAGGTCACACAAAAAGTTCATTGTCCTGCACTTCAGGAGAGCAGATTTTGGCCTCTTCAGGAATAAGCTTGGTAGAGTGTCATGGGATAAAGTTGTGGAGGGAAAAGGGGCCCAAAAAAGCTGGTTCATATCCAAGGCTAACTTCCTCCAAGCTCAGGAGTGATGCATCCTGACAAAGGGAAAGTCAGGCAAAAGTGCCATGAGGCCTGCATGGATGAACAAGGGACTCCTGGACAAACTCAGCCACAAAAAGGAAGTGTACAGAGGGTAGAAGCAAGGACAGGTAGCCTGGGAGAAATACAAAGAGATTGTCCGAGCCACGGGTCAGGTCAGGAAAGCTAAAACCCTGATAGAATTAAATATGGCCAGGAACATCAAGGGCAGCAAGAAAATCTTCTATAGGTACTTAATTTTCCCTGTTCTTCCTTTTATCACTGACAACACTGAGCTGTGTGGTGCAGTTGACATGCTGGAGGGAAGGGATGCCATCCAGAGGGACCTGGGCACACTGGAGAGGTGGGACTCAGCAAATCTCTTCTGCCAAGTGCACATACTGCAGTTCTTGGTAAAACACAAGATGTGAGGAAATGAGCATGATTATTTTAACTGACACTCAGAATGAAGCTCTGTTTTGAGTGAACAGTTTTTTAAAAAGTAAATAGAAAAGAACTGAATAAGCCAATGTCACTGGAGTGAAACATTTGTTTTTACAGTCTCCTGTGCTGCAAACAGTAATCTTCAAAACAGAATACAAACATGATGTAGATTTTCTTCTTTTTTTCCCCCTAGGAAGGCTGAATTACTGAGACCCAGGCTGGCTGTCAGTGAGCTGTGTATAGATTAGCCTGGCTAGTTATGAATTCCTCTCTTTCGACAAAATTAGTTGGTGTTAAACATTGCCATGATTGTCCGTAACAACTTACCTCCTGCTTCAAGCAGGCTGAGCTGCAGCAGAGTACAAGGGGTGTGTTTACTTCATTCTAAATAAATGTTTTATCACTCAGCAGTAATTGGATTGTGATTGTATTTCAGTAATTATTCCCAACAGCAAATCTGTTCTCCAGTTCGCAGACGTGTTCCCTGCCTGACCTTCACGCTGCTGGTCTGAAGGTGTCTTTCTTGATCTAATTATGTATGATGAGATTTTTAGTTTTGTTTTTTTAAAAAGGGGAACTACTGCCAGGGGTATAATAATTTGTCTTTGCTCCAGTTATCATGGTGCAAAAGTATCAGCACTTCAGTTCATGCTTGAGCTTTTAGCTGGCCCTGGAGAGACAGAACAATGCAGGGCTTTTTCAAAATGCATCATGACATTTAGGGCTGTGCAGAATCACACTTCTCTTAGCATCACAACCCAAATATCCTGCCAAGATTTCTCATACTTTGTAGAAATTTGTTCTGTATTTAACATGAGTATAGACAAATAATTTCCTGGAGTATCTTGTAGCTGACCAAGGAATTCATCCACTTCTCTGAAGATCATGCAGAGTCTGCCAGTGAAGTTCTGGATCACTGGCTGGAAATTTTATATGCAAGAATAATATTCTGTGATTAAATCCTAATGAGTTTCCAGAGCAGCTAATATTTTTTCAAGAGGAAAGCTCTGCTGAGTGTCCTTAGAGAGGACTGTTTTGTGACAGCTTGCCTTCTGTACAGACTCTTGTGGGAGAGTCTCTGCATTACACAGACCCTGCCAACCCATCACAGGACATCCCCTGTGTGCGTGCTTGAAGCTCTAAACTCTTGGTTGGTTGCCTGCCTGACAGATTATATTTATTTCAAACGTATGGCATTCAGCACTGAGCTTATTTCCGCAGTCCAGACTTAGGCTGTTCTGATGCCATTTGCTGTTAACTCCAGTCCTCATCCTGCTTTCTGAAAATTATGGTTTCTGCATCACCTAAAACATATGTTCCAAGTATGAGTAACTTATTCTAGAGAACCTTGTGTTACAGAACAAAACCATTTAGTAAGTTCCAGTGCTTGCTTCCAGGATGCTTACAGGTTTTGGGGGAGCATTTCATCATCAAGAGCAGTGCAGTGGCATTAAGCTGTGAGCTGCATCTGCAGCTCTCATGGTCCTGTGCTGCAGCCCTGTTAAAGCATGTTTGCTGTACAAGCCTGCCTCTTCGTTTGGACTGGGACTCTTCTCAAGGAATTGGCTGTGCTGTAGCTCAGGACAGGCCAGTTCAAGTGTGCAGAGCCTGGGCACCGTCTGGTGCTGGACTTGTTGCACTACTGAGGAAATCTTGCCTTGGAGATGCTGGAAGCCTTGTGCCCTTGACTTGCTGTGAAGTTAAATTTCATGTTTTCTTCCTGTGTTGGCTTTTTTTGCTGTCTGTGTTAGGAATCAGCATTTCCATCCTCTCATATTTCATCACTTCCTTCCTTATTGTGCTGTCATCACCCTGCAAATGAAGCCACCTCCCATTTCTTATTACCGCAAGTTTCTTAATTTTAGCCTAGAATTGAATGGTTAATCTATGTATCTGGCTTGTTTGAGTCTAAATCTCAGCCTTTCTTCCACTAAGAAAGTCGGTTCAGAAGAACTAATTTACAAAAAGAAAACTGGGGCAGTAAACTTGAACATCTACTGACTATTTATAAAAAGAAGAAAAAAGAAGTTTTGCAAGCTAAATAAGCTTTTCTACTCAAACAATATAGAAACTTGACCACTTCTACCCAAGGCAAATTGTGTGGTATTTGTAAGGTGTTTGTGGTCTTTGAAAGCCTCATTTCTGTGCTGTTCTGATCACAAATATAAAGGTGAGTTTCTGCTTGTAAAACAGCACTGTTTATTTTTGAAGCTTGCTTATTTTGCAGTGCATGGAACCTGGCTGGGATGAAAAATCCCAGCCTGTCTCGGCTGCAGCTGTTCAGTTCTGGCATTCAGTGCATGCAGCTGGTTACCTGGAGTGTGCTGTCAGGGATGGATTGCAGGTCTAGAGGCCGAGGCCTCCAGCATTGTCATCACTTCCATGGTGGGCTTTAAGCTTTCCTTCTCCACTTTTCTCACTGTGCAGTCAGTTTTATGATGGAAAAGCTGCTGAAAAATAGTATTTTAGCAAGTACTTTAGCAGTACTATGTGATTTAGTGTGTGCTAAAAGAAATAAAATCACTTTTGGGCATGATGTAGGGCTGTATAACTGAAACTGTATTTTTCAAAACAACTATTGTTTTATTATTTTTAATATTTCCAGGGAGGGATGAAACGATGCAGCCAGCCAGACCATCATTCCTTGAATACTTTGAACAGAAGGAGAAGGAGAATCAAATCAATAGCTTTGGGAAGAATGTGTCTGGCCAGACAAAAAATTCATCTGATTGGAAAGTACCACAGGATGGAGACTACGAATTTGTAAGTCTATACTTTGAAATTCAATCAATGTGACAATCTTTAAGAATTTCAGTCAGCTGCCATGAGATTATTTCTTGTTTTGACAGACTAATGGAAACTTAAGGAGGTTTGCTAATGCATTTGGATGGGGCATTTTGAAAAACTCGTTTTCTTTATGTATTTCCCAGTAATCATAGCCAGTCATTATCTGTAAACGTTCCTTGTTTAAAAGCAAACAAAGGAACAAAAAAGCCTGAGGACATGAAGGTATAAAGTGTCTTGCTTTGGTTCCCCATTATGCATTTAAAAATTAAAAAAAAAAAAAAATCCAGACGGCAGTTGGAAAATGCAAATCCTCAACGTGTAGTGTTTGACAAAGAACAGTGTTAGAACCATTGAATTTCCTTGTTTTTCTCAAGCTTTGGCACTGGGTTTTGTTTTTATTATATAAACATTAAGCTTGTCTTCATTTTTCTTTTCAAATCCTTATTTCCATTCTTCCTTACTAAGGCTGACATGCTCAGAATTTTCAGGAACTTTTCAGAAGTTCAAAGAAAGAGCTATTATTCATAAATTTGATTTATTTTTCTGTGTGTGTGTGAGGATGTAAAATTTCATGTTTTATTTCAAAAAGCCAGAAGAGGCTGAACATTGTTCCCTCCTCATTTTTCTTCAGTGATCTTTCACTGCAAGCTCCTGTAGCTCTGTGTGCCCTTTCACTGCCTGTTCATGCTGCCCACGGTTCAGGTTGTCTCTCTGGCAGTAGCTGGTGATATTCACTCCACAAAGTGTGCAAAGCAAAATCCCTCTGCCATTCACAGCTCGAGGAGATGCCTCCCTTCAAGGCTGGAATAACAGCTGGAGCTTTTCATTCTCTTTCTATAGGTTGTATAGATTTACTGCTGTTATTTTGTTGTCTTTGCTCCTGCTTCTCTTATTTTCTTATTCAGGCTGCAAAGAATAGCTGAGGGGACCTCCTGCATTCCCTCCCTCGTAGCCCTTTGCGCTACATTCTCTTTGGTCTCAAGGCATAAAGCCACCACATAAACACGTTTTGTGCAAAAATAACCCACAGGCTGCCTGTGTCTCACAGGGCCTGGGCCCAACACACAATTCCAGTTGAGTCAGATACTTCATTTATCTCATTCACCTCATGCTGTACCTTAATTGAATGATAAACAATTGTTTTTCAACGTGTGGCATTTCCCAGGAGAGATGGGCTGCTTCGGAGTATCTTCAGAGTCTTCTGTAGTCTGCAGAGGATGGCCCAGGGGGAAATTTGCTGTAATTATTTTAGTTTCTAATTTGGTTGATAACACGTTTAGCAGTGTATTTCCTCTGAGTGGGATGCGCTCCCCTGGGCACACTGGGAGCTGTAGGTGCAGGGTACACCCAGCCAGCACAGGCAACAAAAGCAAAGGTCGCTGCCTTTCCAGCAAGCAGGACCCACAAATATTTTTAGAATGTGGAAAGCAACTCTTGTGACACGTGTGACCCTGTTTACTGATTTCCATTAGTACTGCAGTACTGCCATGTGCACACATTCCCAGTGTGCTGGAAGCAACAGAAGCGAGCAATAAATTGGCCTTTCAGTCACCTTTGTGAATTAATTTGTAGAAATTTTCACTTCCCAGCTCTATGTGTTTCTCTAGTTCAGTGGTGTATGAATGTACCAGCCTGCCTTGCATATAAATTTTGGAACAGAGCTACTCTTCTTTTCTGTAGGATGAGAAAATTACTTGAAAGCAGCCTTAATAAATAATGTGGGTGTTTGTATAGCCCTTATCTGAGGGTTAGTAGCAAGCTCATGTTGTATAATGTACTCAAAGACTTAAAATCATGTATTTTTCCCATTTGGCTAAAAATTGATTGATTGATTGATGGCTATCTATGGGTAAAAGTCATGTTTATTAATGATTTATTAATTGAATGTGTCAACATAATAAGCACTGTGGAATGAGGGAAAAAAGGCATTCATCAGTTGTATCCAGTACATCTGTCCTAGACCTGCCTGCAGCTGTAACTTCTGCATTGTCAAAGTAGGCAGGTTTGAGGAGCCTTTTTCTACAGAGGTTGCAGCATTCCAAGTAGAGATGAGATCAGTGAGATGCAGGGTAAATATTAGTTCCTCTGGGCCTTAAGAAGTGATTGAAATATTATTGCTTTCTGCTACTGCAGACTAGATAAATATGCCTTCTCTTCTCTTCTCTTCTGTATTCCTCGCCCTCCTGTGTGACTAACACCTGGAGTCTCCTGTCTTCAAAAAAAAAAAAAAAGGCAGTATTAAATTACAAAAGATTTTTGCTCTTTTTTTCCCCATGGCAAAACCATTTGACCTTTTCTTGACTAACATTGTTCTTCTGAAGCAGGCAAATAAGACACTATTTATATCACAATGGCAATGTCACATTAGATGAGAGTTAGATTGAGTCAACCCCATCCACTGCAGAGCTGAGAACCCAGAGATCCTGTTCTGAAAGGTGATGAACTCCATTCCTCCTGAATGAGATGCTCTGGCTGTGTTCTGGTGGTGGTCAGAGATGGCATTAGTCCAGAGTATTTCCAGAAAAGTATTTCCAGCCTTGGAATTCTGAAGTAGAAGTTGTTATTAAATGATTAGTCAGTGCCTGATGCTGTTAACGTTTATCTCCTCTCACGTTTGAACAAGGATCTTTTAAGCCATGATTGACTGCAAACAATGTTTTCAACAACATTATGATTTATTTAATGTGGGGAAAAAAATACTAATTATGGTCAAAAATTCTTGCTTTTAGGAAGAATGTAACAAACTCTAACAGGAGACTGCTGCAGGGGTAGACTGATAATGGGCAGGCTGCACTGTATGGATAATTCCTAACTGCCATAATCAAATCTCAAAATTTTTGTAGTTGAATTTAATTTTGCCTGTGAACATTAGTCACATGCTGTTGCACAGACTTAATAATGCTAGAAGATTTGTTTAGACAATGTCCTACATTTTTTCACTTTAATCTTTCAGTAGTACTGCAACATGTAAGAAAATTAGTTGTGTAGTGTTTCCTGCCCTTAGACACAACAAACCCTTTACTTATCCCTATTTTAAAAGCCTTCTAACTGCTGTGAGCAGGTCAGTATTCTAGTATCACTTGTGGCTAAAGTAGAACCACGTGTTTTTATTCTGCTTGAAAGGCTCTCAGTGTTGCCGAACCTATGGTAGCACGTATTTGTGGATCAGCCAGTCATGAATGTTTTGTATTACATCAGTAATCCTTTTATTGAAAGCCTGTTTTGTTAGCAAATTAGCAGGTGCCAGCCACTCCTGGCTTATGGGAGCTGTGACAACACTGAAACCTTTTCAATTTTATTTCATGAGTGTGGTTCCACAGGCAAAAATCAGTGGCAGTTGAGCCCTAGACAGTCTCAAGTTTTGCCATCATGATGCGACTGCTGGGTTATTTTAATACCTGTAGTGTTGAGCTTAGGTTTTGCTATAATTCTGGGTCATAACTTTTTCATTTATCAGTGAAGTTTTGCTATCCTGTGGGCTCATTTTGAATGTCAAGTCAAGTAGGACATGAACTTTTAACAGAGATTAGGGCAAGAGTACCACAGGACGTGAAGTCTTCACAGAATTGGAGCTGTTTGCTCCAAGGCTTTTTTTCATTCCAGCATCTGTGTATCTGCCAAGCATGCTTGCCTGTGTAAGGCTGCCTGTCGAGAGCTGAATTGGTACAGACACCTTTACACTGTCTGTAGCTGCTCTCTGTGCTGCTCTGGAACAGCAGCAGGAGGGAGCTGGGCTGTTGAAGGCAGGCAGTGCCATTCCCCTGCAGGACCTCATCGTTTTCTGCGCTGGTAATCTCCATCCTGCTGCCTCAGCACTGGGAAGGAAGATAACAACCAGAATCAAGGCTTATGTCTCTTTCCTAAGAAGTATGCTGCTTCTTTTGGGAAAACCTTGATTTGCTTGCATCTGCAAGGTCTTGGTGAGTCAGACCTTTCCCATTCCTGAAATTATCAACAGCCTTGATATGGGTCCATCCTTCTCTCTCCTTGGGTTAATGAAGAGGAGCTGAGGATCTGTATTCACAGGTTCTCTCACTGAAGCAGAAACACTTTGGAGCAGAGCTTCTGTCCTTAGAAAAATAAAACTGACATACACCCTTGAGAATGTCAGGCTTTGCAGAAGTGGAAGAAGTGGGCATGGCCAGTTTCTCAGATTTCTGTGGAAGGTGGCTGTTGCCGTGGCCTTTGGTCACAGTGCTACCACCCTGCAGTCTGCTGGGAGGGAACCTGTGTTTCAGCTCTGTGTTTCCATGCTGTGAGTGCCATTCCCTGCATTAGCTCAACTTTTTAGCTCCCTCTGAGCAGTGTCTCACTGGCTGCTGATGGGAATTTCTTTGGACAGGAAAGATTGCTGTGATTTCCCTGGATTCCAAAGCAGACTTCATCACTTCTCAGTGCACAGTGTCATCTGTTTCTCTACTGCTGGGGAAGGCTGTCCTGCAAGCAATAGAGCTGTGGCTTATGAAATTTTTCCAGGGCAAAATAAAGAAGGATGAGGAGGAGGTGGTAATTGCCTCTAACTGGGAGGAAGAATGCAAGAGCTCATCAGCTGCCACTTTTGTCAGGGCTACACTGGCAGAACCCCCAGGTACAAGCAACAGTTCTGGTCTCTGCCTGTCAGGGATGGGCAGAGCAGGAGCTTCACTGAGTTGCAGGAGTTGTGGGATCACACCCAGCTCTTCCCCCACCTATAGATCTCTTTCCACTTGTTTGACCTGTTGCTTCCAAAGTGCTCAGGCCAGGGCTTGCTGTCCATGTGTGACTTCTCTGTGGAACGTGCTCCTTAAAATAGACCAGTGTTGAAACAAGACATCTTCATTTCAAAAGTGTCTGTACACCACTTACTGTGGCCTCTGTTCTGTTTGCTTACCCTGGGTCCTGCCCAGGGCTCCTTGGAACTGGAGCTGTAGGAGTTGGATGCTGGCTCACCAAGCTAGTGGGACAAAGGAGTGGTTGAAGCAAAGCATCAAGAAAACACTTAAATTTTAGTTAAGTCCAGTTTCTAAGAGTATATTTGCATCTTTTGGAGATCTTAAATTACCTGCATTGCAAAAGTTGGTATCACAACTGCAGTCTTCTTCAAATAGCTGAGTAACTGTATGTCCATTTATAATTACTTGATAGGAAACTGCAATACTCTCTGTGTGTCTGTAAGCAGCTTCTAGCCAGGGCTTTCAGCAGCTACTGCTCGGGTTTTTCCTTTTTTCAAGTATAATGTAGATAAAAGCAAACCTTCCTCTTCCCTGAGTGAGGGTATAATTTTTTTCTTGAAGTAGTAAAGAAAAATGAAATTTTCTGTTAACTGGAGACAGTGTTTCATGATGCTGATCTCACCTGGGGTATTCTGTTTTTATTCGCATGCTCATTTCTCTGCTTTTACTTAGTAGTTCAAAACGTTGCATTGGAAATGCAATTTTAAAATTAAATAAATAAGTAAACCCACTTCTGGTATCTTGACCAGCAGAAAAGGAAAATGTGTTGGTCTAATGGTGTCTTCAGCTTGTTCAGCCTGAACAGCAGGCTGTTTGTTTGCAGTGAAAACGTGAACGTGAATCTGTTTCCTTACAGTTAGACAAATTAGGTATTGGTGTGATAGCAAGACATTGAAGTTGCTGAAAAGTGTACAGAAAGCTGAATTCTTTCAGAGCAAGGCTGTCAGAGCATTAGGATCCTGGTGTATTTTTGATATGTATTTCAGTATGTATTTTGTGGGCAGACAGCAGCCTGGCAGTGTCCGCAGATCAGAGTCTGCTTGTGCATGTCAGGTGTGGTCCAGGCAGGAAGGATCCAGCCATGAGGGATCACTGTGGGCTGGGGTCCAGGCCTGGGAAGTGCAGTGAGGATGCCCTCTGGAGCACCAGGTGCTGCTCATCCTGGCACCACCCAGCCACAATCACAGCTGGAATCTCAGGTGCAGGGAATTACAGCTCCTGCTGCTCCCTGCACCCCTGTGGAACAACTGCAGTTAACGTGGTCATCGCTCAGCACAGCACATTCCCTCTCCCAGCTCAGGCTGTGGTGAAGAATGGCTGCATACTGGAACCATCTGTTTCTTTCATTGGAAGTGATTTATAGGGAGGAACTGTTTGGAGGGCAAGTGATTTATTGCTTATCAATAACAGTAAACACACGCTGCTTTACAATGACCAGAGTCTCTAATTTATTGTATTCTGTCTGTGAAGGTGTCATTTGTCTTGTGAACAGCTCCTTGTCTGCCAGTACCTGGAACATTCAACGTCTTTGGTTCCTCTGAACATCCATTTGGATAGCAATTGTTAGCAATCTAATATTGATGCTTTATAGCTTTACTGCCTTTTGTCCTTTTAAAAGTTCAATCGATTAAAAACTTGAGAGTATTTTCTGTGCAGTTGCCAGCTTTGCAAATAATGGCAGACTGAATAATTGGCTCTTATTTTGTTGGAACTGGTCTTTGGGTCTTTGCTAGCAGTAGGAAGAAGGCATGTTGAGGATACAGGGTTAAGGCAGATGCCAGGAATACTTGCATTATATTGGGTAAGCTGCTAGTGTGTGACTTTGTATAATTTATCATTTTATAGTGTTTCCTGACTTTGCTATGATCCTCTTAGGTTTATCTTCTTTTTACTTCTGCCTTTTAAGCAGCTTGGTAAAGGTGTCAGGTGCAGGCCTCTGCACTAATCTTTCTGTTCCTCCTTTTTCCTGGCCAAATTACTCAAGTGAGTAATTTGAGTTGGTTACTCAAGTCTGTCTGCTTGGACAGGAGCAAACAAAAGCTGTATTTGAGTGTGCACATTTGTAGGTCATTTAAATGGCATTACTGAAAATTAAATAATCTTGCAACTTCTATTGAATTATTATGAAACTTAGATTACATTCTTTATTTTCTAAGAGAGCAAGTTTTTCTGATCCTTGTGCGATAATGAAGATTGATTGTTCAAAAAATTCATTTGAATATGTATAGTTTTGTGTACAAGAAGAAAAAAGTTTGGTTAAAGAAGAGCTTTTTTCAATAACATTTTTCGAAGGCTAAACTAAACACTCTGAATCTACAGGGATTTCTCTGTCCAAATGTTTCTTCCCTTCATCTATCATGAACTCTCCTTTTTCCCCATGGTGACTGGAATAAAAATTACTTCTCAGGCACTGATTTCTTCCAATAGTCTTACTTTGAACATAAAGTGAACTGATTTGCTAGGGCATTCATCAGTTTGAGAGATAAAGCCAGATCTGGGATGGCTGATTGATATCTCTCTCTAGGCCCTATGGAACCAGGGCAGATTCCTGGTTGGGAAGCAAGAAAACTTGAGATACTTGTTTCTGCTGTGTTGAATCTAAAATAAAGATTTCTTTCTGTGGGAGAGCATTAAGGCTACAATTTTTTTTTTTTTTTTTTTTTTTTTTTTTTTTTTTTTTTTTTTTTTTTTTTTTTTTTTTTTTTTTTGTGGGAGGGAGTGAAATAAACTCAAATAAAAGGACTGGTTTTTGACAACAGGAGTCCAGGAGAGACAACTATTCACTTTCAAACCTGAATTGTACCTCCATGCTATCTCCTGCTTATTAAGGAGGATCTTCACGTGTATTACTTAGATGTAGTTCCACTGTGAAGTATGACTTATAAATAGAGACAGGTTTTTGTCATGTTTTATTCATTGGTTTTAAATGTCACCTGTCTTGATTCATAACACTGACATCCCTTGAATGGATTTCCTTTTTTTTTTTCTCTTCAGCCATCTGCCAATACTTTTAAAAGCTCTGTTAATTGTTTATGTCTCTTTTAAGCATTACCTTTCCAGCATATTTAGTGCATTCTTCCCAGCAAATACTTTTAATTTGTGACATCTTTATTAAGGACAAATGGTTCATTCTGTCACCTTGTAGTCAAAACAATCTTTTTAAAAATAAGCCCAGGAGCAGCTTGCTTCTCTCTTTTATTGTTTGTTAAGTGGTCTTGAATCTTCTGTAACATTTGCATGAGGAAGACACTCTGAACCTCACTGCAAACCTCATCGGATTCGTGGCTGTGTCAAGCCACCAATGTGATTCACAGCAAGTTCCGTGTATGTAGGTTTTATAAACCTTTCCAAATTCCCTTTATAACAACAAACAACAACAACATAAAGAATATACCGCATTTGGTTTTAAAATTCGTTAGCAATATTTAAAATTGAAAAAGGTTCTTCAGAGATGTGACTCTCATATCTGCTGGGGAAGAGAATAGATTCCTGCTCTCTTCCATTTGGTAACAGGGTCATTGCTCACCACCTGCTTTCACTTTGGTGCAAACTGACATTGATTGCAAAGCACTTACTGCCACAACTTGCTGTCAAATTTTCATTTTTGCTATATTTTTGTATAGAGCAGGCCTTCTGTGACATGAGGCTTTTAGATGAAACTTGCAGTGAGTGGGAAGTAAAATGAGTTGCTGTAGTTTGTGTTGAATTGCTTAGGTCATAGCCCTTAATGGAGACTGAAATAATGTAACCTGAAATCGACTTCATATCAGAGTACTCAGACTTGTAAATTCAACATCCTGGACTGTAGATTTAATCTGCTAAGACATTGACTGAAAGTTTTGCAGATGAACTAAGTAACTACCAGAACTTCATCCTAGGTCTGTGATTACTGGGTTTGTTCCACTGCTGCTGACATGCAAAGTCAGGCTGTAACATGCATTTCTGCTTTGGGAGAAAGGGGAGAGGAATTAGTAATTGAAGGTGTGATGGTGGAAAAATACTCTCTGAGCACACTGGATTCTTTAGAAGACCTGTTTGAGCCTTGTTGTGCCTTGAGATTTGTTTTCAGGGCTGGATGTGTTCTTGGCACAGCATTTCCCTTAAAGAAAGAACACTGCTGCTGAAACAAGATCTATTTGAAATGCTTCTGAAATCTTCTTCCAGCTCATCTGTCAGTACAAATGTATGTAAAGGGTAATGTAGCTTAAAAAGACAAGCTTGTCCAGGTTTTTCTCATCTGTAGCAAAAAGGGCTCCTTTTGGAGACTTTGCTTGGAGAGTCTGCTATAGCTGCCCTGGATTGACTCTTGGGAAATGGAGTCTGGACCATCTGGAAAAGCTGAGGGATGGAGCCTCCATCAGGCCTCTGTGAACACTTTCCAGTGGGCAGGATCTCATCCGGACAAGTGCCTGAAATGAACTGTGAGAGGAGCAAAGTTATCTCAGCTCTGACTGCTGGACCTGGTGCATTTGACCTTGTGCAGCCTCTTCTTGTATTACTTTGAAACCTGCAGAAACATCGAGGTGTTGCTTATTGCCAGTGTGTGTAACTGGTGTGTGTAACTTTAGAGTATCTTAGATCAGATATTGGGGTGAAATCCTTCCCTGGGAGGGTGCTGAGGCCCTGGCACAGGGTGCCCAGAGAAGCTGTGGCTGCCACTGGATCCCTGGAAGTGTCCAAGGCCAGGTTGGGCAGGGCTTGGAGCACCCTGGGATAGTGGAAGGTTGTACTGCCCACGGCAGGGGTGGGACTGGATGATCTTTAAGGTCCCTTCCAACCCAAACCGTTTTATGATTCATAATCAAAGCTTTGACCTTCAGGAAGAGGGACAAAGAGCAGCTTTATACATATAGACTGATACAGTCTGAAAGGAATACTATTCAGAAATTAAGTGTTTAATTCCTTCTTGTTTTGTGTCCTGCCATTGTGCCAGGATCATTATAAATGGATACCCAAGGAATAGTGAACAACTGGGGAAACCTTTCATAGTGAATTGTGCAGGTTCATTTGAGATGGATTTTGTGGAGATGGTTCACTTGGGGACTGGCCCAAAAAATATTTCCCTCTTAAATACTAAACACATGCCCCTGGTTTTAAAGACAACTGCACGGACATGCAGCTATTTATTTTTTTGGAATGTTCTGGAAATCTCTGTAATTCAGTCTTTCCTCAGAAAGCGTTTAATTCTCTTTCCTGTCTTCTTTGCCTTCAAGCTGCAGCTGTTTCCTCCTTTCCCTCAGTTAAAGAGGGGAGCCAGAGGAGCATCAGACCAAGGTTTTGCAATAAGCCTCACTCACAAGACAAGGTGGGGTCTTCCTGGAAACAAACCCCTTTCAACAGCTCTCCTGGAGCTGGAAATAAAGTGGGAGACTAGGACTCAAAAATGTTTGTTGAATAAAGTTTAATGCTCTTACGTGTTAAGATAAATAGGCCCAAGTTATTTAAACCTATAATGGCTCCTTGCCATGGATGATGTAGTCTTAAGTCTTTGAAACTGAAACTGTGTTTTAAGCCTTCACTGTGCCTTGCAGATTGGAGTGTGTGAAGTCTTCAGATATGTTAATGATGCTTCTTACTCCCCATCATTAATGAAGGCTGTATTCAAGTACTGATGTAGTGTTAATTAATTGGTTACCACTTCTGTTCCATTTGTGTTTCATACTGAGCAATGTTGTATGAATGAATCACTCGGAGTTCAGGTGTTCTTACTTCTTCAGTTGTTCTGCTTTATTCAGCAAAAGTGATCCTGAATAAAGAAATTAATTGTTAATCCTTCAGCAAATAGAGCCCTTAGGAGCAAGGGAGAGGGAAGTGAAGGGTACCTGGGATTGGAAGGAAGCTCCTTTATGGATATATGTACCCTTCCTAGAAAAACTTAGTTAAACCTTTCAGATTTGTAAAAAAAATTTATTTGGTTTAAAGGAAACAGCATTTTCTTTCAGATTGCTCTTCTTAAAAAAAAGAGAAAGACCCCGTGTTGGTCAGCTCTGTACTTTATAGTTGAGTTGTGCAGCTAGCCAGATCCTCATGGCCTAATGACATGATTTATTTTAGCATGTTCAGAGGTATTTTTGTACTCTTACTTAAGAAAATTAAATCATAGTCACTTAGAGAAGGAAAAAAACCCCGCTGTTTTTATTTAATCAAACCTCTGGCAAGCAAGTGCTTTTTAAAAGCAAATGGTACTCCTTTTTGCACTTTTTTTTTTTTTTTTTTTTTACTTGCTTGTCCAGACAGGCTGACCTTTTAGCTTGGTTTATAATTCAGTTACTGAAAAATAACAACAGTGAGATAACTTGTCTTTGTGGTTATAGGATTAGTCATCCGCTTTCTAAGTTTCTAAAGGATTTCAAGGTTTGGACTTCCTGAAGTTCAGTGCTGCAAAATAAACTGACACAATTTGTCATTCCCTTTGTTTAGATTAAGTGTGTACAGTACTTGGGATGATTTTGGAAGTGAATGGGGCTATTCATACTCATAATTGACACTATGGCTAAAAAAGGAAAATTAATCTTGGAGCTTAGAAGATTAAAATGAATTGCTCTTTTTAAAAAAAGCTTTGTTTTTTTAATGACCACTCAGCACTCATATCAATGAGTAGACCTTTGGATGGGTTTTCTTCCTTAATACTTCAGTACAATGCTGAAGGTAATAACAGCTTGCAGAGAGTCTATGGTTGTGCTGGCTGTGACACCAAAACGTTCCTGAGCCTTGTGAGGATTACAGTAGGGATTAGTGAAGTGCAGTTCTTGACCAAGAGCAGCCCAGGGATGCTAGTGTTGATCCAGGCTGTTGGTGTTCCCACAGTTCTGCAGTCCCTGCTCTCTGTAATTCTGTCTGGGTAGCCAGGCAGAGTGGGATGTTTGCTGTAATCCTCTGAAATGGGGGATTTTCTGATACCTTGCCAACAGCAAAGCTGCTCTCTGGTTCCTAAAGACTTTCGAGGAATAGGGGAAAACTTCCAAACTGTGGGGAGGGTGGGAAGGCAGAGGTGTCTCTGAGCTGGTGAGGAGCAGCTCTGGGTCCAGAGCATGTGTGTCTCCTCCAGAGCAGCCAGAGGAATGGGCTACTCAAGGTGTGATTGAGAAAGGTCTTTGCTGAACCAGCAGGATCGAACACCATGGGTGTAACTACAGCGGATAAGAGATAAGAGAGATAAGAAGGAGATAAGAGAGAGCAGAGTAGCAAAGCTGTGGCAGTTCTTGCTAGAGAAGAGCAGTGGCCCAGCAGCTGCTGGTGAGACTCCATCAGTGAAGCCAGGCTGGAACAGAGGGGCAGCTTCCTGAGGAGCTGTGCTCCTGTGCCTGCCTGGGAGAAGCCTTGCTGAGGCAGCAGGATGCCAGGCTGGAGAGAGAGGTCTTGGCAGCTGTCCTTCCTGCAGATGCAGTTTCCAGTTTAGACATGATCTTCCCAGTGTGTAGATACAAAAATGCTGCTAGCAAGGATTTTCTTGCTATTTTCTAAGTCCGTGAGAGACTTTTCTCTCTCACAGAAGAGGTAGCAGAGTTATGTAAACAACCAAGCCACCTGCAACCTTGAAAAGTCTTGTTTATGGTACAGTAGAAAAATATTTTGACAATGGATGTTTTAGGATTTTAGCCAATCACCCCAAGAGGTGGCTGATCCTTGTCCAACTAGACTAAGAAGAAAAGAGTCTATAAAAGAGTTTGTAAAATAATTAAATAAACCAATCTTGCTGCACAGTTCCTGCCTGCTGGATCTTCTCTCCTCCTCCTCCCTATGGCTGCAGGACACGGTGATACACCCTAGGGCCCAGGCCTGCAGTAATACCAGTGTGTCAGGCAGGGAGAAGGATGGCACACATGGCCCTCCAAAATTCTGAAGGAATAGTACAGATACCATGGTCTGGTGTTGTGAACCTTTATTTTAGTCAAGTAAGCAGAGCTACATGGAAAATTAACTGGAATCCTTACTGGCATCATAACAATAGGGTGCTTCACTTTCAGTAGCCATAACACTCCACAGCTATGCAAGTGAGGTAGAGCCATCCCAAACACTTCACTTGAGAGCCCTGGGTCCCGACCTCTGTTGCAACTCTCTATTAAGGTACACTTTCCCAGTTCAGCTGGGGATCAAAAGCTGAGTGTGTGGTAGTGTCCATCTTTTCTTCCACAAAAAGTGGTGCTGTGATTGCATTTATGTGATTATATTTAACTGGCTTAAGCTGGCTTGACCTCTAGGTCGTATGATGATCTCATTGAAAATGTTGTTTCTTTGTGGAAAGCCATCTGCTATTCAGGTGAGGTGGCCTGAGACCAGTCTCCAGATGTGCACTGATCACAGCTCCTGTTTGGGAAGTTGTAGCTGCAGTGCTGTTTTGGCTGGTGCTGGATGCTGCAGCCCATGATGTGTTTTGCCAGTACATTGCCTAAATAATTAAGGTGCGTTAAAAGCAGAAGCTTGTGCTGCTGAGACTTCTTTTTCAAATCTTTTGAAAGATTAATATCTGTATTTTTAATCTTGCATGAAATCCCGCAATGAGTGCATTTCATTCGCTGCTTTCATAACAGTGAGAAACTTCACTGATGTGCTGATGCTAAAAGGGAGGGAAATCAAGATAATTAGTGCTTGTGTAGGCACAAGGGCTTGTTCTGATTTACTGCAGCCCCTCTGTAGCATGGCTGCTTGACAGATCTGTGAAGTTGTAGGGACCTGATGGATGAGGAGAAATCATCAGAAAGTGCCAGTAGGTCCTTGTGCCCTTTGCATTTGACAACTCTAAGTGAATAAATAGTTAATGCCTGCTCATACATTACATCAAGGCCTCCTTGTGCTGGAAACGTAAATGAGAACAAGGCACTTAATTTTTAGAGTAGTGATTGAAAGTATGCCAAGTGGTATTGAGGCAGCATTTGAGGAAAAATGCTATGAGAAAAAATGGCATGCTATTCCAACACCAATTTATATCACCATCTTCAAGATCTAAAGTCTGGAGCACTGCTTAGCATGAGAAATTACCTTCTACATTTGATTTTGGCCAGAGAAATTGAGGACGGGTTTTTTTCAGGTTTTAAAAAAAGTGCACAGTACCTTTGAGTAATCTTTGTCCTCAGAGTATATTTCATATGAGCATTTAATTGATACCTTGTTTAACCAGTCTTTCAAGTTACAGAAAGCTAATTCCAGGGTAATCTCAGCTTTTACACTCATCAGAGCTCACATTCATGAATCCTTGAGTTCTGACACCCCTCCCTGGCTCGTGCTCTCCGTAGCACACTGCACTCAGCGTGCTGCAGGCTGAGCTCTGCCCCAGGGTGGTTGCTACAAACAGCCACAACAAGTGGCATCCGATGGGAGAGCTCCTCCCAAAAATAAAACTCCGTTTGAGGAGGTGACAGAAGAAAAGTTCAGGAGTTGAGGTGGATACACATCAAATTGATCTGCAGGGTTCTGGAGAAGGAAGTGTGAGTGTGCCCTTGGTTTTATCAGCAGGGAAGCATCATGATAGCCTTGGTGATAGCCTAGGTCAGGTGAAGCAGGAGTTTAATTATTCTCTTCAGTGAAGAGCCTCCCTTCCCAAAGGACACCTGAACACTTAATTGACTGCTTGTAGGAATTGTTTTATACTTGTCTCTGATATGTAGCTACTTCTGCTGTCGAGTGTGATCATCAGCAGCCTCCCTTGAGGGGCTTCCACACAATTGAGGTCCCAGTTGGTTGTTCTGGTTTTGTTTTTCCAAAGTAGACTGTTGCTACTCTATTACCGTGGTGATACTTTTCATTATCTCTAACAGCAAATTCCTGTTTGGCATTTAATGTTTAGCATAGCTTGGGTAACTTGATTTGAGTATAACCCCCTCTCAAGCCACGTTTAGAGTTTGCCTGTCTAAATACACACAAATAAATGATGGGTTGTGCTCCCTGCTGATGCGATTGATTAATTTCTTGGGGGGATTTGACCACTGGGTATTCAGTCAAGAACTGTTAGATTGCAGCATAAAACTAGGCTTAAAAGGAAGCTGTAACAATAAAAGCTGTGCTAAATAGACAATTAATTTGTTTTTTTCCTTAGTTCCCATCTAGCTCATATCTTTTCTACTAAGAATTTATTTCCCTGTGTAGCGTGGGAAGCTGCAATTTTATTACTTCTGTATTTTAGTCTTCAAACTCCCACTGCCCCTTATGAAGTGATAATTGCTAAAGCCAGTTTTTCTAAAGGCTATATAAAACTTAAAAGTTTGACATCAAGTTATGTTGAGCAGTAAATGCCACCTGGAATATCTGGGTGAAAGGCAGGCAGAGCGATTGCTGCAGCTGGGTGTTTTCTTTCTAAGAAAGCCACAGGCTGTTGGTAACAGTGGGAGGATATTGGGAAAATACCCTGAGCATGTGGAAGACAAGTGTTCAAACTCCCAGAAATTATGGTTGAGGGGAATGACTAGAGGGCTAAGGAAGAAGAGAACAACTTCCTAATTTTGTTTGTAGGATTGGCTGTAGTATCAAGACTTGAAAATATCCTCCTTCTGAGAAACTGTTCGAATGCTTTCACCACGAGGAAAGTAACTTCATCTCAGCAGTCTCATACATATTCCAGTTTTGTTCCAGAAGTCAGGGTCCATCTGCATGTTTGAAAAGTGATGGTAGAAAAACTGCATCCCCACCCAGGGGATGGAGGGTTCCTGTTTGGCACAAGCCTCAAGACTTCAAAGACAGTGTTTAAAAGCAAAGCCTAGATAGCTTGAAACGTTGCAGACATGCAAAGAAAAGGCTTTGTGCTAAATGCAGGGATCAAATGCAGTGTCAGTGAGTAAAAACAAAGTTTCAGGAGGAACATGTTTTCCACTGGCCCCAAGATAATATTTTTTGATTCCTGTGCAGTCAGTGAGCTAGAGCTTGGCCAAGACTTTGTTGGGGGAGAAATGTGTGAAAGCTGCTGGGAAACAGCTCATTTCTGTTTGATGCTCATAATTCCTGCAGCAAGGGCATTTTGCTGGCAGTGTTTTTGGTAGAGGAGCAAGAATGATGGCTGAAGTGACTCAGGGGTTACTGGATGACCATATTTAGGTCAGTAGTGCAGGCTGGTCCAGGCAGTGGTGACCTTGTGCTGCTCAAGGACTGTTGAGGGACCAGAAAATGTGCCAAGTCCCAAACTGGTCAAGCTACAGACCTTTCTGTAGGCAAACCAGCATGGGTGCTGCTCAGTGTGAGGGCCGTGGGTACTAAGAGGCTTATGGTAAATCATTTGCATCAGCTTCTATTTCAAAAAGTTTTCACCATTTGGGGTTTTGGTGAGGGCAGGGCAGAGGCTGAGTTAATTCTCTAGGCTTTGTGTTTTACAACAGATTTTTTTGGTTTATGAGAAACAGAAATCTGGCATGGTCTGTTTAAAAATACTGTGGCAGGGTTTTGGGCTGTGTCCTGCTTAGGGCAGAACAGCAGAGGTGTAACGTTCAGACCATGGTGCCCTTGAATATCAAACCTGTGGCTGCATCTCATATGTCTGCAGAGAGCTTATATTTATTCTCCTTTTGCTGCCTAGGTTCATTTACATTCAGCAGAATATCATGTTGCTGTGACACTTTACCTGACTGTAAGAAATGCAAGTGGGGTTTTTTTCCCCGTTTTTAAAATGCTGATTTGAAGGAACTGCAACTCAGAAGCAGTTTGCTGAGTTGAACATTATTCAGTGGGGTAGTTGTCTGCAAATCTGTCAGAAATGCTGACAAAGGAATGTCATGAATAGCTTACAAATCTTCTCCTTGAGGAAGAAATTGTATTTCAAATTATCTGTTCCTGATTTGTCCATCACTACTGTGTAGGCATAGAAATGCTGTAGGTTATGTCCTTCCAAAGGATATAATTATGTATATCCTTGTGAATTATACAGTGGAAATCATCAGCATATTAAAACAAGATGTTGCTGTCAGTGGTGTCTGAAGAAAACAAACAGCACGGCTGTGGGTGAGAGGTTTTCAGATGAACGCTTCCACCTCTGACGTTTGTCTTCACTTGGGCATTTTTACAGAGTTAAGATCGTTTTCAAAACCTGAAGTGAAAATAAAACTGTTAATCAAATGGTTAAAAATTAGCTTTCTCAACATACAAGCTTGCTGGAAGTGTTTCACTGTGCTGCCTCCTCACCATTTTGATGGATTTGTTTGGCCAACCTTAGAACAAGTATTTTTTATCTGGCTTTACATTTGAAATGAGATTCCGTCCTTTAAAAGTTTGTCTTAGGTATTTGATCAGCATGGACAAAAATAGATACCTTTTACAGAGACAGAGCAGAGGAATTGCTGAGAAGTGAGGAGAGGAATGGGACTGAGCCCATGGCTAAAACCAGCTCTAATTGCAGCTGCTCAGCACTGAGACTTTACCCCGAGTAACCGTCTGTCATGAGATGCTGTCCTTGTCTTTCTTGTCTTATTTTGCTCCTGGCATTTCTCTAAGAGAATAATGTCAGTGTCCCAGGAGTGCACCGCTGCAGAAACAGATATACTGGAGTCTAAAACTTCATTTCTGGGAGAAAGTCTGTCTGTGCCATTGGCTTACAGTGAAATGCCAGGCAGCAAAGTGAAATGAAGGCCATCACATTTGGAACAGGGTTTTTTTTTTCCTTCTAAAGATGTGTGTGAGAGTGGAAGGACAGGCTGAGTAATTGCCCAGGCCAGGTCCCTGGGCTTTTGCTGTCGCAGCCTGAGGCATAGCAGGAACAGAGGGCTGGGTGTCCCAGCTCTTCATGGCTCTCGTGGCTCTCATTAGCCATTGAGGACCTGTCAGTCTCCCATCAGCTCGTCTGGGCTGAGCAGTCACCTCCTGGACCTTTCACCAGTGCTGCCCTTTGGCTTCTCTGCCTCTTCCAGGAGTAGCGTGGCACTCACAGCCAGGGTGCCGTTATAGCAGAGGAAAACTCTGCGAATAGCTCATCCTCACTGACACAGCACTGCACACAGGATGTTCCTGTGCTCCCAGATTCCTGCACCACATGGACTTGCCTCCCTTCCTTCTCCCACCATCCCCGTCGTGTTTAACCCGTGATCAGGCTCCCTTAGCAGCCACTTTGCCCTGCGTCACGCAGGTAACCCACTTCCCAATTGATTCATATTAATATAAATCTGTGGGCTCTGCCCACTCCAGACTTAGCTGTGCTCCAGCATCTTCCATACTGTTCAACCATCTGTCCTGACAAACACAGTCCCGGGAATTGCCAAAGCTGTTGTGTCCCTTGGCAAGCAGTTCTTACGCTTTGCAGGGAGACTTTGTGTGTCGGTGTCCACGAAGGATGTCCCGTGATGCTCCATCCTGTTCAAGGACAGCAGTAGGGCAGTGTTCTCTTACTGCCACGTGTTCTGGAGAGACCATCTCTCTACATCTGCTCTGCCAGCTCAGGCACTTTGTTTCTGGCTCTAAGCAGCACCCAGCACTTGAGCAGGATGGCAGAGAAGGCTCAAAGGGCATCCATGGAAGATTGCAGCCCTAGGGCAATTTCTGACATCTAATGCTTGTCTTAAGCCTTGAGCAAGGTGTTTTAGATTTGTTCCAATACTCTCTTTAAGCAGTCCAGCACTGGGAGAGCTGTAGCTGCTTAGTGTATGTATTCAGTCCTTGTATTAATATTTTCTTCTGGTTTTCATTTTTATTTGACTTTTCAATTCCCTAGACTGTGAGGAAGTGGAATTAAGACTTCTCCTTAATAAATTAGTGTGAAAAGGCAACTGGTGCCATGCATCAACTTAAACTGCTGTCTGTTAAAGTTGCATTAATGTGTATAAATAATACATATCTTTGTGGAGGAAGTGCTTTGTCTTTCTAATGAACAGTTGCCTGATTGGAAAGGCTGAAAGACTCTATACCCTGGGCAGAAAGGTTGTTTTACATGTGCCTGGATTATTAAAATGGATTTGTGATCCTGAAACAGCAACTAGGGAAGATCTTGTTTAGCAGAATATGCTAAAGAACTTCAAAAGACATTGTGAGAAATCAGGTAGCAGGTGACTTTGTGATTTAGGGACTGGTATCTCTTCCACCTCAGGAAAAGGCATCAGGTTTCCATATCTTAGTTTTAAGGAGTGATGCAAACTACCATTAAACATTCATTTGTTGCCTTATAGTAAGCAGCAAACATTTCACTGCGTGTTTTGGTTCAGAAATGGCTTGAAGAATAACCATGACAGCTGACTAATTAACAGCTAAACTAAAACAGCCCCACTTGCATGAAAATAAAGATAAGTCACTTAATTATGATATTTGTTGAAAGCAAAAAAATCTGACAGTTCCTTCTGCACAAGAAAAAAACCCAAATTATTTTGTATATTCTTAGCATCCACAGCAGGTGCTCACTGATAGCAGGTGCTGCACAGTCATTTCTGTCCTGCTGCAGTGCCTGTAAAACAGTCTCTCCTGTGGTCACTTGGTCTTGGATGGGAAAAGGACTGGTGCTTAAGTAAACATTTGAAGCATTTCCAGTGTCCATATTTTTAATGTTATACTAAAATCCCGTCTGTTCCACAGGTTATAATATTATAACATTACATAAAGGGTGTAGCTCTGGACACCTATAGACTGTCCCAGGCCACACTTGGCATCTGTAATCACAGAGCAAAACTTTTCAGTGCCAGTTCTGAGAAAATTGGCACGGACAAGAGAGCCAGTTAAACAAAGGGCAGGCAGAGAGAGAATTCAGGGAGAGGGAGCTTGTCCAGATGAGCCTGACATCTTCACGTGTACAGGAAAATACAAATTGTACTTGCATATTTTATCAGTACAAGGCTGACCCAAAGTGACCTGGTGTGCATTTGTGCTCTGGGATTTCTGGTGTAGCAGAGTCTGAATTCCTCACCATGATTGAGATTCAGCCTCATTGTACATAATTGCCTTTTTTTTTCACCTGCAGCTTTTGTCAGTGATATGATTTTCTTCCTGTTCCCTCTGTCTCCTTTTGTCATTTAGCATGAGGAGGTTTAGTTGCAAGGAAAGGGGAGGAGAAGAGAGCTTTGCTTTCCTTCCATCTCAATGCAGCATTTCTGTCCTAAGCCTGCAAAACGAAGCATTAAAAAAGCAACTCTGTGGGGGAAACATTTCACTGGTTGGTTGTATGCTCACACTGCCAGTAACCAGAGCATGTAACGTACCTGTGAAATGAGCAGAAGCAGTATCCTGAGGCTCACTCCACTCTCACTGAGAGCAGCAGCCTGGGGCAGAGCTCTACGTGTCTTTCCCTGCTGGAAGATGCGCTCCGGCCGTCAGAGGAGCAGCAGGATCCCTGCAGGTGTCTGGGCAGTGGCTGCACTGATGCCGGTGTCTGTTCCTCTTTTGTCTCCCTGCTAGCTGAAGACTTGGAGCGTGGATGAGCTTCAGAAGAGGCTCTCTGCCCTAGATCCCATGATGGAGCAGGAGATTGAGGAGATTCGCCAGAAGTACCAATCCAAGCGGCAGCCGATCCTCGATGCCATCGAAGCCAAGAAGCGGCGGCAGCAGAACTTCTGAGCCACGGGTAGAATGTTCTTCCATCCTCAAACAATCAGCCCCTTGCTTTTATGACTACTGAACAGATTGATTTCTATTGAAATATGCTAGCAAAATAGAGGGCAATACTTCTGCTCGTTTATTTTTCCATAGCACCTTTGTGAACTCAGGAATGCCATTACATGGAAAATCCTGATTGTATGTTTTAATGTTAGACATATATTTAAAACGTTATTCCAAAAGAGTTCTGTTACTGTTTTTAGGAGGATTGTTTTTAAACCAGAGGAACCAGATAGAAATAGGCTATTGAAAGTTGGCTCACTCTCTTTTCAACTGAACTTTCAGGAGTGCATTTTGGTTTAAGTTAATACAGATTGTTGTCTGTAGCAGCTGATTCGTTTGTGGTTTTCTGTTTTTGTTTTTCTTTGTGAATGCGCAGACTGCATTCAATCTCAAGCTGTTAACTGTTTCTGCTGTTAAGGTACTGATAAGTTTTAGGTCACTGAAGAGAGCAGGTGAGAACATGTTCAAACTGTTCCAGCCTTTTGAAAGAAACTTCAATCTCAGTTTTTAAAAAGCCTGTAATAAGCCCCATGCCTTACACTGTGTGCTTTAAGCAAGTGTGATTTCTTCAAGACCTCAGTTTTGTCCTCGTTTTGTGTACTTTATGAATTTATCCGACTAGATAAAGCATGTTGTGCCTCCATAAGAAATGGCATTCTGTAATTTAAAATCTGCACCCACTTAAAACCAAAAGCCAGTCAGTGATCTGATACCCCTTTGTCTGTCTGTTTGGAAATGTCCTTCAGGGAGACCCTGCTGAGAATGGAGTTCTGGGAAAAGGAAACAGCGTTTGAATGGGTGGAAGTTGTGTGAACCTCTCTCAGGAATTAGGTACTTCGGCTGTGTCTAAGAGGACTTAAAAATCTCCACAGCTTGTGAAATATTTTATAGGCTTCATTTCAAATTTACATCTTTAGATGCTTGAATAAAAACTTGATTTCACAATCCTTCACATTTCCGCAAGGTTTAGCACATCAGGAGAGCTGAACTAAAAGTAAAGACTGTTGAATTAACAAAGATGTGCATTTATGGTGGTGGAGCAAAGGCGGAGTTGATCTGGATGAGAAGGCAATTACCAACGTCCTGCTGGAAGAGGTTCAGTCTCTTCCAGTTCCTCTGGATGCTCTTGTGTTGTTTTTTTTTAATTTCCCTGCCATCCCTGCCCAGCACAGCCCAATCAGCCGCAATGCCCCAAGCACGTACAATCGCTGTGAGGACGGTGCAATCGGCTCACATCAGAGTGGAGAGTAAAACAAAGGCTGTTTGCAGGGCAGAGACTGAGCAACACCTCTGCCCCGTGGGCAGTAACAGCAGAGCTGTGTAGTTTTAGGTGTTCCTAGCATATGATGGAATGTTTGGACAGAGCAAGTGTTTCTACCAATATATTTTTACTTTGCTCTGATAGAGGTAGCAGTTTCCACGTCGTGCTTCTGAACTAGGCCTTGGTACATCACCTAGATGATTAAACAGCAGTGTCTCCTGAATCAATGCTGCTACAGAGGTGACATATTCGTTTCATGTTTCTGTAGAGTCTTGTTTCCCCGCTGGAGCAGGCTCTTGGCTGCTGCTCACAGTTCTGCTCCACAGCTGTGAAAGGAACCAAGCCATTCTTACCCTCTGCAGGGGTCCTTGCATCAGTTTGCCTCAGTTTGATAATGCACTGGGATCACAGCTGTCCCTAAGGGAAAGGGAGACAGTAAGCAGTGTATGTAGGGTGCTGCAGGAAGAGCACATCCTGGGATAGCCAGCAATCTGATAGCTTCAGGTGTTGGGAAACATCAGGGCTCATACCGTGCTCATCTGGAATCTGTGCAATAGGCTTTGCCCTAACCATGTCTTTATGATGAGCAATTATTATGAGCATCCTTTGCATCAAGGAAATTCCCCCAGTTTAGGAGGGAGTTCTCTGGTCAGTTTTGGATCTTGTATAAGTCACTTGGACGGACCTGGCCCAGCACCTCTGGTGTGACAGACACAGAGATCTGTGACATGATAAATTGTGCACTGCCTGCGTGGGGCGGGGGTCAAGCCTGTTCTGCTGGAAGGAGTTTTTCCTCTGCACTGGGTAGGTAACTTTGCAGAGATCAGAGGGCATTAGAAACCCCAGCTTTTAGGTGAAACACCACAGGGTGGTGTCTATTTGCAGAATATGCAACCTGTGACTGCTGTAACTGAATGTAAGCACTCTTGAAATACTCTGCTTTGCTGACGTGATTGTCTTAAAATATAGCAAACGAACCAAAATAACTAAAACTGGTCCAATGGCTTAACTGTCTTTGAACCTTTCTTAAATGCTTGCAGTGGGTGAGACTTAATGATGTTTCTTGCACTTGGAGCTGTAATGCAGAGGAATTATTTTCTCCTTCACTGATTTTCAATTTGTTAGAGAAAATATGTCCCTTTTTGGTCCCTTTGTAGAATGTCTGGGAGCACAGTACCTATTCATTTCTCAAAGTCCTCCAAGCTAAGACCAAGGCTGGTACCATAAGGGAAGGCTGTTTTGACAAAGTTTTAAGCAAAAATCTTGCTTAATTTTGAAGCTGCATTCATGTGCTCCTTGGGTTCATCTGCATTGTGGAAAGGGTTCTGGACAAACCATTCTCTTTGCTTCTAAAACCCAGAGATACTGATGGTGTCAGTCATGTGAGACTTACAAATGTGAAGTTTGTAGCTTTAACTTTTTTTGTAACAAAGAAATTAGCAACACTGGCATAAATCTGACTTGAAATGCTGTTTTGTAAGATCTGGCTGTTTGTATATAATAGTGTTGGTCTTTAGTTTGTATATGTATGAAACAGTAACTTTTATTGCATTCCTCTCAGTTTGATACAGGAGATTTTGTTTGATCTTTCTCAAATATCTTGCCTTATTTGTTCAAAGGGGCAAATAAACTGTCCCTACCTGAAAGCATCAGTGTCGTGACTCATATGTATGCATTAAAATATTTTGGGGTGGTGGTGTTTATCAGGACGAGTTTTAACATGGTGCACCTCTAATCAGCCAATGTTATGCAACGTTCTGGAGGGGAGTACAAGCTCTCAGGAACACAGGCAGTGAACATGTCAGACACATTTTAAAACGTTACTAATTCTGCAGCTCGGGGTGAAATTGCTTGAGAGGGGCAGCTCCATGTGCTGGCAGCTCTGGGGGGGTTCAGGAGGTGATGCTCAGGCAGCTCCAACAGTGAGGAGCACGGGCAGTCCTGCCTGGAGCTCCAGTCCTGCAGGAGGGATGTTTGCCCCACGGGGTGCTTTGGCAGATGGGGATGCTGAGCTCTGCTGTGTAGGTCTTTGCTGTCTCTGCAGAAACTTCCCTGAGCCTGCAGGCAGGTTTGGGGCTAGGTACGTATCAATTTATCCACCTTCCTACACAACAGGTGAGGCTAGAGGCTCATTCCTAATTCTGGCTCACTTGCTGCACTTTGAGCTTTCTAGCTCAGAAAAAGATGAAGCTGACAGTGAGTGGGTGCTGCCTTCCAATGGTGAACTGTTGGCTTCGATGTGGTTTCCCTGAGCAGTTACTAAATCTGTCCTGGAGGGATGACTAACTGGAGCAGAGACAGAATTCATTCAGGAGTCAGCTTTGGTTAGCAATTCCGGAAGAAACAAAATAGATCTGAGCTTTTAAATGTTGGGAAGGAGCATGGAAATCAAAGGGAGGGAGGCTGCCGGCTTTTCTAGTAACTGGGAGAGCCTGGAGCTCTCACATATTCTCAGCAACATTCTCAGGATATTGTGGAGCCCCAGCACAAAGGGAGGGAGGGTTGTGCAGCCGTACCAGGGAGAGTTTGTGTGCGCTCCCTCTGTGCTGGCAGCTCTGCACCTGCTGCACAGACTCCTGCATGTGACTAACAAACCCAACAACAGGTACCCCTGAGCTGAGACTGATGTTTAGCCTTGGGTTTTCTCCCCCATAAGGGAAAAAATCAGCTGTCCACTAAGCCCATAGCACCAGCAGTTTTTAATAATTATTAGCACTAAGGTACAAGGGCTGCTGTGCCAGTGTCCTTTTTGCCCAGTTATTCATTTCCTATACCCTCATTTTGTACCATTTCCTGCTCTCCACAGGCCAGAAGAGTCTGAGCTTGGATAAATGCTTTGAGCGTTGGCTGACAGCCCTGCCTCAAGAGCTGACAATTTTTCATTTCACTAATCACTCTGGCAAAATTTTGAAGAGTCAAACCAGGAAATACCCATCAGCTTTTTCCAGACTGAAAGTTAATTGCCCTTTAATTTAAGAGCCCAGGAAGAAAGCCAATTTGTTTAAAAACTTTAAAACAATTCAATTCCATCTATGAAGGACTGTCCTGCTCCCCTCTAGGTTGTTGCTGTCCAAATCAATACAGTGCTGGACATGGAGGGAGCCCTGAGTCCCATGCTGAGTGGTCACAGCAGCTTCTTGCGGACCTGTCTGTGCACAGTCAGCAGACAACTGAGCTGTAGGGTGGATTTTCCTCAGCCCAAGGGGCTCACAAGCTCTGGATAGTCACTCCTTCACCACAGAGAGCAAGATCTTGAAAGAAACCTGGGGCAGTTTTTCCCACTCCGCTGTTCTCACCAGACTCGAGGTCTGGATGTGAACATGAATTGCTGGTGCTGTGCCTCCCTGCACCCCTGACCTGTGGTTTTTATTCTGTGAAACTGTGGGACCTATCTAGGCATATTTGGTTAATTTAATTCCATGCCTTCAAGGCTGCTCATTTGGATTCCTCAGATGGTTAGAATGGAAGTCTCGATTTTGTGTGTTCCCTACAACTAAGTTAACAGCCTGCATTCAGATAAAGTGAACCCATAGGTATATGCAAACGCTGGGGCTGTCTCACTACAAGGCAAAAGTGGTCTAGCATTATTTTGTATTAAAAAAAAGAAAAAATGGAACTGCTGCACTGTTTGTCTTCACTGATCTCCTTACATAATTCAGTAAATGAAGTAACACTGAACATGTCAAGCAGTGTGCTCAAGCAGTGAGATCTGGTTTTTGCTGAGGTCAGCAGGGCTGTAGGAATCTGTGAGCAGGAGAGATCCCAAAAACACTGCCAGTGAGTCGTCTTTCCTTCCTAGAGATGAAACCCTTTCAAATCTCCTGGTTTTCTAATTACCAGCTGAGTGCACAGACCGTGCTCAGGGTAGTCATGGATCTGAAAGTTGGCAAAGGAAAAGAAGTTTTAAACAAAGGTAATGAAGTTTACTTTACCAACTCTGTCTTTGAGCAGAGTTGTCTAATTCTCAGCTGCGTTAAATTGCTTAATAAGGTCACTCCTTAATCACCGTTCCCTGGAGGCAAGAGAGTCATGCTTTAGTCAATCATTTTCTGAATGTGGAAAGCAGCTTTGTAGGAATAACCTGATAAAGTGTGTAATTGATTTACCCACTGTATCAAATGAAAATGCAGCCACTCAGGAAAACTGATTAGGGATTAGCAAAAGAACATGAGTTTCCTACTTGCCTTAGAAATAGTAAGCCAGGCCTGTCCTGGCAGCCCGGTGCTGCACAGCCGTGTCTCACTGGGGAGCGTGGGCTGTGCTCACCCACTCTGCTGCTGGGCACCTTCCTGCACCCGGCTCTTCCCTGCTCTGCACAGCTCGAGCTCTGCGAGATCTGCCTGCACAGCAGTGGGAGGATTTTCCTAGTGCAGTTACTCAGAGCCATACAAATCCTAATGTCTTCACAGGGAGCGGGAGGCTAAAAAAAGAAAAGATCATTCGTGGCTTCCCCAAACCCGAGCTTGGCGCTCTCGTGCACCAGCCCCCTCCGATGTGCCTTTGCGATGTGGCAGAGGGGCTCACAGGAGATCCTGCCTTGCTTTTAGCCCCCAGGGTAGGGGAGCTTTTGCCTTGGAATGATCAGCAGCATGTGGATTTTTAATATTTTAGTGGAAAAGCTCTCAAAGGAATAAAGATTAAACTCTGTTTTATCCCTGACTCCTACCACACCCAGCAATGGTCCTGCCCTCCCCAGCCAGCCCCTGCAGAGCAACAGCCTAGAGACACCCCTCTCATGTCAGAGTATCAGAGAGGCCACATCAGGATTCCCTCACTCCCAGCTGCGACGCCTGGCTCCCTGTGTGGCTTTTCCCAGAGCCCACCAGCTCCAACCTCTTCCCTCATACCCTGTGAATGCCTTGTTCTTTGAGCCTCAGAAAGGTATGTTATCCAAACTGCTCCAGCCAGGATGACAGCAGGGGTCCAGGCACGAGGACCGGCTGTCAGCACACCATCCAGAGCAGGGGTGAGGTGAGAGCTCTGCTGTGCTCCAAGGTGGTGCTGGAGCTGGCTGACGGGAACCTGCAGAGCTGTGGGAGCAGCTCAGCTGCTCCTGCTCACCTCGACCCGGCCCTGGCTCAGCCCATGGGCTGCACGAGCACATCCAACTGCCATGAAACAGAAACCAGCATCCACAGCAGATCACCAAGGTTTTTAATAAAATATACAGTATGCATCCCATGCTAGATAGAAAATTAATTTACATGCTCCTAATTATTTGCATAATGCTTTTTCATTAACAGATGTCATTTACTGTTCACATTTGAATACATTTTGCTACTGGAATATTTATGTTGAGAAGGGGAAACTCCTTCCTGTATTCAAGTAAGAGTGCAGCAGGAGCTGGTCGGAGCAGAGGGTGCTGCTCTCCAGTCCCAGCTCCCAGCAGGAATAAGCGCAGAGCAGACCATGAACCGTCGGTACTGGAAGACTTGATGATGCCAGAAGCATGAGCACCCTCCCATCCCACACCACTGTTCCTTGGGGACCCTTCCTGAGTCCCACTGGGTTTGGAAAGGCTGGACCTGCACCGGTGTTGGTTTGGCTTTCCTTGCCCGTGACCAGCAGATCACTATAGAGGCAGAGCTGGCACCGGCGGCTGTGCTGAAACCCAGCTAGGACAACCAGCAGCAAACCCCACGATCCAGGTACCTGGGGTCGTCCTGCAGCCATCAACATGTGTTTGAGGTGATTTGGGATTGCAGGATGCACATTTCTCCTGCTCAGAACAGCCATTGCTGGGTGCACTCCTCTGTGTGCAATGGAGCTGCACAATTTCCAAACAGAGAACAGGGGGTGGGAGGGCAAGGAAAAGCTCTCTAGAGAATTAATGCTGTGCTGGGAGCAGCCTCAAAAGTGCTCAGGTGGGCTGGGGGGCCAGGCAGAAAGGGGTTTGGTGCTCCAGGCTGACCTCCCTGCCCGGCTGTGAGGTGCTCAGGGGCTGCAGTGACAAGGAGCAGTGCAAGGTCCCCTCTGTCCCAGCTCTCTCCCTGCAGAAGGAAGGTGAGTGCAGCGGCACCTGCATAGCTCAGCTCCCTGTGGGGATGCCTGGGGCACTGTGAACCCCTCCTTACAGCCCTCCTGCCTTGCCTGGCCCTAAGACAGGGAGGAAAAGGGGCAGAATTAAGCCAGGCTGGGGGCTGTGGCGAGGAAGACCAGCCCCACTGGGATTGGCTTCTCAGTTCCCCCAGCTCGATTCGCTCCGACTGCTGCTGCCTCAGAGAACAGTGTTCCTTCTGCCTGGTCATCCCCGGCTGGTGTCCCTCCCCCATGCACGGGCAGGGCTCCCAGCTGTGCCACCCTCCCAGCACAGCCCCAGATCCCTGGGGGTCCCAGCAGTGGCAGTGCCGGAGAGCAGATAAATCCTGGCTGCAATGGAAAGAAGGTGAGGTTCAGTCAATCCCACTGCAGGGGCTGGGGACCATCGGGCTCACCCTGAGCTGGTCACTACCTCTCCTCCCGTACAGACTCATTCCCAGGCCCCTTTCCTTATGGCTGGGGGAAGCGCAGTTGAGCCTTTCGAGGCTTTTTCCAGCTGGGGGTAGGACAAGGCTGGGGCTGGAGTTGTCGACCCGGCACAGGATCTGTAAAGGCTGCCGGCCTGGTTGAGGGCTGCCTCACCCTTGAGCTATTTAACCACACCCTGGACAACACAAAACCTCAGGGCAGAGGAAAATCCCCCTCCGTACAGTTGGGGCAGTGCCTGATCAGGGGTCACTTTTATTTTCTGCCTCCCTTTCTGGCAGGGGTATACCCAGCACCACAACCTCCCTCTGCAGCCACGGGTGAGCAGGGTGAAGGCTGAGACACATCCAGGCAGACGCAGGGTCTGGAAGCAGCCAGCGCCCACTGAGCATCTCCTCCAACCCCTCCTATCCTTTGCAGGGCAGGGGTGATGCCGGCCGTGGCTCCTCCGCCGTGTCCCGGTGCCATGCTCCCCATGAGCAGGCAGGTCCTACGTGCCCCAGGGCCACAGAGCCGGGGGTCAGGGGCTGGGGTGGGCGCCGGGGGTCAGACCACGGCGGTCGGGGCTGCCCCTGTCCAGGGAGGTCTCGCTCAGAGCCTCCGAGTCTCGGTCATGGCTGGAGATGCTCCCCACCTCCGCGGGGTCCTTCTTCCCGCTGTTCCTCACGGCCGCCTCCAGCGCCTTCTGCTTGCGGTAGAAGTGGGAGAACTTGTTGAAGATGATGGTGATGGGCAGTGCCACGACCAGGATGCCCCCCAGGATGCAGCCCGAGGCCGCCAGCTTCCCCGCCACGGTGACGGGCACCACGTCACCGTAGCCCACGGTGGTCATGCTGACCGTGCCCCACCACCAGCACGCTGGGATGGTGTCGAAGCCAACGTCTTCCTCCTTCTCAGCAGTGTAGGCCACTCCAGAGAAGACAGAGACCCCCACGGCCAGGTAGAGCAGCAGGATCCCCACCTCCCGGTAGCTGTGCTGGAAGGCAAAGCAGAGCGTTGGTCAGTGGGGGCCACCACACCCAGCACAGCCAGGACACAGAGATCCCACAGCCCTGCACAGACACCTGCACAGACTACCTGCACAGACTACCTGCACACCTCCATCAGGGATCTCTGCTCTATCCACCTCTGTCCTGCTCTAGAGATGGACTGGGATGGGGTGGGGAGTGCAAGGGTGACTCAGATCTGGAGTGAGGTGGTGCAGCCAGGAATCGTTCCTGGCACCCACAGCTGCCTCTCTGCACTCCACCAGCCTGCAAGTGCTGGGAGGGAAATCTGTGCTCCCCAGCCAGGGATCCCCAGCAGAGGCTGCTCCCCTGCCTCCAGCATTCACTCTGGCCTGATCTCAGCTAACAATATTTAGCACATTTTCCTTTTACCTTGGCAGGTCCCCAGAAACCACCTAATAGGCAGCCACTAAAAGAGGCAATTTGTACCTTCCTGAGTTGCTGGCACTGCTCGCTGGGAGGACGTGGCCTCTGCTGCAGGCGCAGCTCAGCTCTTACCCAGGTCTCAGCCCAGGCTCCCTGGGGACCCCAGAGTCCCTGGGTACCTCCTGTACCCCAACACCACTGACCCTCAGCATCTGTGAAACGCTTTGTTACACGTGTTTGTTACTCCTGTTTCTGAGATAATTACATTCCCTTCAGGCTTTGCTGCTCCTCTGTCAGAGACTCCAAGTAAACATCAGAGCTGACATGAAACCAAACACCCCTGGTCATCAGGGCAGTCCAGGGATCCATCCAGTGTCAGCATGGGCTGGTCTTAGACCCATCCAACAGGGTGCTGCAAGCCCCAGCTTGATGAGATTGAGCCCAAGGGGTCTGGGAGCCTTGGTGGGAACAGAGCCATGGGACACCCAACTCTGATGTTGTGTGCAATGCTCCTTGAAGAAGCCATTGTTTCTCTGGTTTCAACCTAAAACCTTTGTGCTGCAATCTTTTCTTTGTGTATTCCTAATATTTGAACAAAGTATAAAACCTGTGCCAGAAGCCCAGGGGGAAAAGGCTGTGGGCAGCTGGAGGACAAGGCAGCAAGTCATGCCGGGAAGGGACTGCCAGGGGACGGACTGCCACCACCATCCTCCCAGCAGGGCTTGTCCAACCACTTTTTGACTGCCACAAGTGAATTTTTTGGATGTTTCTGCCCAGTGACCTGCCAGTTTGCTCTTCATCTTTTGGGGAAAGGAAAGCAGAGCTTTGATCGTGGGGATTTTTTCCCAGTCTCCTAACAAGCAGAGAATGCTTTATTGGAGACCACATAATGGCTAAAGGAAACAACATTTGAGCAAAGCAAACAGCAGCAGATGTGGGAAAAGGCTTCTGTGGTCAGGATGAGACTTAAAGGAGGTGGATTCATGGCAGGGAGCGAGAAGACTTTGCTTGGACAGCTGGCAAAAGCTGCTTAGCTAATGCCAGTAATACCAAACAACCTCCTCTTCCTCCCCTTCCTCCTCCTCCTCCTCTTCTTTCTCCTCCCTCACCTGTGGCTGCAGATGCCCTATAGCAGTGCCACGGGAGCTCTTCAAGGAGGACAAACAGCTCAGAGCCACCGAGTTTCAAGGATGTATCACTTGGCCAAGAAAAACCTGCTCCTGGCTGGAAGTTAACAGCTGGTCTGTACATCCCAGCTGGGGACCAGCAGCACCGAATAACCTCACACATTTTTAAAGAGTATCTGTTCTGATCCTGGGATGTGTTGGAGGGGGAAGGCAAAGGGAATGTCAGGCAGCTCAATAGCTCCTGCTGTTTCAGTTTACAGGCAGGGTCAAGGTTTGCAGCACAGGGAAGGCTCCAGGAATGTCCCAGCTGATCCTCGGGCACTGGCTGCCACCTATTTGCAGCCATTTATCTGCAAAACTTCTGGTTTGCTCATTGATGGAGGGGGAAGGCAGCTGCAGCTGGGGTTTGGCTGGGATTCAGGCTTAGCCAGGGTTTGGGTGGGATGCAGTTTTATCCAGGGTTTGGGGGGGTTGCAGGCTTAGCAAGTAGCCAGCCTTGGGAGAGGCAGTGCTAGGTAATAAAAGACTCCAGCAAAAAGCCCTCCAAGTAGCAGTCTCTCCAGATTCCTGCCAAATGCACATCTTTCCTCCAGTGCAGCAGAAGACAGTCAGAATGGAAGAGCCCAGTTTGAGTCTTGCCAGAAATACCAGTGTGGAAACCGAGCAAAGGTGGCCCATGGTAGCGACAGCAGGGTGATGTGTGAAGTGCAGTTCCAGCCTCTTTACATATTTAGGCCCCTGAGGGGGACAGACAGCAACTCCTGAAGATCCCTGTATGTGCTGCAATTACCCAGGGACCAACATCTATCGACTGCCAGTGGGAGAGGGGCTCCAAACCCGCACCCGCAGAGCCGTGATAGCGGTAATGGATGTCGAGCATGGCAGGGAGGAAGAGCAGAGATGTGTAGGAAGCCTCTCCTCAAATTAAACACGCTGTGGATCAGGCCCCAAGCAATCTGAGGACTGTTCAGGGTTTATGATGCACAAGTGGCAGAATTCCCTCTGCTAGCACTTTCGTGGCAGCGGAACCATCACTCAGCTTGCCAGAGCCATCGCTCCCGCTTCCTGGCTGTTAACAGCCTTCGCTGCTCTGCTCCTGCTTTCTGCTCTTGCAATAGGAAGTAAATTATGATTAACAAGTCATTGTAATTTATGTGCCCACTAAATCACAACGCCAAGCTGCTGCATCAGATTTGTGTCTTTGCTCATCCCCATTTAGAGCTGTCTACAGAGTCCCCAGGAAGGGGCACTTCCCAGCACGTCACTGGGTGAATCAGCTGCTCATCAGAAGCCGGAGCCGGGACACTGCCGGCTCCCCAGATCTCGTTTGCTGCTTAGTAATGTGCACGAGTCCATCAGTGCCTGCTCTGCTGAAAGGTGTTGCTCATGCTCGGATGGAGCACTGACAGGACATAGGGAGCCCTTTCTACGTCTGCAATTTTACTTAAATTTCACCAGCAGTGTTACCTGGCTCTGGCACTTGTCAGTGCTCTTTCAAGGTAAGTGTTCAGAAGTAAGTATGATGCAGGTAGGACTTCAGGCATCTTCATTTCGGACAACCCTCCCTGGACTCTGTTTCATCAGGTTTTGAGGATGCCAGGAGTATTTTGATGCTCTGTGGGCTCTGCAGGATTAGTTCTGGGCGGGGCTGATCCTGCTTCACAGCAGAAGCTGGCAGAAGGCCTTTTCTGCTGCCCATCCTCAACCCCATTCACACTCAATGGTTCCTTTTCTCCATGACTCAGCCACGGGAATGGGTCCAACTCCAGCAGCCGAGTCCTGCTGATGCCAGTACACCCCATGCCAGCCCTGTCACTGCTGCAGCAGCAAAAACAGGGTGTCCCCAGCTACACATCCCTGTGATGGCCCTTCAGAGGGAGCAGCATGAGGAGCTGCAGCTCCCTCCCATGCCAGGCACTGATTGAGAGGAGGGTGTTCCTTTGGTTGAATTTCAGGCTCTGTCACAAAGATTGCTTCCTTGGCCATTCGTTTGATACACCAGATGTTTGAGGAGGGGAAAGCACAGGGATATTTGCACAAGCAGTGCTTGAAAACACAGCCTTCTGGTTTGAACATGGGGCCCAGGGGCAGAGATGAGGTGTTTGCCCTGTTGATCGTCCCCCATGCCCAGCATGAGCCCCATGTGTGGTGGGGCATGGGGAGCATGTATCACTCTGAGTCTTAGCAGGCTCAAGGATCAGCTTTTAGGATTCCCATTGACGCAATCACCAAGAACCAGGGACAATTAAAGGCCGAGTTTAATTGGCCTCTGCACCAGTCTGGATTTTCTGTGTAAGCACAGGAGGTGAGTTTCCTTCTCCCCAGATTCAGGAACATGGCCCTTAGCACAAGGGTGGAGGGGAGAGATGGTGGGGGTGAGCCAAACCACACTGGGTGTGGAGGCTGGTCCTGTTTCACCACTGAGCTGCAGTGACAGAGATCTGGCTGCAGCACGGGGATAGTGAGGATTGCATGGCAGATTTCAAGTTGCCCTTGGTCTGTCTGAAGAGGCCGGGGGTGCTGTGCATGGGGGTCTGGAGAAACACAGCGTTGGGGCGTGTTATGGGGGATGTGGACCCTCTCACCAAACCTGCAGGGATGCTTTCTAGGCATACCTGAACCCTGGTCCTCCACTCAGTCAGCATTTCCTCCTCCAGACCTTCCTCCTGAGGACCACATGGTCCTGGGACCAGTTTCTCCCAGCCCTGCATGCCAAGTTTTCAATCACACTGGGGGGCAGCTGCTGGTAACCCAGGCTCTGCTGAGGGCACAGACCCTGTCTGGGGCTGGTTGTCCCAGGCCATGCAAGTCACCCTTTGTTTTTCTACTGCTGCTTTGTGCCAGACCCAACCTCACTGTATCAGCTCAGCTGGACCATGATTTCTGTTTCCCTAAATGGCCAGGCACCAGGGGTTGGACACTGGCCTCTGGTCAGCTGGCAGCATGCCCGTAGGAGGTTTCCCCTTTTCCCAGACTGGGGATAGGAGCAGCCCTGAGCCATGCACACTGGTGCTGGCATACCTAGCAGCTGCTGGCTGGCCTGCTACCTGCTCAGCAGGTCACTCTCAGCCCAGCTAGACACTGACTCACTTCTGGTGGGACATCCCCATCCACCCATGCATGGCTGAGTCTATTCCAGTGCTGTGCAATGAGGCTTTCATACCACAGTGGGATGGCTGAGACCCTGGAGGCACCAGTGCTGCACGAGGCAAAATGGGGTGGTGTTTGTGCTGTGTGTGTACAGAGCACTCCTGCGGTCAGTGCTCCTCACACTTGTTTTCTTTAGCAGACACACCAACAGCCCAACCCACTACCCCAAGCAAGCTTGCCAGGCACGACCCAGAGCTGGGAGCTCACTGCAAATAGGGACTTCCACATCCCCCAGCCATGCCAGAAGTCTCCTTCTTGCCCAGAGACTAAAGGAGTAGACAAGGAGATAGAGAGCCAGTTTACCTTCAAGGTGGCCCCCAGTGACCTCAGTCCAGTGGAGTGCCGAGCCAGCTTCAGCACCCGGAATATCCTCATGAGCCGAAACACCTGCACGACCTTGCCCAGGTTGCCCAGCTCCGAGTCACTGCCCATGGTCACATCCACCAGGAGGGTGAAGTAGAAGGGCAACACTGAGACAATGTCAATCAGGTTCAGTGGGTGCGTGAAGAACTTCCTGGGGTTGGGCGAGAGCAGGAGGCGGGAGGATACTTCGAAGGTGAACCAGGAGATGCAGAAATACTCCAGCTTGTGCAGGATGGGTTCATCGAGCACGTTGCCATTCTCATCCACCTCCTGGTACTCGGGCATGCTGTGGATGCACATGGTGGCTATGGACACCAGCACCACGCTAATGGACACAAAGCTGAAGAGTTTGCTGGGGATGGAGTAGCCGGGGTTCTCCATGGTGAGCCAGAGGCGCTTGCGCACGTTGCCGCAGCGCAGGGTGCTGTAGCGCAGCAGGTCGTGGTTGATGTCAGAGATCTCATCAGGGGATGTGTCCACGCTGCTCACCTCACTCTCCTCATCCCAGTTGTGGTGCCGGCTCTCCAGCTTGCGTTCGTGGTAGCGGTAGCTGCAGCAGGAGTCCAGGAAGAATTCGTTGATGCCCCAGTACTCGATCTCCTGGCAGAAGGAGAAGACGCACAGCTCCTCCATGACATGCAGCTTCCCTGTCTGGTAGAAGTGGAGGACGTAGAGGAAGAATCCGGGGTTTCGGTCAAAGTAGAACTCCCTGGCACTCACGTCGTAGTCATCGCAGAGCTGCAGGATGGACTCTTCCGAGTCGCAGGAGAGCAGCCGTCCCAGGCGGGTGTCGGGGAACTTGGAGAGGGCGCTGGAGCTGAGCCGCCTCCTCAGACCCCCCACGTTGATGTTGATAACGTCCTCCTCAAAACTGGGACCCCAGTAATTTAAGGTCTTGTTGACCATGATCAGCAGAGCAGGAGCGGGTTCCACCTGTGGATGAGACAGCGGGGCTGGAGGGGACGCAGGGCTCCCCCAGGTCCGGGTGCTCCTGGGTGAGGGGGGGGCCAGAAGCACCCTAGGAAGTGAGGAGGGATGTTTGCATTTTGAAAATGAGGACCAAGGCAAAAGAAGGGGAGAGAAACAGCTCTAGACAGTTGCTCTCCTGCAGTATGGAAGCTAAAAAAAGAAAAGCCAATGATTTTTCCAGGTGAAACTTTTCCTTGCTTTTTTACCTCCTAAAATTTCTCCCTTTGCCAGTTGTTAATGGCCTAAGGAAGGCAGTTTAATGCACCTCCAGCACCTCACCCATGGGGCTCTCCTTCTTCAAACGAGTAATTAGTCACTGAAGAGAGGATTTATTCCCCAAAGAGTCTCCTGGAGGAAAAATTAGATCTTGTCAAATCACCACTGCTGCGATTCTGCCGAAGTGCTTTGTAGCCCCACTACCTACGCTGCTAATTAGGCCTGGTCAAAAAGTCCTTAGACGGTTCAATCTTTCCAGCAGCACAGGCAGTTTTGCCAAATCAAAGTATTGTCACAGAAGGTGTCAGTTTCAGGGAGAATTTGAGAGGAAGAAGTGTCAAAACAATTCATCTGCCTGTTTTGTTTCCTCTTGTGTGTTCTGCCATGTAAAATATTAAGATTATTTTGATAATGTTGAAACATAACAGAAACATGATTCAGAATCATTGATGACTGAATAAAATCTGTATGTCGATGGGGAAATAAAAAGCCAGAGTTTCGATTTCCACTGTGTTTTAGGAATTTATAAGTTTCAGGGAGCTGGGCTTTTTTTTGCAGCAGAAATTCTATTTTCTAATGAAAAACACTTAAAGCATCAAAGAAAGAAAAGCATTTTCACACCTTCAGATGCATTTACCTGTCTTGACCAGAAATTTAGAGCAAAAAGGCAAATAAAAAGGGTTGTGATCTTTATGCACCACCTTGAAATCTGATTTTTCCACCTACGTTATTCATCAAAACAACCAGGGGACACATGGAGCAGCCCTGTAGTGATGGGATCCCCCTGCTCCTGGCATGGAGTGGTAAGGCTTGAGGGACACTGCTCTGCTTTCTTGGTTGAGGAATTACATTTTTTCCTGTCTTGTGTCACCCACAGAATTTTCCAAGATTTTAGGGGTACTGGCACAGAGGGCACAGAAAGGCAGCAGGAGCCAAGGGAAAAAAGGCTGCAGCCCCTGCAGTGATGCTGAAGTGCCAGCACACCCCATACAGGACAGCCTGGTCCCACAGCAACCACAGGGGGCCAAGGCTGGGTCAGTGACACAAGGTGGGTCCCTCCACCCAGGGGACTCCCACAGACCCCATTGCAACCCTTTGTTGCTCACCAGCCATCTCACAGGGGTTGTGGGGCAAACACCAGGGCTCTACCTGCTTTCCAGTGTCTGAGAAACTCGGTGTAAAAGGTTTGTCAGACTGGCAGGGACCTGGGGGACATGCTCATATCTAAATCTGGAGGTCAGAGCAGAGCTGCAGAGGAACAGGTAATGGAGCCATGGTAAAGCCCTGGAGGTGTTTTTAAACTGATCAGGGCTGTGGGTGCAGGAAATGCCAGGTTTGTGTGAAACAGCCTGGCAAAGGCATCTGAGAACTCCACTGCATCTCCCAGCCAGGGCTCCTTAAAGGCACAGCTTTGCACCACAACCAGCGCTTCCATTACACCACGTCTGGAGGAGGCAACCGGCTCGTGATAAACCTCAGAGCTTAATGGACTCATTGTCTTGCCTTTCAGAGGGGAGGGAAGAAAGAGGAGGATCAATTTTTTTAATGCTTAAGCCAAAAGCAAGGGAGAAGAAGGGGTGTAAACACTTCTTTTCAGGGATAAATTGGAATTTCAGTGACAGATGAGCTTTTCCAGAGAAGACATCACACAGCCCATCTGTGGGGTAGGGATGACTAATCCAGGTTCCTTCCAGAAGGATGCTCATGCATTCCGGCTATAAGCACACACAGAGATGGGGGGGCCTGGAGGTACAGCTGTGGGATCCAGCTTATCCCAAAATCAGCCTCAGACTCTGTCTGCACCCTCCCTGTAGAGCAGCCACTCTGAAAGGTCAGACCAAATTCCACCAAAATCAAAGGCAAGGTGGTTTGGGGGCTGGGCTGGGGCACGGGACAGCCCAGGATGGCAGGACAAGCCTGAAGCCTTGCTCCAGTTCAGCCGGACCACCCCCAGTGCACGGCCGTGGCTCTGGGTGAAATGTGCCAAATCGTGGGAGCCAGAAGGGAGACGGCTCCTACCTCCCTCCCAGCTCAAAATAAAAAGGTGGATGTCAGGACCCTGCAAGCTTTGTACCCCAGGGAAATCCCTCTATCCCTCCTGCAGAGCAAGGAGAAGGGTCACAAACTGCCAGAGATGTTCCTTTCTGGCGTTCACTTCTGAATAGACCAAATTATTTCTGCCTAAATACAGTTTTCATCTAGAAGTCTAAAGCAGGAATTAATAGTTTTATAACTCTCTTGCCTATTTGTTTCACAAACAGCTAAGCTCAGCTTTAGAACAAAACTGGGCTTTGAACTGCAACCCAGCATGATCTCCCCTGTTGGACCATCAAAGTGTGCACCCCATTCACATTTGCAGGCATATCAGCTAGGAAACAGAAGCTTACTTTGGGAAGCTTGGGTGATTTTATTTAAAAGCATGACATTCAGAGAATACAAATGTGTCTGTCTGTGATAAAGTGAATTTGCAAAATTTTCCTTTAGTTGACCCAAAATTTCCATGAATGATTGGAAAAAGGGAAGCGATAAAGCCAGTCTCTTTCTGATAAATGTTGAAATATATTGTAAGCTATTTTGAGACAACCGTCAGAATTACACAAGCCCAGTGTGAGCTGGGTGTTGGGCATTCAAATTAATATCTATCTTGTGGAGAACAAAATCCCTGATATATGCATTTATGACAGTAAAAATAAAATATAAAACAGATCAAGCATGTCTATAAGAAATGCTAGAAGAGTTTCCCTTGACAACATATTTTTTTTCTCACAGACTTTCAAATGGAAGTTATGTATATTTATTCTACCTGGCAGAGGGAACTCAAGGGAATGGAAAGAAACGTGCTAATAGACATTCAAGTGAGGATGCAGCAAGTGCAGGGAGCATTGCACACAGGGTCTTTTCCAACCAGGTACAATGGATTTAGATTAACAGTCCAAATAAAAAACCCTGTACTTACAGCTCAGCGAGGCTTCCCAGCAGGGAGTCGTGTGGCTTGTCTCAAAGGAGCCATTAGAAATGCGTAGAGGAGGAAGAATCCCTTATCCTTTGCCTGTAGCCTAGACCTAAATGTCCTGTCACCCAGGGCTTGTGACTGTGCACGTCCCAGGTGTGCAGGGGTGGTGGCTGCAAACCACTGAGGAGATCCTATACAGGATATCCATGGGACTGGGGTAGGACTGGGGGTCCCCTGCTGAGTACCTGAGGGGGCCAGTGGGGCTGGGTGACCTCCCAGCTCCTGCAGGGTGGTGTCCCCATACACTGGGACAGGACTGGGGAGACATCTGTTTTCTGGTCATCCAAAATTGCCCCTGCAGAGCCCCATCCCCATTGCTGAGCGTCTCTCTGCTCATCGGCGTGAAGATGCTCAGGACCAAGCCCTGCCTTGGGCGGTCCGGGGGTTTGCCAGGCAGGCAGTGGGGAGAATGGAAGGGGAATTCCCACTACTGGCTGCTCCCTGCAGGCAGAGCATGAGCTGCTGCTGTACGCTGAGAGGCCACTAAAATGCCCAGGGCTGGAGATGGAGATGACGGGGGACTCCCTGCTCGCCTCGGATGCAGGAGAGGGTGATTAGCAACAGCCCAGCGCTGTGCCAGCCTCCACTCCCAGGTCTCACGCTGAGCGTGCACAGCTCTCCAGAGGGACCTCCGTGCTCCGTTCCCCGGGGAGGGGGATTGCAGCCCCCGGGAGAGGCAGGCTTCTGGGCAAGGGACTCCCCTACACCCGCCCGCAGAGGGACGGGAAGGAATGTCCCTGCGCCCCGGCACCCAGCAGCATCCCGGGGTGTGGGTGCTAGCACGGCGGCTCCCCGCTTACCCCGGGATGTCGATGCCTCGCTTCCCCGCTCATCCCTGCACGCCGCTGCTCCGGCTATCCTCTCACCCCGGGATGCCGGTGCCCCGGGTCCCCGACGCACCCCAGGGTGCTGACCCCTGCAGTGCCCGGGATGCTGGTACCCCGGGTACCCGGGTTGCCGGTGCCCCGGTCCCTGTGTTACCGATCTTAAGGTCCTCGCCGCGCCCCGGGATGCCAGCGCCTTGGGTCCCCGGGATGCCGGTCCCCGCCGCGCGCCCGGGATGCCACTGCCCTCGTCCCCGCCCGCCCCGGGTGCCGGTGCCGCGGTGCCCGCGCTGCCGGTGCCCGCAAGCACCCGGTGGCGGAGCCCGGCCCCGCGCCGCCGCTCACCTGCCTCGGCGCCGCCCCCGCCGCAGCGAGCGCGCCCGGCGCGGAGCCGTGAGCCCTGCAGGGCCGGCGGCGGCGGCAGAAGCTCCGCGGGGCCGGGGGGTCCCGCCCGCCGCCCTTGCCGGTGCCGCCCTCCGCCCGCCCGCCGGCGCCGCGGCGCGGGAGCAATCGGGGAGAGCTCGGTCCCCGATTCCCGGTTCCTAGTCCCCGGTGGCAGACCGCCGGTGCCCGGTTCCCGGCTGCCTCTGCCTCCCGACAGACCCTCCCGAGCTCTGTATAGGGGACAGGGCTAAGGATGCCCGGGGGGAGCCCAGCGGACAAGACCAGCGACCTGATTTTGGCAACACCGGCTGGCAGGTCGGCGCAGCTCCGTGCGAGGCTGGCGGTGTCCCCTGCGAAGGCACCACCACAGCTGTCACGCGGAACCGAGCCGGGAATCTGGACCCGGCGTGGGTACCCCTGGCTTTCCTGAAGTCTTACCTGCTGGAAGTCCCTGGGAAGCCGGGAGAGCTCGCAGGATGGCTGTGGCAGCCGCGTTGGGGGTACCCGTCGCACGCGGCCCTGGGCTACCCCAGTCCTTTGCGAAGCTGCCGGGGTGGCAAGCGCTGCCCTTGGGGCTGAGCCCCCGGAGCTGGGGGTGCCGGGCGGTCCCGTGCTGTGGGCGTTCAGGCCGAGCAGGGCCCCGGCAGCGGTGCCGCCCTGCGCCGGGCACTCGATGCACCCCTGTCCTCGCAGTCGCCCTCCGTGCGATCCATCTCCATCTTGCTCCTTGGAACAGGGAGTGTGTAGGGCACCGGGGCAGCCCCGGGGGGAAGCGCTCCCCTGGCTTGCTGAGCTCCTCGGTGTCTCTTCAAAGGCTCATTGGGAGGTGGGCGAAGGCAGCGAGTCCCAGGCATGGCACACGCTGGGTTTCAGGTCAGCGAGCTGCCGCCGCCGCCCGGGGCCATCCCCAGGCAGCCTGGGGGGCTCTGCAAGCACACCAACTCCCCCAGAAGTCAGCTGCTGGAGCGGAGGGACGGGAAGGAGAGGATGGGAAAGGGACCTTCCCAGGGTGACGGCCGGGGCTGCATGTCCCCGCAGCGATGGCTCATTGCTCCGGCAGCCAGCATAGAGCAGCTGCGTCAGACAGGCGGCTCGCACGGGGCGAGACTTCACACCACCCTCTGCATCCCTTCTATCGGCGTGCTGACTGCAGTCCGAGGGGTTGGAGCCTGAGGGCTCTCAACCTTCTCCGGGCTTGCACGAGGCGGACTGAGAGCTCTTTTTGGTGTCGAGCATCCTTCCCCCTGCCCGCACGCCCGCCTCCCGCGTGTGCTGCCAGTTCTGTCCCTGTGCCAGGCAGTGCTGGCCGCTGCAGGGCCATCAGCATGTCTCCATGTGTGTGATGTGTCAGACTGTGTGTGCCTGGGCTTGTTTACATGGGAAGGAGGCAGCGGAGGGAGGGGGAAGGGATGACTTTGAGGGAGGCCTCAGAAAAGAGAAAAAAAAAAAAAAAAAGGAAAAAAACAGAGGGAAATTCCTCTATTCTGTGATATGAAGCAAAAAGCATTTATTTTTATGGCAATTAGAGATGGCTGAGCAGCCCTGGAAGCTGCAAGATAAACATGCCCATCTTTGTCTGCTCCAGGCAGCTGCAAGCACGGCTGATGGTGGGTGCTGAGCCCCAGCGGGGTGCAGCCCACGGGGTAGGAGGAGGGCTGGCTCCCACGTGGGGTTTTCTCTGCCTGTCACTGACATATGGTGATCAGGGTGAATTTTCTTTTCCCTTCTGAAAATAGTTCTCATTCAGCCATTTCTCAGGGAAGGAGCTGTGCCTGGCGCTGCAAGGGCGCCCACTCCATCTGGCACTTTGTGTCTGCACCAGAGCCCTGTTTATGCACTACTACAGAGTAGACCTCAGACCTGTCCTCCCCAAAATCAGCTCTCCGTGTACCAAGAGGTTTGCTGAGTGTCCCTAGGCCATGTGGAAGAGCTGAATCGTGAGTGGGAAAGGAGTTGCTGGGGCTCTGCCCTTATTGCCTCCAGACTGGAGGCACCACCCTGGGAAGGGGCTGCAGAGACACGGAGGGGAGACACTTCCATGTTTCCTGCTGCAGCTCAAAGCTCTGGCTGGAAGCAACTGCAGAGAAGGGGAGTTCACTTCCCAGGCTGCAGAGGCCCCATGCAGGTTTGTGCTGGCGTCACGGCATCCTTCAGAGGGGACTTGGCTGCTGCATCAATGGCACCTGAGGTGAATTTTCCCTTTTCTGAACAAATTCAGAGGCGAAAGGCCTGACTCTGCCACAAGCCAACCAGAGCTTGTTGGCCTGCCTTTGCACTTACACTGGCAAGCTGTGGCAGGAAAGAGAGACTCCCATTTTAAGGCTCTTTTCCAACAAATTGAGGTGTAAGGACTCTTCCCTGGCACAGATGTGTTTGTGATGGCCCTGGTAAGGTGCAGCTTCCCATGGCACAGGCCAGCCCCATGCCCCTGCTGCCGCTCCTGAGCTAACTGGCAGTGATGTGGAGATGGGAACAAGCAGAAAATCAGGTCAGCTGGAAATGCCTTGCCATCTCTTCCTTTCATGTCTCCCCCCATCTTCCTCTCTTGAGGAAGGCAGGTCTCCGCCCGCCGAGGCCCGGGGCAGATTATGTCGATAACCACACGGCAAATCCTCCACGCGGGCACGGGGGGCGAAACCTCTTGCTGTGGTCTCTTCTGCAGTCTGGAAAGAAATCGCAGAGGCAGGGTGAGTCTGAAGCCAGCAGCCATTTCAGTGCTGCAGTGAGTCATCCCGAAAGGCGCTCAGCTTGTGGCAGCTCCCTTCCTTTCTTCTTTTTGCCTTTTTTTTTTTTTAATAGCTGATGTAGCAATAAATTAAAAAATAGCAGGAAATACATATGAATATAGCATGTCTCCAGAGCTCCTCTAATTAAAAGAAAAATCTTCAAGCACTTTTGAGCCCCTTGGATATCTGTTGTGAAAGGCCGAAGCCGCTGGGTACCTGCCACGTGGGAGGGTGGGATAGAGCAGTGCACCTGCGAGTACAGGGGGATCCGCGGAGCCGGCGGCTGACAGGGGCTGATTAATGCCGGGGACATGAGCACAAAGCATTTCACAAATAGTCCTTTCCAGAGGGAAAGAGCTAAATTAGGGCAGACGCAAAACCCTGGTCTTGTGTTTCTCAGTGGCAAAGACTTAATACTAAATACATGGGCTTTCCTTAATGCTGGTTTTTCCTGACGGTTTCTGTGCTCGCTGGTGTGTTTATTCCCCGAGCTCTGGGAGGGGGTTGCTCCAGCCAGAGGGGCTTGGGCTTTTCCTTCCCATGCCATTGGCTGTTCCCATTCTTGTGCCATCAGCTGTCCCAGTTTCCATGCCTCTCCCTGGAGCCAGTTCATGGGGTGGTGGGAGAGAAAGCTGAGCTGTGATGGCAGCATCCTCCGAGCAGGAGGAGAAAAGTGGGGACACAAACTCCAGGGGATTCCATCCCTACAACCCCCATCTTCCTCCCAGAGCCACAGGGTGTCTGTAGATGCTGCTGGCAGGGGGATATAAGACTGCTCCATGCTGGAAATTAATTAACCAGCTTCATTCTGTCTCTGGAGCCCCTGGATACAGCTGCATAACCAGCCCCTTCAGTAAGGTGGTTTGTTGGAATCCATCTGCAGCAGGCCTGGGACAGCATGTTGCAGTATGGCCTGCAACAGCCCATCCCTCTGACAGCCTGGAACTCTTCTGGACTCGAGTTTTACTGAGCCCACTGGGTCCCTGAGCCAGGAAAGATTAATGAACATTCATTGAACTTGCTGGAGACCTTGGCTTGTGGTTGGACTCCAGAACTCTAACTGGAAACATGAGAAAATCTGGAGAGTCCTACCAAAGCAGCAGCTATTTTTTATATAGATGGAGAGCCTCTGGCGTGGGAGCAGGGAGATGCTGCAGTGTAAGGTCAGGCATTTCAGAGCACTGATTTACTGTCTGGTGGGCTCCCACATGCCTTGAGCATAAGGACTGCCTCCATCTTAGAGCAGCCTGCAATCTCCATGTGCTGCATCCCCTCCGTCCGCTCTGTCTCTGCCCCAGGTTGTCTCAGAATCCTCTAACACCAGAATTGAATTCATCACAAAGGCTATTTCCAGGCTCACCATTAACCTGTTGGAGCATCTTGGGCCAGGGCTTTCCATGGGCCAAGCCCTCTCCAGACCATTCCCAGTAGGGCTAGGAGCTGCCACAGGCAGGGATGCTGGCAGAAGGGCAGCGTGGTGTCAGAGGAGAGGTCAATAGCAGGACTTGCTCTGTTCCCTGACACCCAGCTTGGGGGCCAGGGTCAGCCCAGTCACACTTCATTTGCCAGTACAGAGAAAGCCACAAGCCCAGCCATCATTCCCACACTTGTACACACAGCATAGGCTCACTTCTTGCTTTCTCTGCCAGGAGAGGGACAGGTGAAGATGGAAGCATAATTTTAATTGTAATTAAATCTTACAACACTGCAAGTTGAATGATGCGAGTAACCAAGAGTGCAGCAGATCTTTGACTCTCCGCAGGCTTGTGCAGTGAAGACACTTGCCCTGCATTTTGCTTTTGATAGCTGTGCCTAGCCAAGGCCATGGCCACAGAGGGAACCAGAGGTGGCCTCTGATTCCTGCCAGCAAGGCCAGACTGGGTGGAGCAAGAAGGTCCAACAGCTGCCCCTATGCTGCACTGCACATAGAAATGCCTTAGAAATTAGAATTTAGAAATGATACAATGAGGCAAATTGGATATCAGTCTTTTTAGGCAATAAGGGAGTCAAGTTAAAGGGTGATTTCCGTGAGATTTCTCTGATCCTGTGGATAATTTCATCCCACAGCAAACACAGGTGAGGGCCTGGCACTGGTAGAAGCAGGGGCAGAAAACCTGCCCTGAGGCTCTGCCCCTCCACCAGAACTGGAGACAGAGAGTGGCCACTGGGTTTGGGGCTCTTCAGTCTCTGCCAGCTGTGATTTCAAAATCTGAAAATTTCAAAACTATGAATTGCTGGTGAATTTTGACTATTGCAGTTTTGCAAGTGGAAGTGCCCATGTGGTTTGAGCCTCTAGGTGAGCACCCTCCCATTCCAGCTCTGCCTCCAGCTGCCTCTGTGCTGTCAGGGATGAACATGCAGGAACAACTACAGGTGCAGATGCTTGAGTGCAGGGAAGGGTCTGCTCTCCTGTCTCTGCAAGGATGCTGTCTTTTGGGCTCTCTGCAGAAGGCTCAGGCAGTGCTGGGGGTGGTGAGAGAGCTCTTCTGCCAGACTGTTTTCAGGTCTTGAAGCTCTGAAGGATGCTGGGGACTTGCTGCCTTCCTCCATCCCATCTCTGGCTCTCCCTCCTGTAGGTATCATCCCAGTGTGGGCAGGACACCTCAGTCCAAGGAGGAGGATGTGGGGGTGGAGATGCTGGAGCGCTGGGGGGTGGCGTGATGCACCGGGGCTGCAGGGTGGCTCTGGGGGGCCAGACTAGCAGGCGGCCCCCTAAGCCGCCCAGGTGCCCTTGGCAGTGGATCAGCCCTGCCGTGGTTCTGTGGTTCAGGGCTGGTGACTCACTGCCAGTCCTGGGAAGGCTGCAGAGCCACGGCAGCAGGGAGCAGGGGTGTCTGACAGCTTCTGAGTCTCCTGATAGGTATTCCTGTGCTGCTGCATGGAGAATCACTGCTGTCTCCGTGTCAGAGCCCAGGCTTGCTATGCTGGCTATGGATTTTTCCCCCTGTACAGCCATCCTGGCTGCTTGTCACTACATTTTTGTAGTTTTTAGGGTTTTTTACCAGGAATCTTTGAGCAAGCAGGAGAGGAGAAGCCAAGGATGCAGGATGCAAGTGGATGAGAGATTGCTGGCTGAGTCTGGATGGCTGGGGGAGGCACAGGCACTTGCTCGTGCAAAATGCACACATGATCCCACATTTCATTACCTCCTTCTGCCAGCTGCAATGTTGAGGGCACCTGTCATTCTTTCATTGATCCTGACAGAGTTCAGGGCTTGCCGTTTTAGGCAGACTCAGGTACCAAGAGAGGACACATCTACCTTCTTTCCAAAGCCTTGGAGCAGTGGAAGTAGCACTTGTGTCCCAAGAAGATGCCTCTTGGTTTGCTGGGATGCAGCATGGCATCCAGGCAGAAGCCCCATTTGCCTGAGCCCTGGAAAGAGGCTCCTGATGACATTTCAGGAAAGCATTTTTCTATTTTTAGAGGCCATTGTGTACAGAGCCAGGGAATCAGTACAGGAGTCCCAAGCTCATGCAGAAAGCAGTCGTGCATCTTGGGATGCTCAGAGCAGCAGCCGGCTGCCCCGGGCTCATTAACACAATCGAGTCACAGGAGTTCCTGAAGCAGAAAGGTATTTGGGCTCCAGTCCGCTGCCTCTTTCAGTCTCTGCTGGGTCAGGCTCTAATCATGCTGGGACCAGGGTGCTCCTCTGATTAGCACCATATCTCTGATTTGTGCCTTGAAGGTCCAAACCTCCCCATTTACCCGGCTGTGCAGGAACGCGACAGGGCGGTCTGCGAAGCTCTGCTGCTTTTGCCCATCTCCCCCTGATTAATGTGAAATCCAGCCTCATGAATCATTCATGAAGCTTTATTTAGTATAATGATTTCTGACATCCACTGCCTGGGAATAGCATTTTGGGACAGACCGTTTGCGACCAGCGAACTCCAGAAATAGGGAGCTGACGTTTATCCCATCCCAACGGGGAACATGCAGAAGGGGAGGGAGAGGGGCAAAGCAGCCCTGCCTCCTTCTCAGGGAATCACAGGTTGCTTCCTAATTAGCCAAATGTGTAAAAGCTAAATATTGACATCGCGTTGCGGTTCCCTGTGTCTTGCCATCACATTGCATGTTATTAACCTACATAATGTCAGGGAAAGGAGCATCTGTGTGTGCCTTGGCACAGGCAGGGCTGAAGAGACAGGAATTCCCCCATGCAACGCTGCTGGTGGGACCCAAAGGAGCTGGGAAATGGCTTCCCCTCTGTGGCTGGAGCTGGGGAGAGAGAGAAGCTCGTCAGGCTGCCCTATAGCATAAATAGCCCATGCTCCTCTTCCAGAACACTTTGCTTTAGGGAAGCACCAGTTTCAGCTGGGAGGGGCTCTCTGCAGGTGAGCAGCCCCATTTGGGAGGGGTGTGCAGGTACCTTTGTTCCTGTGCTGGTGGATTTGGGAGTGATGGTGAGTTTATGACCGTGTGTGGGCCATGAGGTGAGATCTGTGCTGCAGTTTGATGCCTGAGCAGGGGCTGGCGCAGGGCTGGTGCCTATGGGAGCTGCTTTCCTCCCTGCAAACTGCTTCATGTGAGTCTCTGAGTGTTTCACCAGCCTTTGCCAGGGCTGTTATTTGTGGAACATCCCAGCTGCTTGGCTGAACACAGACATCAGCCTCTCTCAGGGATTGTGGAAGGAGTGCCCTGCTGAGAGATGGGGCTACAGAGAGGGCAGGGATGATGGAGCCCATCTGCCCTGCCTGCCATGGGACACAAGGAAGCCCAGCTGCCCTGCCTGTACCACTGCCAGCCTCCTGCTGAGCTCTCACATGTGTCTTCATGCACTGTGGCTTACTGCAGAGGAAAGAGATGTCTCTTTTTCTCTCTTTCTGCATGGGGAAAAGGTTTGCTGGCATGTAGGGATCTCCCTCAGCTACAGGGTACTGTCAGTGCCTCATCATTTTGCCTTCCTTTTGGCTTCTCAGCTCAGGGAAGTGCTGCCAGCATCCGAAAGGCTTCCTGGGTGTGCGCAACCTTGTGCAGCTGCAGCAAAGAGCAGCCTGCTGAGGATTCCTGCTGGGATGGAGGGGGGATGGAGCCAAGCGGCTCAGCACAGCTCTGCTGCCTCTTGGCTGGGGCAGGCAGGGCTGTTTCCTGCCAGACTGAAGGGCTTCATCACAAGCAGCTTGTGAGCTTTGGCAGCAATTTAGGCAGGAGAGAAATCACAACGGGCTGCTCTGGCATCCCTCAGCCGTGGCTCCATCCCCTGCCAGCCCCCACTGCTCTGGGGCTCTCCACCATGCAGGGGGCTGGGGGCAGTGCACAGCTGGGGTGATGTGCCAGAGCCAGGCAGAAGGGACAGCTTCCATCCCTGCTCCCAAAGGTTCCCTGGTGGCAGACGCTGCCTCCCTCCACTGTGTAACCCCAGGATCCCCCTCTGCCCTCCCAGCACGGTGGGAGCTGGTGTCCCGTGTTGCTGCTCACTGGCGAGGGTGGGAGGGCACTGGGAAAGGTTACTGGTGTATCCTGGCCACATAAGCCAAAGCACCCCTGTGTCTTCAGAAAGAAAATGCTGGAGGGCATCAGCTAGTGTGAGACAGCTCTGGCCCAGACCACACTATCGCTGCCACTGGAGAGGGTCTTGGTCCAGGTGAGGAGCTGAGTTTGTATAAAGCATCCCACAGATGAAAGCACAGAGTGAATTCATACATTTGTTCACCTTTAGCTGTGAGGATGGTTTGTTTTTCTGCAGAGGTGCATATATACTTCTTTTATGGTGGGGAGCAGAATGCTGTTGACTCCTTTTCCCTCCTGGAATATTGCTGCTTCTCAGCAGGAATGATGAGGGCTGTGCATAGCTCCTGACCAAGGGCAGAGCTGCTGCTGAGTGGATCTGCTCTGCCCAGGGTATTTTCTCCTCTGGAACTGATGTGATTGCTGAGATCCTGCTGGGACTACAGATTCCCACTCCTAGCCAGGCTAACTAAATAACCCTCCCCTTTCAAAGGTTGTCAAAGCTGTAGTAATTCTTATTAGGCTGGTTTGAATCATCTCTTGAAAAGGTCTCACATCATCCTTGAGCACCACTGTTCTGTATTCAGACCCCAACCACCCAGTCTTCCGAGCCAGACCAAAACATTTGCAGGGGGAGGCTCCAAGAAAATATTAAAGATGTTCTGCTGTGCTGTGGGTGAGACCTGACTTCTCCATCCTCTGTCCTGTGTACATTTCAGAGTGGAACAAAGGGCATTGTGTGGAGCAAGGATGCTCTGTGGTGCTGATGGATCCCTGGGGAGACACTCTGGATTCCATCCCCTGGAATGCTGGGGAGTGTTGGATGTTTCCTTTGGGAATTGTCCAAAAGTGGCCTGAAAACCTTTGCTTTGAGGGAAGATGGAGTAAGCCAGACCTGCTGCCTGCCCTGCAGTGGTGCTGCTGCTGTGATGTGCCATGATGGATGTTTTTAACTCAAAGCCGAGTCCTTGAGTGCAGCCTTTGCCCACGTTCCCAGCATCAGACCTGGTGGGCCTGTCCCAGGAGAAGTAGTGAGTCCTGAGCTGTGATAAACCCCAGGCAGAGAAAATGAACACCTTCATCTCCAGGCTGCTCTGGCCTTGGGGAAACAGGTGATGTGGGAAGAATCAGAAACATCTCTCTAGCACAGCACTCACTGCTTTTCCCATTGTCTTGCTGGCAGCTACCTAGGACAAGGAAGGAAATTCCCTTCCTCCCCGGAGACCCGGATCCACAGGATTTCAGCTAATGCACACTGCCAGGAGCTTACCACAATCACTGATCCTGACCTGTGTGTGTTTTGGTGCACTGCCCAGCTCCTCCCAGGTGAGTGCTGCTGCATGGGGGGTAGAGGTGAGTCTAATCCAGCGCTGGGAGCTCCCCAGACTCCCCAGTACAGCTGGTGATAGCTGGAAATGCTGTGCACAGGAGGCAGGGTCCTGTGCCTGGGAGGAGAAAGGCAGAGGATTTGTTGACACAGCTGCAGGTGGAGGCACAGTTGGTGCATTGCCTCTGGGATTTCTGACTTGCAGGGCTCCAAAACAGAAAGCAGCAGGACTGAGACAGACTGGATGTCCCCAGAGCATCCTCTGGCCCAAAGCCACCTCCTCCTGCCTTCCTGGGCCAGTAGCTGGGTGACAGTGGTGACATGAGCAGAGCTGTCTCAGAGCAGGAAGAGGGACCTCTCACAGGGAGATCTGGATACCTCAGGCAGCAGGTTTTGGGAGGATGAACCCTCCCTGCCATTTCCTTGTCTCTGCAGAGGAGCTGCTGCCCTGGGCACGGCATCCATCGGGTTATGCGGGGCCAGCTGAGAGGCACCCCATGCCTGCAGCTCTGTGCTTAATCAAACCAATTAGCAATTTAATCTTGTTAACAAACCAAGATAATTGCAGCATTATCAAATTAGCCAGATGTATGGAAATGCCTGCTTAATAGCTGATAATAACTGGTGCTGATGGAGGAGGAGGAGGGTTGTGATCTGTGACTAATGACCGCGGGAGGTGTAATCACGCTGTTCTGCCCTGGCTGCCGCCAGCCCCGTGCCGGGATGCGGGGACGGCTGGGGGAGAGCTGGGGCTCAGCCTCCTTCGTCCCACGGCTCGTGCGGCACAGCTCTCCCTGCGCAGAGGGTTGGGCTGGTGTCAGGGATAGTTTTCCCCTGCAAGGACACTACACTGGGCAGAAGCAATGTCTGGTTTTACGCTGAGTTTGGCTGACGAGCTCCCCGGTCTCGTTCTGCCTGTCCCTGCTCGATCGCTGGCGTTTTCAGCGCTGCATGAGCTCTCCAGTTCTCTCTGCCCTCCCGTGGCCAGGCTAAGCAAAGAGTTGGTTTCTTCGCTCTAGGACTTCTTCCTTCTCAGTGAGAGTAATTTCTGAGCTTTGCCTCCTTCTAGTTCCTCCACAGGGAGAAAGTCACCTCCATAGACGTGACCATAGAAAGACTCGCTCCCGCAGATGCTCCCCCCAGTCTCGGCCAGGAAGCTTCCAGCATCTACCATGGACCATGCAAGGTGTCAATCCCACAGCCAGAGTCTTCATCCTGCTGTGTTTGTGGGTGGTTTAAAATCTGGCCAGCTGGTGCAGCTCTCCAGATCGCTTTGCCCGTGCCTGGCCGGGGGGATCATTAGCTCAGCTCTCACGCAGCAGTAGCTCCTCTCTGCCCCCTCCGGTGTGTGCAGACGGACCAAGCTCCTCCCCCAGTCTGGGCTTGTTGAGAATGGGACATGCAGGGCTGGTATCAGCAATGGGCTGGGGAGGGCTGGCAGGCCCTCTGTGGGCGTTAGGCTGGGTGATGCTCTGCCCCTGCAGTGCATGGTGGCCGTGCCTGGTTCTGCTATTGCACAGAGGCCAGCAGGTCCCTCGGGCTACACACACTCTCTTCTGCTGATGCTTCTTGGCATTTCCTGAATTTTTTGTCCCCAGCACTCAGCTGTACAAAAATTACGAGAACCCCTTGGAGCTATGATTTTATTGCCCTGGCTTGAGGCTTTCCAAGGCAAGTTTCTTCAGCTGAATTTTCCCCACCAGCTTAGGTTCAGTGAGGGGTTCAGCACCACTTGGGGTTTGGGTCTGTGTAACCCCCCTCCTCTGCTCTCCAGATGAGCCCCAAGTAGGGTACTCCTAGGGAGGCTCTGCCTTCTGTATCCCCCTGGGCGGGCAGGGTCAGTTCCCTTCCACAGCCCTGTGCAGCTGGAGGGGCCTGGAGGACACACTGCTCTCCAGGGCCCCTTGCAGCCTTCCAGCCTTCCTAAAGCAAGCTGTCATGTTTTGTTCCAGTCTCTTCCCCTTGCTCCCTCCTCCTGGAGGTTGTATGCCTCTGGATGGATTTTCTCCCCCAAGCCAGCCCCTAACCACACTGCACGTGTAGCCAGGCTGTTTTCATCCTCTTCCCCCAGCAGAAATTCTGGGGTGAAAGCAGCAGTCAGACTGTGTGCCAGGATGGAGGGAGGAGGGAGGAGGTGGGGAAAGGAGTCACACACCACAAGCACCCCTGGGAAAAGCCTCTTTTATTTGTTCAAAGAGCGGTGGGGAAGCACCGGGAGAGGGGAAGTGGATGGCACGTAGCACTGTGCGGCAGCTCGATCACGGAGTGATCCTGGAGCCAAGGTGGAATAGGAATGCTGAAACGACCCTCAGTCTATCCTGGGAGCTGGAGCTCACACTGAGGAAAAGGAGAGAAAGAAAGAGGTTGGGTCTGGTGTTCACCCCAGCCCACATGTTTATCCACCAGCCTGACCTGGGGGGCTCTGGCAGCTGGACACAGCTCCCTGCCCAGAGCCACCCTCATCATACCCCGCTCTGCTACCCGCGAGCGGGCGGGGGCTGCCGAGCTCCTACCGTAGGTGACGGGGATGGCCGGCGGCTTGGAGAGGCACTTCCTCCCGCAGAAGGACTGGCAGCACTTCTTGCCGCGGGGGCAGTGCCGGTCGACGAGGCACTGGTTCGGCGGGTTGTGCATCGCGCAGATGAAGCGGACGGGGGGACAGGACCAGGCGCTGCCTGCAGGAGGAGAGACTGGTTTGCTCCAGGGCAGCTGAAGGGCCCTGGGGAGATGCTGTCCGGCAAACACCCCTCTCCTCCCCTCTCCCCTTCCCACAGGATCCTTGTAAACGTGGCTCCTTCCCAGCACCTGCGCTTTTCCTCCCCGTACCTTATCCTAGGACATCTCCTACCTGTTGGCAGCTCTGCCCAGAGGATGAGCATCCCCACCAGGAGGAGGGCGGCCACCGTCTTCATACTGCCGTGTCCCTGAGAGGTGCGAGCGTGAGAGGTGGGGGACACCACCATTTAAACCCTTGGGGAGGATGGGGGTGGGGAAAAGAGCTGGGCACGTTCCAATGTTTGTACTTTTTTCCTCTGCCTGTTGCATTGTGTTTTCCGGACAAGCCTTTTGCGGAAGTTTCAAAGGGGATTGTTTGATTGCTCAAAAAGCAGCTATTCCATTGCACAACCGACCCCTGCAGCTACACCTGGGGCTGAGGAAAAAGCCAGGGCGAGATGAGCCAGGGCATTGTCCACCCTGACAAGCTGGAGGCAGTGGAGCTGCTTTCTCCTGGGCAGGTATCTTCTCCCGGTATCCTTTTCCAGGGGAAACCCTTGTGGTGACCATGTTCCCTTCTGGGGGTCTATTAAATGGTTTCCCTCTGTACTTTGCTTCCACATGGTCCTGCAAACCAAACCTTACAGCATGATCCAAATCAGCATGAGTCTGCCTGTGCCTTCCCAGGGATGATCCTTCAAGTTTTTCCCAGGGGTAACTTGCCCCAGCCACAAACCCTCCCAACTCCTGCCCCACTGGGAGTGTAAGTTGGTGTGGGGAAAACACCTTTGGCTTAGCCAAGGGTGGGTCTTTCTCAAGCTCGGGGGGGGGGGGGGGGGGGGGGGGGGACGTCACCTGAACCCCAGCATCTTCTCTGGGTGGCTACTGCCATGTAGGAAGCAGGTTGGTGCTGGAAGAAAGTGGCTGACATCTCTGGGGTAGGATAATCCACTCCTTCCGGCCCTATCATCAGCCATGATGCAGCACAAGGACAACTTGACTGAGCCCTAACTCTTGATGGCTGTGGAATTAGGGGCTGTATTCCTGGTTTGGATGGCAAAGGTCCCACCACTCTTCAAGCCTCAACCCATTCCTCCCCCCCAAGGAAATTGTAACCCTTCCCTGGCCTCCAGGTAAATCTGTTTTCTTTAGGTGCCCTTGGGCAATGGGAAGTTACTCCATTTCCCACCAATTGGTCAATGTCCCCCCTCAGCTTGTGTAAGGGGTTCCCAAAACATTTCTGTGGGACTTTCTGGGGCTGGCAGGAACCCAAGCCGTTCTGGGAACAGGCTCTGGGAATCCCCAGGAAGGGGAAGGCTTCCACAGCCAAACCCCATCCAGTCCTGCAAGGGGCAGCCCCTGATGTCGCAACCAGGTGGGGACAAAGAGCAGCAAAAGGCCAGTATCACTCCTACATGCTCTATGCAGCCCCTGAGCCCCCCACCATTGCACTGATCCAGCCCCTGGAGGTGCCACTTTCCATCCAGGGCATGGTGGGCCTCTCACTGTGCCCTTTCCTGCTCAGACTTCCATTCTCAAGTTCCAATGGGCCCCGTTAACTGGACCTCAACTAACCTGGTATCTGTTAATTATTGTCCAATTTCCCTGTTGACCCCGTGGCTGCATTAGCTCTTTGTGAAGTCATTCATTAAATAATGTGAGGAAGATACAGCCAGCCTGTGATAAATGTGCTTTGAAGTATTGGCTTTTGCAAATGTTAGAAGTTGGTGTTGCTGTGCAGATGTAGTCGTGTTTGGCTTGCAATGACAGCAACAAAGGGAGCCCGCTAGCCTGATTCGATGACATCTGGCGAGCGAGCGTAACGGGAAAGCGCCATTTGCTGGACCCTCAAGTTAAACTGCACGTACTCTACAGAGGCGGGAAGGGCGAGGGAGCATGTGAATCAGTTCTAAGAAAATGCTAAAGAGTTTCTGAAAAGTTCTGAGTATGTATTCTGAGTTATGAATATGTATGAGGCTGACGCAATACCTGGAGTATACAAACCTGAAGCCTCACGTGAGACAGCACGCCTCTGGCTACGGTCACACATCCAGCACTGTTGCTTTTGCTTTGTTGACTTTTCCCCCTAATAAAATTTTAAAACCTCACAAGAGGAGTGGGCTTTGTTTCTCACACAACCCCAAAAGATTTTCTAGGCTGTGCACCAACAGTGTAGCACTTTTAATGAAAAATACAAACATTGGATTAATTTTTAAGCAATCCATTGCCATTCAGCTGCTGCTGGGGCTGGAGAGGACAATGCTGTGCTCCCAGCTGGTGCCAGAATCTGGCATAGGTTGTGCTTGGACCTATGCCTCCATAGGAGGAGGAAAGATCAAGGAGCAAGGCTAGGATTAAGCTGCAGAGAAGATTGGGGGGGGGAAGAAATCCACCTGAAGAACATTCTATAGTGCTTTATTCAAAGCAGGGGGGAAAGTGTGAACTCTTTTTGTTGCAAACTCCCATGGAATAACCAGGACCCAGGCATTTCTGGGCACAGGATTGCCTGCAGTCCTCATGTTGCATTCTGTTACATGTGCAGTACCCATTGCCCCAGTACCCCACAGAGCACGCCCCATTCCACATGGCTCACGCTCTTCCCTGTGAAAACAACTTTGTGACCCTCCTTTTGAAGCTACAAGGCCCCATTTGTGTGATGCTTGAGGGTATCATGGCAGATGTTGCATTTTCCCAGCCAGAGCAAGGCTCTCCAGTTTGTATTTGCTGGGAAGGGAAAGGAGGGAGGCCAGTAACCCCTGATCCCCCAGCCCTACGCAGGTACACAAAGCACCTAAGGAGCAGCTCCTGCCCTGCAAAGCAGCCCTAGTCCCCCACCAGCTGATGCAAAGCTTTCAGCCTGATGATGAGCTCCATCCATCCATCCATCCATCCATCCATCCATCCATCCATCCATCCATCCATCCATCCATCCCTGCCCAGCTCATGGCTCAGGAAGCTCCCCTCAGCTCCAGGCTGGCTCCATTCCCTCGGGGTGCCCGGGAGAAGAGGATGCCCGCAGCCCAGCCTCACCCTCTCAGCGCTGGTGTCTGGTGCCACCTAGTGAAGTGCCACTGATGAGGCTCTGCAGGACCACGCAGGCTCGGCCCTGCTCCCACGTGTAAAGGAAAGGGCCCTGTGGGATCTGCCTCTACAAATACGAAGTATGTACAGACCTCTAAGTGGGACCCGCTGTGTGCATAGGTACCTCCCAACCCAGCACAGCCCACACATGCTCACCCTGGAGCAACAGGAAACCAAAAGTCCATGCTTCCTGTGTCCACAGGAAATGAGAAGAGAGGTGGGGTATGAAAAATAAAGATGGTTTGTCTACAGAAGAGCAGAAACAACAATGAACTACACCATGTATTTACATTGTAAGAATCTTTGTAACAACAAAAATCTATAAAGCGTATATACACAAGGCTATTGAAGAACACTCTCTAAAACGTATTACAGAAGGGTGGCATCCCTGCCTGGCATCTCAGTCAGTCCTGGAAGAAAAGCAAGTGGCACCGTCACTCCAGTGCGGCCCTGAGGGCTGTTCCCTGTGCCCCCAGGCTGGGACACGCTGGCAGAGCAGGACTCTGCTGCCAGAACTGAGCCCAGCTGGGGCTGGGAGCCGGGCCCCAGGCACTGGGACAGGGCTGGCATGGCCCAAAGCAAGGGCAGGGCAGGCTGGGGTGCTGCTTGTGCCTCCAGAATCCAGAGCCCCCCGGGGCACCGCGCCCCTGAGCGGGGCACCCAGCCCAGCCCTGGCCTGGCAGCAGGGGACCCACTCTGCCTGTGGGCAGGGCATGGGGAGCACCTGCCTGTCCTGCTGCTGGGGTCGGTCTTCGTCCCAGGACCATGTCCTCCTCCTCACCTTTCTCATCCACTTCTGTGTCTTCAACGTAATCTTCCATTTCCACCTCCATCTCTTCTTCCATCTCCTCCACGTCCACCTCCATCTCTTCCTCTCCGTTCTCTTCTACATCTATATCCATACTCTCCTCTATATCAATCTTCTATATCAATATTGATTTCCAACTCCTCCTCAGTGTCTGTGACAGCCTGCACAGGGAGCAAAAGCTCAGAGTGGGGTCCCAGTCCCACACCACCCCCCCAGCCCACCCTGGAAGTCCAGGGGTGTCCACCTCAATGGAGTGGCACTGTACCTTCATTGGGACAAAAGTGATCATCCTGCAGGGATGGATGGCAAGATCCAGGCAGCAGGGACCGTTCAGGACTGACGGGCATGGCCTCAGAGGAGAGTGAAGGCTGTAACACACTTCTCTAGGAAGTTTTAACTGCCCTGTAGGTGCTATCATGGCTTGCAGAAATTCAAGGCTCATTCCACTTTTTGCAAAAAAAGGGACAATGATAAACCATTCAGGAATTCTCCTTGGAAATCTGAACACTGGCTGTTTGTTGCAGCTGCTCATTTTCATGATTCAGGGAATTCAAGGCACACTCTGCTGTGGGCAACGGGGACCGTAGAATGAAGGAATCCCTGAGTGGTTTGCCTTGGAAAGGACCCTGAAGACCATCTCATTCAAACCTGAGCTTCCTCCCACCAGACCAGGTTGCTCAGAGTCCTGTCCCCCCTGGCCTTGGATGTTCCCAGGGATGGGGCATCCACAGCCTCTGTGCACAGCCTGGGCCAGAGCCTCACCACCCTCAGTGGTTCCTTAAATGCAACCCAAATCAACCTGCTGCAGTTGAAAGCCATCTCCCCTTCTCCTCCCACCACAGACTCTGTTGAACACTCTGTCCCCCTCTTTCCAATTGGACCCTTCAAGTCCTGCACGGCCGCAGTGAGGCCTCCCCAGGCCCTTCTCTTCTCGAGGCTGAGCATCCCCAACTCTCTCAGCCTTTCCTCAGAGCAGAGGGGCTCCAGCCCTCTCAGCATCCCTGTGGTCTCCTCTGCAGTCCCTCCAACACCTCCAGGTCCTTCCTGTGCTTACGACCACAAAGTTGGAGGCAAGGATGGGTCCTGGAAGGGCTGCAGCTTCATGGTGAACAGTGGGGAATTTTGTGTTATCCCTTGAAAGGAACTAAATGCACTCTGGTGCTGAGAGATAAAATGAAGAGAATGTCAGAGTCCTGCTGTCAGTGGTGTTCTTTGTGGACTCTGCAGGGATCATCAGGAGCAGATCCCGTGTGTTCCCTTAACCCAGCACCCACCCCAGAGGAGCTGCAAAGGCACCTTGGCCAGGCCGTGGGTCCATGATCAGCTCAGCTTGGAGCTCCCTGTGCTCCCACAAGGACAGGCTCCAAGGCAAACCCTGCCCATGGAGGCACAGCATCTGTGCTATGCTGGCTCCTTCCAGCTGAGGCCAGGCCTGCAGCACCCTGGGGTGCCAAAGATCAAAGATTTTCCCAAAGGATTTCTGGATCCTAGTGTTAGGAGATGCTGCAAAAGCTGGAGACCCCATTTCTGACACAGAGGTGCTTCTGTGACCCTGCAGCCCAGCTGAAAGGAGAAGAACATGTCATACAAATCTTCAGGGTGTTTATTTTCAGGATAGAAATTCCTTTATATAAAAGAAGAGTTTAAAAATAGCACTACCCTGCTCTCAGAATTAAATACACATATATATATACACACATAGATATTGATAGAAAGAATAATTACCATTTTGCTATGTGATTATAAAACCAAACAAGATTAATACCGATTTCCAAACTATCCTGCCAAACCAGGGCAAGGGGATCTAAGAATTCCTGCCACCCACCTTCCCATGGGAGCCCACCTGGGCACCACACTGGGAGCCAGCTGGGCATCAGGCATCCCCTGTGCTGCCTGCACCACCCAGCAGTCCTTGCCCCGCCACTTGGCAGCAGATGCTGAGACAACAGAAGCTCTCAGGGTGACACCACTGTAGGTTTTTTCTCTTGAAAAGCAGCCTGCCAGGGTCCAGGGGGACTGTGCCATCCCAGTCACTCTGGGGGACACCAGGTGTCAATGTCTGTCCAATGACCAGCCTGCCCACCTAGCTGTTCCCCCTCATCCCAGACCTGCCAAGGAACGACAACTGAACCCCTTTGCAGCAGGGGCTTTGTTCATGTTCCTTTTTGTGTGTTTTTAGTATTTTTGGTTTTTTAAATACAGTCCACGCTTCCCTGGGGATTTTGCAATACAAGAACAAACACTGATGCTGTACGATAACCTAGCAATAACAATGTCATGTAGCTACTGTACATCCATCCCTGTGCCCTGCCGAGCACTGCAGCCCTCTGCCAGGATCACTTCTTGTTGGCAATCTGCTTTTCCAAGTCTTCAAGTCTGGCTGTCATCTGAGCAAGTGAATGTGCTAAGGAAAAGCATGAGCCAGACAGTCTACTGGGCAAAGGGCTTTATCCCCTTAAAAGAGCCTTAAATTTTCCCCCCTCCCATTTATCTATCCCTCCCTCCCCCATGTGCGCCCTGTCCTCAGCTGTCCTGCACCCTGGCAAGCCCAGGCATCACCCCAAAGGATATTTTTCTCGGTCAGGCTCTGCAGGATGGCCACGGTGTTCGTCTGGAACTGCACCAGCGCCTCGCACTCGCACGGGCTGCGGATCTCCGTCTCCCCTTTGCCCTCCTCTGTGACAGGGGGGTTTGGCTGCAGTCAGACCACGGCCCCACAGTGCCCGGCTTTCCCTTGTTCCCAGACAAGTCCCTTGTCCCTGCAGCCACCCACCAGGGCTCAGGGCTCTCCACACCATTTTGCCCTCTTTTTTCAGCCTCTCTGCTCTCTGCCAGGCTGCCCTGCTGATCCAGCAAGCTCACTGCCAGGCATCCCACCAGGCATCCCACAGAGCTGTCACACGTGTGGTCACGGTGTGCCAAGGACTGCCAGTGCTGAGCTTCACTTTGCCTTCAAGCTGGGGTGGCAGGGGGCATGTTGACTCCATATCTGCGGCCCTGTGGCAGTCTCTGGGGACTGGGGGAGCCCCAGCCTGTCCCAGGGCAGGGAGACCCCCACAGTAACCCTGTAGCCAGCAGCCGCAGAAGCACAGGTCTGAACAAGGACACAGGCCACCTTCACAGCATCCCTCAAGGCAGGGTGCCACTCCCAACTTCTGCCCATGCAGTGGCACTGGGGTGGTCGCTCACATGAATAATTTTGTATTAACCCCCCCGTTTTTTAATTAATTCCCCTGGCTTCATCTTTTCCAAATCCCTCCCAGAGACCCCACAACAGCCTGGTGAGATCCTGAGACAGCCTAGGCTCACACCAGCCCATCTCAGCCTTGGGATACTTGATGCAGGGTGACAGACACACAAACCACCCCACTGGCTCTGTGGGGACAGGAGGGCTTGGGGTCAAGTCCCCGGGTGTGGCCAGGAGCACCCACCTGGGCAGATATTCAGGGAGAAGTTCTCCACAAGGTGGGTCATGGTGGTGAAGTCTGCTGAGTAGGAGAAATGCTGCTCCACTGGCTCAGAGGCAATCGCTCTCAGCTCCTCTTCCACAGCTTTTCCAACACCCACGGCAAACATGACAATCCCTGTGTGGCAAGGATAGATCCTGAGCACTGCGCTGGCCACCCCGCAGCAAGCAGCCCCAAGCCCAGAGGGAGCAAAGCCGAGGATGCAGGATTTTCTCTGGGCTTCCCAAATACACAGCAGGGATTTGGGAAGGACAGCCAGGAGCATGGCAGCACTGCAGTGGTGCAGGCTGCTGCGTGAAGGATGCTGCTCAGACCCTGTGGTCAAAACAGAGCATGTCTGCCCTGGGATGCAGCTCCCCAAGGCTGGATACTGCAGTGTCTCCTGAGACAGCCACCCCAAGGAATCATTCCGGGATGCCCAAAGCACTGCAATTTGGGGTTCCCCAACCCCCCTGCACCTGATTCCTTTGCTCTCCTGGCCCATTCGGAGATGTCATCCTGGGAGCGTCCATCTGTGAACACCAGCCCGATTCTGGGGATGTTGTGGGAGAGAGGCCTGGCACCTTCCAGCTCGGAGAAGCTGTGCTCCACCATGTGCTTGAGGGCAAGGCCTGTCATGGTGCCTTTCTCCATGTACTCCACATCTATCACTGCCTTCTTGATCTCATCTGCACTGTGGTACTTGTTGAGGGGGAACTCGGTGCGGACGCGGCTGGAGTACTGCACCAATCCCACCCGTGTGCCGTGGGGGGACACCTCCAGCAGGTCCACGATGCGGTTCACAAACTGCTTCACCAGCTCAAAGTTCTGGGGCCGGACACTCTTGGAACCATCGATCACCATCACGAGGTCGACATGCCCAGCTCCACACTCTGTGGGCACAGGGGAAGGTGAGAAAGGACCAGCCTGGCCATGGGCACTGTCAGAGTGAAGGTGTCTGGGGCTGGGGCTGAGCTTTGGAGCTTCAGGACACTGTGGGAACATCCTGGACTTCAGCTGGGAAGGAGAGCAGACTGTGCCCAAGGGACTCAGCCCAAAAACCTCCACTGACATTCCAGCACTGCGTGAAAGTCTTTCCTAGGTTTCTCTTTTCCTGAACCCTTCCTCAAAGCTGTTGCATCTTCTGGGCCGTGTCTCTGAGGACACAAGCATCCATCCACACAGCAACCAGGGTGCTCCCTCAACCCCAGCCAGCTCTCCACCCTCTTCCAGCCTAGCTTCGAGTCCCAACTGGGGACAGAGCCCCCCAGCCCAGTTTCAGCAGAGCCCTCTCCAGGAGCACAGAGCCGAGATGAGGAGAATGTCAAGAGCTGTGTCCCGATACTCACTGCTGCATGTCTTGCCGTCAGCCTGGAGCTGCTGGCCCTCAGGGCACACGCAGTGGTAGGAGCCCTCCGTGCTCACGCACTTGAACTCACAGCCGTGATCCACCCCGTTGCAGAGGTCGGTGGCTGGAAGACAAGCCAAGGGCACGGGGTTATCCCCATTCAGGGTGGTCTGGGAACAGCCCTTCCCCTGGGGCTGGGCAGGACATAAAGGCACGTGTTATACACACAGCCTGTGCCGTGCAGCACGCCAGGACTTACCCCTGCAGGACTTGCTGTCGGGCTGGAGCGTGAAGCCGCTGCGGCAGCGGCAGTAGTGCCCGTTGGGGATGCTCACACACTCGTGCTGGCAGCTGTGGTTTCCGAAGCTGCAGTAATCAATCACTGGCGAGAGAAGGAGAGTGATGGCAGAAAGGAAAAGACAAGAGGAGAGACAGAATGAGAAGCAAATGAAGAAGGGACAGGGAGGGAGACAGTCACTTACTAGTGCAGCTCCTCTTGTTCTGGCTGAGGTAGTAACCCGGCCGGCAGCGGCACGAGTACGACCCCCGCACGCTGACACAGTGGTGCTGACAGCCGTGCCTCCCGTCCGCACACGCATCGATGGCTGCAGGGGAACAGGACACCCATCACCCTCCTGTCTCGCTGGGGCAGTGGGGCAGGAATGATCCAGGGCTTCAAAGCAGCTCCCAGCACCATGAAACAAGGAAAGGTCCTGGTGTGGTGGTCAGACCAACTAACATGGTTTTGTGCTAAAATCCAGGGAAAAAACACTGCACATTTTGGTGCTGGGATGTGAATCCTCTGGTATTCACTGCCCAGACCCCCTCATCTGACAGACAGCTGGTTGTGCCCACATGAGTCCCAAGTGTCCCATCTCAGAGAGGTGGCCAGGATTTAGCAGTGCTGAATGTCTGCAGTCATTACAGACCCGGGAGGCAGGGCGCCCAGTGAACAGAGCACCCAGGCTGCTGCTGGCCTCCCTGGCCATGTTCCAGCTTCCCTCCATGGGACCCATAACTACAAGCTCCCTATGAAAGTTCAGATAATAAAAAGGGTTTTTACGGGAACAGGTCTTTCCATCCACGTTGAGCCTGTGGCCTGGGTTGCACTCGCAGTAGAAGGAGCCAGGGGTGCTGACGCAGCTGTGCTGGCAGCCGTGCTCCCGCTCCATGCACATGTCCACCCCTGCAAGACAGAAGGGGCATCAGAGTGGCCCAAAGGCACGCCAGGCACATGGGGACCCTGGCTCTGGCATATGCCCTGTCCCTGCAGCAGAAGCCAGCGTGACAACCCACACAGCCCCAGCCTTGCCAGGCCCAGTGCTCACCCATTGATTTCCAGTGCACAGACACGGACACTGTGCAGTGCCCTGTCCTGGTACCTCCTTGGGGAGGTTGCCTCCCTATCTACCCTGCTCCTGGCATGGGCAGCCATCCCAAACACCCCTCTGAAGGTCACCTTCTAGCCTGGATGAGGAGCAGACACCAGGATCCCCCTTGCCACTTCACATCAGCGGCTCTCACCCACCACAAAGCTTGTCCTGGAACTGCTTGGCAAACTGCTGGATGAGCTCGAAGGACTCCACCAGGAAGACGTGCTCCTCCAGCGGTGGGGAGGCCATGGCCCGCAGAGAGTTCATGTCTGCCCGCTGGATTCCCACGGCGTAGATCTCGATGCCAGCGTTCCGGGCCTGGGTGGCCACCTCAGTGACACGGTCCTGGGGCCGCCCGTCCGTCACGATGATGGCAATGCGGGGGATCCTCTTGTGCAGAGGGCGTGCACCCTCCTGCGTGGTGAAGGCCACGTTCATGGCGTACTGGATGGCCAGCCCCGTCATGGTCCCCTGGGCCAGTGGGATGATGCTGTTGATGGCTCTCTCCATGTCTGCCCGCGTGAAGAAGGTCTTGAGGGAGAAGATATTCTGCACCTGGCTGGAGTACTGGATCACTCCCACCCGTGTGGCGTTGGGGCCCACGTCCAGGTTGCTGATGATGTCCATCATGAAGCGCCGCATGGTCTCGAACTCGAAGGGGCGCACGCTGCGGGAGCTGTCGATAACAAACACGATGTCCAGGGGACCCGTCCGGCACTTCAGTGCTAAGGAGAAGGCCAAGAGAAGGCTCAGTCCTGTGGCTGTCCTCAAGGAGCAGAGACATCTCTGCCTGGTGGCTGGGGGGGGCTCATGAGGGATGGAGAGAGCAGGTTTGGGCAGCCCCCACAGACCAGCACCTTCCCACTGCCCAGTAAATCCACAGAAGGTGGTGGTAGAGTGGAAGCAGAGCCAACAGGCTGGGGAGACATACCCTGGCTGTGGGTTGTTGTGGTTGTGTTTTCTCAAGGGCAGAAAATGAGACAGTAAAAAGCAAAGCTAAGGGCACACACTTGGCAGAGATTGAGCCAAGGAGCCTCTCTTGGACATAAGGATGCTACTTCCAGTGCAAACTGGGAGAGTGTTTAGCAAGTGAAATGCCAATGAACATATTTTGCTTAGCCTGTGTGCACCCAAGCGTGGGAGAATTCGGCCCTAATTTTAAGGAAACACTTTGAGTCCTTTTGGGATGACACCAATCTCAACTGCTCTGAAGGTCTATGATACCTACCTGCTCCTTCCTCCGTTTGGTGCCTTCACTGTTTTTAAACTAGAATTGATTTAGATCCCTCTGCCCTGGGAGGAGAGAGGCTGGTACCTCTGGGTTTGCTTTGTCCCCTGCACCTGGAAAGTCAAGCAAGGAGGAAGCCTCCCCTCACAGCTGTGCCTCCTGCCGAGGTCACAGTCCATGGGCAGGAGGGTGACAAGCCCTGAGCAGGGCTGTGTCGCAGCTGAGGAGGTGCCCAGAGCCAACAGCACCAGAGCCACCATGCTGGGGCCAGGCTCAAGCTCCCACCTGCTGGGGCAGCACTGGGAAGTTTGGGTCCCACTGCTGGGGGGATCCTCCATCCTCCTGGGGATGTTCCCAAAGAAGAGGCATCATGTCCCCCCACGTCACACAGCAAACTGTCCTCCAAGGGCTCCACTGCCCTGATGTTCTCACTTCTCTCCCCTCCAGGCACTCCGCACCAGCCAGAGCTCACCTGCAGGTTTTGGTCTGGCTTCTAGTGTTGTCAGGAGAAGCAGGAGGAGAGGGGCAACAGGCAGGAGCTTCATCATGGCTCTGCAAGACCACAGAGTTCCAGTGCTGGCAGGATGTGCTGCAGGGAGAAGACAAGGTGCAGTCAGTGCTGAAGGTGGGCTGAGCCACAGGGCAACATTCACCTGTGGTGGGTGTCCCCAGGCAGCGCTAAAAACCCTAAGCAGCAGCAGCAGCTCTGACAGATCCATCCCCAAACTTCTCTGAACGCACATGGAATCATCCCTGTTCCAAGGACTGGCAGTCTCAGCACAGCTCAATTTCATTACAGTAGCAACACTCTGCCAAAGGGTCTGATTTTCTGCTCTGGGTGGAGCTGGCTGTTGGACAAGCCTTATTTTCACTTGCAAACCAGGCAGATGGGATGTTCAGCCAAATGGTTTTTCCCTGACTGTGTGGCTGTTCTCTGCAGCCAGTGGGGAGTGGGAAAGATGCACACAGGGATGCAGAGAACCAGCCCTCCTTATACTCCTGCATGGGAAGAGAAACCCCCAGATGAAACACCAGCACAGACAATACCTTGTCAGAAGTCTCTCAAAGTCACTGGCAAAGATAATTTTTCCAAGAAGTTCCTTTCTCTGCCTGTTTCCAAACTCCCTTGGGAGAGCAGAAGCCTCTGCAGGCAGAGGCTCTAAGGGTGCCTGGGCAGGTGGGCTCACACCTCTTCCCCTGGGCAGGTGCCCAGGCACTGCCAGCCTGCTGCTCTCCTTCACATCACTTCGGGGTCCCCACCACTCTGCAGCTCTCCCTGTCCTGAAGGTTTTTCCAAGGGACATTCTGCCCCTCAACAGTTTTTTCATGTCTTTAGGGTGGGATCATAGGGGGAAAAGGTATTTAAACTTGTTACCCAAAACCTCAGCTTGCCACTTCTCTCCCTCCTCACCCACCTCTGGGTTGCTTTGCCTAGTCTTGCCTTTCCTGGCTCCTGCAGGGACATGGATTTATTTAGTTTATTTTTATTCCAGCTCTGGTTGGAAACCCAAGGTGCTAGGGATGGAAATGCCACAGATAATGTGCCTCTCCCCAGGAGACATGCAGTGCCAGGACTGGGCACAGATACTGGAAGGGTGCTTTTACAAAAAAAAACCACACAAAAATTCATTTTATCAGTAGTTATCAGCCAATATTTATTTAGCCCCAGGAGGTCTCAGTTGTAATTCATCACCAGGGTTGCTGTTTAATTGCTCAGTGGTTACGTGCAGCCCTGAACACCACGTCTTTGATAGCAGGGACACTGATAATAGGTTTCACAGCTGCATCTTAAAGCTGTCTCGAGACTCAGTGTTCACACCTGGAAAAGTATATTAAAGAATTAGGAGGACAGAAAAGGGATACAAGAGGAAACTGGGATCCAGAATACCCGTCTCAAAGTGAGAGACGTGGTCTTTGCCTGGAGGTGAGCAGCCTACCAGCCCAGGACCAGCTGGGACACAGTGACTCCGCAGCAGTGCCAGGAGCTCCTGCAGAACTGTGCAGGGGAAGGGCCAGTGGGATCACTCTGGCTGAGGGGATGAGCAGGGACAGCAGCCTGACAGGTCTTTTCCTGGAAGCCGTGGGCCTTCCAGAGGTGAGCTTTGCTTTGTGGCCAGGAGTGCTCAGACACCTGTGTCCCCTCACCACATGGCAAGCAGAGAGGCAAACAGTCCCTCCTCCCCCAGCTTCATTTCCCCGTTCATTTAGCAGATTCTTTTTCCAGTGCTGCTTCTTTCCTGGGAGAAAGCACTCACTAACCACTAAATATTTTTGGGACAGCTATGCCACCTGGAACATTTCTGCAGCTCTGTGCTCTCCACACCTCCCTGCAGCGGCAGGCTGCTATGGAGTCTGTGTCTCACAGCATCCAGAGAGCTTCAAAGACAGCCCAGAGGGAGGAATGAGCTGTCAGGCCAGGAACCAAGAAAGAGAAAACCAGTTCACAACTGATCTATTTTTAACAGCATCTCAGCTTTGGATGAAGTCTTGGCTCTCCCCACAGCTGGAAGGGCTGATGCTGCCTGGACAGGGCAGGGCATGGCAGCTCAGCCATATATCCAGTGCTGGTCCTGGCAGCAGAGACCCAGCTGGGACAGTGTCCTGGTCCCTGATTCAATTTAACACCCAGTCCTGCCCCAGCAGCAAGGGGACAGGGAAGCAAAGATGATGGGACAGATGTCCCCCAGTATCTCTCCCACCACCCCACACTTGGCAACTTCCCTCTGCCCTCACTTCCCTGGGGCTGACTTGCATCCCTATGGAGGGACTCCTCGCACCCTGAGGGATCCCACGCCACCCTCTCCAAGCCCCTGCAGGAGTGGGAGGGAGATGGGTGGGAAGCGAGCGGCTGGCAGGCAGGTGCTGCAAGGCAAACACAGCGCCGGCTGCAATGCCAGAGACCTTGAGATAACACTGAGCTATAAAGGAAAAAAGGTCCAGGCAAGGTGAGTGCTGCTGCCTGGGCTGGCTCAGCCAAACCCTGCAGATGAGCTGAGAGGGACACTTGGACATTTCTGATCAGTGCAAGGGGAGAAACAGTTACTGCTTTCACTGCTGAAGGAGATGCTCAGTACATGGTGCAAGGAGGGTGACCAAGGGGAGAGCCACATGTAAGGACAGAAGGGTCACCTCCTCTTGACTCTCCTCGTGATCTCAGCCAAGGAGGACATGGAGATGGATCCCCAGAGACAAACAGGTAAGCCAGCACACCTTCCCTGGGCACCTCCACCAGCAATGCTGCTCCCCCGGGCAATTGCATCCCTCCCTGCTCCACCACTTGTCTGTCTGCTCTCCCTGCCAAGTGCTGAGTCTCAGGAAAAACAGCCGCTTCAGGTTTCAGCATGGCCTCCTTGGCAGCTCTCTCCTGGCTACAGGTTAACAGAAATACTCTGAATATTCCCCTTCTGGTTCATCCAGATGGTGGCGTGTTGGACCTGGGCACATCCTCACTTGGGCAAGGCCAAAGAACAGGGCCTGGCAGGGAGTAGGGTGAGGAATGCTGCCAGCTCCCTACCCTCCTTGCTATTACAGGGATGGGGCCTTTCTGTACTGAACTGTAGAGGGGATGAAGAAGATGGAGAAAGGAGGGGTGGAAGTGCATTCACAGCCCAGGAAAAGCCCTGACCGTAGTGTCACAAGGAGGAAAGCAGGTTGTGGACCAAGGCTATGGAGCCATGCTGGCTCTAGACCCTGCAAGAAGCCAGGACAGGGGATCACCATGTGTTGCAAGGAGTGGGGAAGAGCTGGGAGCCTGTGAGCAAGCACCAGCCAAGCCACAGGGCTGCCCCTTGTAGCAGGGCTGTGCACAGGAGGAGGCACACTCAATGTGTCCAGGCACATGTGGCAGGGCACAGGGCACTGATGCCACATGTGCTACCATCTAATAGCCCCTATTTCTGTGCTGGAAGCCTTGGCCGATGGTAGAGCAGCCCTAGGCATGATGTTGCTGAGATCACCCTCCTCACCTGCCTCTTCATGCAACCTCCTTGGCTCTGCAGAGCTTTTCTTTGTGGAGACCCAACCAGGCACTTCTGGGAGGCTAAAATTCAACTCCATCAGTGTTACTTGATGAAAATGTCAAAAAAACCTGACCAAAATATGGCCAGGAGTCCCAACCCATAGTCCTTTTGCTTAGGACACCTGAGTTCTGCCAGGACAGCAGCAGAAAGACAGCAAGAGCATCCTCAAGCTGAAGGATGGGGAGAAAAATTGTGGTGTCCTCAGCAGGACAGCAAGTCATCATCCTTCAAGTCCATGCCTGAGAGAAAGGCTGCCCAAAAATGCACATGGGACCAAGGGAGGAAGACTGATGTGGGTCTTGCCCCAGGGGACAATGAAGCAACCAGAGCTACCTGGAGAGATGCAGACAACTTACATCATTTTGGAGGCACCTCCCGATGCCAAACTTTGCTGTAGAAACATGAATGAATTGCTGGCACATTGTCCTTCTATTTGCAAAACCTGCAAGCAGTGTGAAAGGATGAGGCCCAGGCCAGCCCTGGAGCTGGATCCACCCTCTCCTGGAGGGTTGCCCAAGGGTTGGTTTCTCCCAGCATAATCCCCAGTCTCAAGGTGCTCTCTGCTTGCAGGTGCCCAGCTCTCAGTGCTACCCCTGCTGCTCATGAGCACTGAATCCACCCTCAGGACCATTTTACAGGAACCATTGACCTTACACTCAACCACAGCTCCAAAATCTCAGTGCTAATCCCCCACAGCAGCTGGGGGACAAGCGGCAAATCCCACCAGAGAGGACAGCAATGCAGTTTTCAGAGCAAGGAAGAGTCAGGGAGCACAAGCACATCAAGACCATGGAAATGGCATGAATTTCCAGCCCCAAAGTGGTTTTTTTTTCCCCCCCTCTTTAAGGACTGATGTGTCCTTGGTTCTTCCCAAACACATGTGGGAGAACCAGAGCAGACTCTTTCCAGGACATCACAGTGCTCTCCGGTTACCGCTCTATGGCAGCTTTACTGGGCCAAGTGCCACCTGGAAGGACACGTTGGTTGAAAAACAAGGCTGCATTTCTCCAACAGCACATCAAGGCTCCAAACCCTACAGGAGCAAATCAGCAGGAGTGCTGTAACAGGAAAACCTTGCTGGATGCAGAAGGAACTTCTCTTTTGCTCTGCTTGCTCCCCACAAAAGCCTAGTCCCCATTTTATGGGACCCACTCCTGTATATTCACAGGGAGGGCAGGTCCTTTTGCAGGCTGTTTAGCTGATGTCTTTGACTCACAGCTCATGGACTCATACAAGTCCTGACAGGTTTATACTGTGACATGACATTTGAAGTCCCCTTGAGAGGGAAATGCTGGGTGTAGGAATGGACAGAGCATCCCCTTCTAGATGTTCTCCACAACAGCACATGGGGTCTTTCTCTGCCATCAGTCTACCTCTAAAAGACCTCCCAGTGCTCTGCCACTCACCTGGCAGGAAAGCCTCTTGCTCAGACAGCCCTGCACTGAAACAAGCTGTGTACCTGGGCTGCTTTGGCAACAGCTGCCACGAATAAAAGCCACATTCACTTGCAAATTAAAATGTTAAAGATCTAGCCAAGAGGAAAACATGTCTGCCAAATCCCCTTGTTCAACTAATCGTGTCAGAGATGGCTCCTGTTTCAGGAGTGCTGGTGCCATTTCTCTGTTCCTCTCTGTCCCACTCAAGACCTGTAGGCTACACTTGTCCCCTGAGCTGCACAACAGGCAAACTCAGCCCATCTCCTAACTGCTATTTTCAACAAAACTGGAGACATCTTGGAATACTCTGATTTTGGTGAAGAGTGATCAACAAGGGACAGATCCACCTTACTGACTCTCTTTAAAAAGCAAATGCTCTTCTGCAAACAGGTCCTTGGAGGACAGCTGAGCTGAGCCAAGAGACTTCAAGCTTTGGAGAGAAGGATGTCCTGGCCATCCAGAAGCTGACGCAGCAATCCACTGCCCAAGTTCTTGTTTTGGGAGGAAGGTGTTAGAGAGCATTTTTTTCCCCAGAAATATGCATGTTCAACCACAAAGGAAAAGAGTCATGGCCCAGATCAGCTAGTGGGCTGGTGCAGAATTTGTCAGCTGAGCTCCTGATGCAGCAGAGCTGGTATGAGATTGATAGTTGCTAGCAGGACATCTGTCTCCCAAATCTGCTAGGACCACTATCCCCAGCTGACCTCCAGGAAGTTTACATGGCACAGACAACCACAGAGACCGCCTGCTATTCCAGCCCCGCAATCATAGATTCATTGCCTGACCTCCTTCTCTAAATCTTTATATCATATTTCTCACTCTAGAGATGTGACTCAATGTGTTGGCATAAGAAAACACACCAGGAGAATATTGTTGTGCCTCTCCCCTTTATCCTACCCATCCTGCTATGTGTTTAATTGAAATAGCAGAAGGTGAGGACCGTTTGGCGGCTGCAGAAAGGCACGCGGGGACTTTTTGTCCCTCCTTAGAACAGAAAAGGAAGCTTTGTGTAGATACTTTTCACAGGGAGAACCTCAAAGGTAGCACAGGAAATGTCTCACACCTAACTTCACAGCTTCCATGTCCCTCTGGCAGCAGAAGAACTGGTGTCCTAGAACTGGGATGCCATCACCCCTTAGGAGATGCACCAGAGAAGGGCTTCACCAGCAACACAGTGGGCTGTGGCCTCCCTTCTGCCCATGCTGAAGAGCAGGTAACACTTTGGGGAAGCCATCCAAGTTCAGCTGCAGGTGTACGAGCTGTGAATTCCCAAAGGCAGAGTTTTTCCACTTGTGGACCCTGGCTAATTTTCCAGCCCAGAACAGACCCTCGTACAGCAGTTTATCTCTGCTGTCAACAGATCTGCTCCCACTGGTTCCTGCCAGGATCCATGGACTCCTATGGGACCACAGACTACACTCAAAGACTCCTGAACTTACACATTGGCAAAGTACAACGCAGCCCAGAGAGAGAAAAGCTGAAGTCTGGAGAGAAATGGAGGTACTGCCACCTCTCTGCAAGGGACAACAGCAGAGCCCTATGGATTTCCCTGATGGGCACCAGAGGGACCAGGCTAGGGATGGACTCGTATGCGCAACCAGGGGCTTGCAAGGCAAGAGGATCAGAGGTTTGCAGACAGGCAGGCAAAGACAGAATGTTGGTGGGGAAGATGGATTCAGACTCCAGTAAAGAAACACCAGGAAGGACAAGCTGTGTGAGAACCATGAAGGTTCGGACACAGGGTAAGACACAGCAGTCCAGAGCATCCCGCATGGAAACACTGCCTTCTCTGTGAACCAGTCTCTGGAGTCTCCTGAGCACACACCTGTACCCTCTCCTGCTTTAACAGAGCTGATTTAAAACCTTTTATATTTAGCCAAGACAGGAGAGAACCAAAGCCTTCTAACAGCTAAAAACATGACTTGGCACCTAAAGGTACATCTGTGCTGTGAATACCTACAGAGGGGCAATGTTCACCAGCCCACAGCATGGGGTTGGTGAGCACTGAGTCGGGGGTCCCCACGCCCAGCAGATCAGTGGAACCCTTATGGCAGCTGCATGAGCTCCCAACGGAGCCCAAGTGCTCAATTTGCTACTGTTTGGAGGCCAAAGTGGAGAAAACATGATTCCTGAGAGGTAATGACAAGTGTCAGCAGCCACTCAGCCTTCTGGCTTGGCTGGAGGAGACATCTGGCATGAGAGGGCCCAACTGGTGCTGGGGGAGTAGCTGACTTTTATGAGTTTCTTTATAAGCACCACTCCATCTATTTTTTTTTTTGCCGTGTTTTTTCTAGGTCCCATTTATTCAGTCACGGTAGGGCTTGTCTGTAAGTCCCATGTGTGTGTAGATACAAACACTACTGATCTCCCCTTCATGTTTCAGCTCTATTCATCAGGCATTTGTAAATGGCATTTTATGAGCACTGAGTTTTTAACACGGCAGGCACGCTGCTCCAGAGCGAACAAAGAGGCCCCTATTGGAAACTTTAAAGATGTTTAAACAAAGACTTCTCTTGAAAACCTTTAACCCCTAATGCCACCCTCAAGGGAAACGCTATGTTATGAGCAATCAGAGCACAAACATCTTCTGTGACCACAGATTGCCTACAACAGGCTGCCTTGTTGGCCACGGCTCCTCTGTTTGCTACGGCTGCCAACCAGGGCAGCTCCTGAGCCCATCTTGTACTGAGCACATACGGTTTCTTTAATTCTTCAACAACAAATGAAAGTTACAACTTCCACAAAAATCAACAACAGCTTTTTCCCGTTGGATGCAGCAATACCCTGCCTGCTTCGATGAAAAGTGTTGTTTTACTGCAAACACCAAGATTTGTCACATGGTTTCCAAATGGGAATCTGTATTTCAGATGAGGCTGAATTTATCCATATCCTGGTGGCAAATATCAGGGCCGAGATCTGAGAGGTTTCCCCACACGTAGCTTTTTGCTGATATCAACAGCAATCTAATGAATTCCTGCAGAGATCACAAGAATCTGCTTGTGAAATGCAGATTCTACTTTTTATTGAGAACCTGCACACTCTCTGCCTGGGATTAATTGCTCCTGTCCTTGAAAAAAGAAAAAAAAATCTTTACTATCAAGAGATGCTACAGCAGGTCCCACAGGAAGGGGTCCCAAAGGGAGACCTTCATAATAACTTTGTGGATAATCTGGGTTTAAGTGAAGCAAAAATCCAGTGTGTTTAAGCAAAAGAGGTGTGTTTAAGCAAAAGAGGTGTGTTTAAGCAAAAGAGGCAAAGCCCTGTGCCTCCTCTCAAAGTTGGGGCTCAGAACAGGCCCCTCTCATGGACGCCTGCTCCCCTCAGTCCCACTGCACACATGTGGTGGCTTCCATCGACATGGGACAGTCCTGTTTCCCTGCCAGCCTCCTCAGCCACACCGCTTCCCACTCTGCAGCCTGCCTCCTGAATGGATTCAGCAGCTCTCTGCACCACAGCAAAGACTGTCCCTGCAGAATGAGGGGCAAAACCCCAGCAGAGCACATAGCACCTCACTGTGTATCTGCTCAGCTCCGCTGGTCTCACACGAGTGCGTGTCCACACAAATGCGATGAGTGCAGAATAATCTGATTTTCCAAACAAGGTTTCCCGTGTAGTTGCTTGGAACAGAAGTGCCCAAAGCTAATTTTATCCCGTGAAACGGTTGGAATGATAAGCCGAAGGTGGGTGATTGCTTGTGCAAATGAGTATGCACAGACCCAATTTTCCAGTCGTGCAGAAACGGTGCATAACAAACTGAGGGTACACTTCTGAGCTTATCTTTCTGCAGGATCTCGATATCCTATTGCTCAGCATGCCTTGCCCAGGTGTACCAGACCTTATTATTCTCTGCTAAGAGATCCTTGGTTGTATAAGCAGGGACCTGCCCGGCAGGTAGGCAAAAGGTGAGCAGGGCAGGCAGGCTGAGCCATCCCCACAGCGCAGAAGAGTTCACATCCCTCGAACAGCACCGAGGGACGGAGCGGGTACCATGCCCCGACCGCCCCACCGAACACAGCCCGGCACCGCTGCGGGGACCAAGCCCGTGCGGCCGGGGCTCGGGAAGGCTCCAGCCCACAGATGGGGAGAAAAAACCTTTGGGGTAAAGGCTCTGCTCTTCCCCTCCTCCCGGCTTTGCTTTCTGCTCCTGACGCTCCCCTTCCTGCCAGCCCGGCTCCAAGAAAAAGCCCTCTCGGAGGCTGCCAATCTCCGCAGCAGCGCTCGGCGCTGCGCACAGCCCCGCCGCGCCGGGCTGGGATCGGGACCGGGACCGTCGGGACCGAACTCACCCGCAGCCTTCTCACCCTCCTCCTCTCCTCTCCCTTCCCGCAGGGGCGGCGGTGCCCGCGGAGCCCCTCACTCACCCGTGCCGGCCGCGGAGCCGCTCCCCGCCGCGCTGCTGGCTCAGGTACGCGCTGCGGGCGGTGCGGGGCGCGGGCGGCAGCAGCGGCGGGAGGCGGCGGGGCCCCGCGGGCATTTAACGGGGCGGGGGAGCGGGGGGGCGGCGGGGCGGGCACGGCCCGGCCCCGGGGCAGCGCGGGGAGCGGGGGGGTTCGGCCGCCTGTGCCGGCGGGGGCGGCTCGGGGGCTCCCACCTGCCCCCGCCCCGCCGTGGTGCCCGTGCGGGTCCCCGCGGGAGCTGCGCGCAGGTGGAAGCGGCAGCGAGGGGTGCGCGGCCCGGGACGGCCGGGAGCTCACAGGCGTGAGGGCCCTGCTGCTTTTAGTGTTTTATTTTCCTTTTCTCTTTATTTTGCTCTATTTTTCCTTTTTTACCCTTTATTTCTCTTTATTTAATTTTAATTTTTTTCGTTATTTTACTATATTTTTCTTTTCTATCTTTCTATATTTTTTCTTTCTTTTATCTATCTTTTTTTTCTTCTTTTGCTTTTTTCTTTGTTTTATATTTTTATTTTTTTCTTCTTTCTTTTTTTTTTTTTCTCTTTCTTAATTTTCTTTTCTTCTTCTTTTTTTTTTCCTTTCTTTCATTGTCTGTTCCTCTGGTGGGGGAGTACACCTGGGAGCCCCACAAACTCTAAAGTTCATGGGAAAAGAGTCTAAGCTTAATATCCATTTGACCTACAGTATCCTGAAAGTTTAGGAACGTCAGCAGGTAGTGGCTGCAGTGTGGGGAGGTGAGTTTGAATCAGAAAACTTCAGACCAGAGCTTGGAGGGCTTTAGAGCTTCAGGTTAAGCTTCCATCAAGAATGTCAACTGATGTGCATTGGAGATCATCAGCAGAGGCTTCTTAGAAACCCGGGAATAGACCTTCCCAGTCCTCCACCTCTTCCCAGCACTTGGATCAACCTGGTGGCAGGAACCACCTTTAGTGCTTCATAGGACTGTGTTGTGGCACTTTAAACAGCACTTCCCTTCCTCTTTGCACACGAGGAGCAGAGAAAAGAGACTCCAGGAAGTCACCCCCACTGTCTGAATTTTCTAGCAGATGTGCCAATACTGCTTTATCAAACGTGTGCATTTTGGGGGTGTTGGTGCTGCTGGGGTGCCTGCCCCAGCTGGGCCCCGCTCCCTGCAGAGCTCACTGCCGCAGGATTTTTGTGCTTCCTGCTCTCAGCCACTGTTTGCCCTTGGTGTGGTAGATAAATCCCCCAGGCCCAGAAAAGGCTGAATTTCACTTGTGTGTGCAGTGAGGAAAATACAGGATTTATAAATACCCATGCGTATACAAGGGCTGTGGGTTGGGTTGGTCTGGATTAAAGGAGGTATTGAAAAATGAGGGAAGCCAGAAACTGCAGGCTTCTCATTTCTGTGATTTCTAATGGCTTTTCCTTTTGCATAAACATTGCATTGACTCCATACCCAAGAGCACTGCAGGCGTTTTCTCCCCTGATCTGCACAAAAATATAACCCAGACCTCTAAAATGGATATTTTTTATTAGGATGTTTGGTTTCCCCAAACTGAGGGAAGAACAATTGCCCTCTGTGGCAGCAAGTCCCCAGCAAGCTTCAGGGCAGCTGTGTCCTGAGAGAGGCAAATGGCACCTCCTTTTTTGGGGGGGAAAAGCAGCAAATTAAATCCCTGCACTTCAATTCAGTGCTGCCTGCACTTGGGGACACTGTTACTATGAGTTACAGTTCTTGTATAAAGAGGTGATGTGAAGACCCAGTTTCTCAACAATAGCTGCCAGGATTGTATTTTGGTCTGCAGAGTCGGGTACTTTCATTCCCAGGGGACCAAATATATCAGATCCCTTCCTCAGCAGACTGAGCTGGTGAAGCTCACTGAACTGAAAAGGAGCAGGGCAGAGGGTGGTTTGCTTCTCCCAGTGCTTGTAAAGTGCTTTTTCTGCTCCTGTGGTTGCCCAAGGGTGCGCACACAGAAGGTGATGTGAGGACCAGGATATGTCCCACACACAGGGAGCAGCGTTTCCCAGCTGGAGGTGGGACAAAGCACTGAGTGATGCCCCTAAACACTTGCTGCTGGGAAGGAGAGGGGTCATTTTCAGCTGCGGTGTTAAACATCAGTTCTCCTAAAATCAGCAATGGGACTGCGGGGTCCAACCCTACCACAGCCTCTCGGCGCCTGCCTGGGTTCTCTGTGTGCCCACATGAAACGGCCCTTTGCAAGGTGGTCCAGCTGTGTGTCTCCTGTGGAAAGCACACAGAGCACTCCTCCTTTTCTGCTTCATTTCCCATGGGAGAGGGCACAGCAACACGGCCAGGGCTTGCAAATCCCCCATGGTGCCCTGGGTCTCTCCCACCTCAAGCACCAGGGCAGAGCCACCCTAGAGATGCACCGCAAATGCACTCACACCCTCTCCTAAGGCACATCCTGACCTAAAGCAAAGGAAAAGCCTTGGTAAGTGATGCCAGGCTGAGCAGGGACGGGGAAAAGCTTACAGAAATCGGTGTAGGAGAAGGGTGATGCATCCCCCCTCGCTCCTCCCCTTCTTCTACATAATGCCCAACTGTGTGGAGAGCAGCCGAGCCCCGGCCAAGACCTCAGCCTCTGAAAAGGCAGCTTTTAGCGAGAGCTGTGAGGGCCCAGCCCGTGTGGTGCTGCTAACATGACACTGAACTAACACTGCACTACAACCAAAGCATTTTAATAATTTAATATAATAAATGTCAGAAGGAGTGAATAATACTCTGTAACCCTGAGGAGGCTGTAGGTGCCAGAAGGAGCCAAGTGGGTATATTGAGCTGCTTTAGCAATAGCCCTTTGACTCTCTGAAGATAAATTTAAACCAGATGATGGATGCTGGGTGGTCGCCTCTGTGGGCAGAATGGCAAGCACTGTTCAGAAGTGCGTCACTGACACAATTTAGCCCCAAAATTTGGAAGGCAAGGGCTGCAGAGAATGGACAAAGAAAAGAAAGCCAAGTTTCTAGGTAGTTGTTCCTCCAGCTGGACATCAAACCTGAAGAGCTACAGTCTGTTTACTTGCCTTTGGCATGCACAGTCCCACTTCAAGCAGTAAGTAGCATGTGGGTAATTGTTCCAGAAGGCTCTTTAATAAGCTCCAGGCAGTAACCCACGTGCCTCTGGAATTACGTATGGATGGCAGGGAGCAGTGATACCTGCACAAGCCTGGCCCTGCCCTGAGCCAGTGCTGCAGGAGGCTCTGCAGAGCAAGCATTGCTGCTGCCCACGCTGCCAGCACACATCTTAATCCACAGGTCTTGGCAGTTTGCTCCTGAACACTCCCTGCCACTGCCTGGCCTCAGTACCAGGCTGTTCCATTCTTTGCCAAGGGGATAATGGAAGAGGAACCCCACAGGGAGACCCCAAGCTGTATGGGTGGGCACTGGTGACTGCGTTGGTGACACTAACAGGGATGGAGCATGTGACTCTGCAGCTGAGACACAAGGACCCAAAACTATACTCCTAATTTTACACAGCACACTGAATGATGAGACTCACCAGGAAAAAATTCACACACCCAGCCTGGTTCTTCCCTGCTGTGTGCCCGTTGTCTCTGACAAACTGAGGGTGAAATGCTACTGAATGGAGCCAGCAAGGTTCAGTACTCATTTAACACTGTGTTGCATTAGTGTAAAAGAGTATCCAGGGTCAGGCCAATTTCCTTGATGCATTTCCACATTTATCCCAATCATAATCCGTTGTTCTGGAAAAAAAAAAAAACAAACAAACCAAGCCCAAAACCAACCAACCAACCAACCAAAAAAAGAATAACCCAAAACCAACCCAAAGTTTTGCTGAGAGATTCCCAAATAGTGCTTTTGTATGAAGGGAAAAATAGCAAAGGCGGATCAAAGCTGAAATCACACCATTGCTTGGCAGCAGAGGAGTGAAACAGCTGCAGATTGCCATTATGGAAAAAGATTAAATAACTTGCTTATGGCATCTCTTTGGTTGTGCAAAAATATAAACTATTCATTGGCTAGAAAGGCTGGAGTGCAGCTTTTCAGCAAGACTGAGTAACCCACCCTGGAGTGGACACTGGTGGGATACTGGTTGATAAAGCTCTGCTTGAGTGGGCTGGGGCAGCAGTCTCCCAGCACCACGATGGAGGGTTGGAGGGGACAGGTACAGCCTTGGCAAAAGAGCTCGTCCTGCCTTGCTGTGAGTGCTGTGGGGTGAGCCAGGGCTGAGTCCAGAGCCCTGTGCTGGCAGCAGCACTGGGGCTGCCACAAGAGCAAAGCTTGGTGGCAGCCTGTGCTCTGCAGTCAGGAATGGCCATAAAACATTCATTTTCCAGGCACAGAGTAGCAGTTAATGCTGTGGGTGACACTGACACTGACCCTGGCTGTAAATCTGATTCTGGCAGAGTTCTGTTGATTTATGTTTACTAGTGATCCAGCTACCACATCTAGGATAAAGAATTGGGAACAAGGAGGGCAGGAGATTATATCGCCCATCTAGTAACCAAACAGAGCACATCTGTGCAGTGCACAGTGTCAGGGCCCCGTGACACTGCTCAGAGAAGACACTGGGTAAATATTTGCTTGTATGGGACAAGTGTTTTTCTTCCACATACAACAGGAGAGCATCAGCTCCATCCAAAGGTGGGAAAGCTGGAACTGAAGTGATATGTGTTAAAAGTGAATTGCAACATGGGTGCTAAAAGCTGTAAGGGGCACAGCCTTTTTAAAATATGTGTTGCACTGGGAAGAACAGAGTTGGCAGGTGAGCTCTTCTAAAAGGCTGCTTGGGATGACTGCTTGCAGCTTCTCTCCCTGGGAGCTTACTCTGGCCTCTGAGCCCAGAGGAGCTCACCACGAGGACGCTGCCTTGGGGTGATGGCAGGACCAGACTTACCTCTCTTGACACATCTGACTCTTTATGCCCTCAATTTTTCTCCATTTCTAGCCGAGAGACTGTTTAATGGGAATGCTTCCCTGCACACCTCTTGCAAGTTGCTCCGTGCGTGGCCATGGCTGATGCCCCTTCACCTCTGAGTCATCCCCCAGTGCTTCCCACAGCCCTCAGATGCTCTCTCACAGTTACTCTGCCATGTGTTTTCCACTGTGGCTGGGGCTTCACAGCCTTCTCTGGCCACCGTTTTGTCTCTGATAGGAGAGTCATCATCAGCCAGGCTGGCTCCCCTTGGTAGGAGCAATGTTCCCAGTGGCCACATTGTCTGATGTGCCAAGGAGAGACTCTTGCACAGGCGTCTCCTCTTCCTCCTCCTCTGGTTTCATCTTATCCAGTCAAATATCCCAAACTCATGGAATGTTCCTGTCCCACATTCAGGGGGTTTAGGGGCTTTCAGCAGGGCAGGAGCTGGTGTTGTTCAATGAGTGGTCTCACCTCCTCTGAAGGCAAGCCAGCACCACAGAAGGTGTCCACAGCTGACATCCCAGAGCTCTCCCCCCTTGCACCCCCAGTCCTTGCACACGTGTCCCAGGTGGCAGAGCAGGCCATTTCAGATCTACCTCATCTCTCTCCAGCTGGTTAACACCCAACCTACCGAGTTAGCAGACTTAGATGCCAGGTGCTTGGGAACTCCTTCTAGTTAATAGAGCAGAAACAATCAGCAGAACCACCTACGTCTTACGTCTCAGAGAAAAATGCAGCTATTTCCACCCAACATCCCTTTCAGAAGTCAATGAGTGGCTCCATCTCGCATGACAGCTCCCCAGCTGCACTCACAGCTCAGCAGCATCACTTCCCAACTCACCCAAAACCCATACAGCACTGAGCACCTTAGGTGGGAAAACAAATTAATAATCAGTTAGAGTATTGCCATCATTGCACAGGGCTGGAAGTCTTAGAAATGCCCTGTGTGTGTTTGGTGGCAAACTGAAGAAGCAGTTATTCCATCATCCAAACTTCATATTTTTCAATGCCAGCGCCATTCTTAGAGCAGCTGAGCTCCAGTGCTTTCTGATGGGAAAGCCTTTTCACCTTCCCCACCCCATCAGGCTGCACACGGAGGGAGCTCCTTGCTCCCTGCAGGGCTGGGCGGGAGCTGGCTCTGGTGCCACAGTGCCAAGGAATTTCTGTCTTGTAGATCCAACCCATACCAAGCCAGCCTGCTCCAGGACAGCGTGCGGAGGTACCTGCAGCTGCCAGCAGACCAGACCGTGCTGATCCTACACGCCAAAGTGGCACAGAAGTCCTACGGCAACGAGAAAAGGTGGGAGATTGTTCCAGCTTCTCTGATAGCCACTTCTAAACCCAGCTACCTAAAACTCGATTCCAGCCTTGCTGGATTTCACTGCTCTAAGCTGGTGAAGCAAATTATTTGACATATCCCCTCCACATTCACTGACGACATCTTTGCATCCAAAGCCATCATTTAGTCTCCATGGACTGAATAACATGAGAAAGGCATTAGCTCCAACCTGCATCCATCCCAGTTAGACATTCCCAGTGGTTAGATCCTTTCCATGAAGCAGTAAAGAAAGACAAAGTAAAAGAAGTCAAGATTCTTTTCAAATCTCACCCCCCAAGAAGGAAAGACTAGCGTTTGAACTGCCCTGTAACTCTTGTCTTAAAATCTGCATGGCCACAGCAGGGACTGAGGCATTTCCATCAATGCCAGTGGTCTCCAAAAAGCTGCTATTTTTGAAAATCCTTCCCACACTGCAAAAACACCTTGAGGTTCTGGCTTGAATGTCCAAAATTGCCACTCCTGGGCAGTGACGTCAGACTGCGGCACTGCAATGTAATTAATCCTCCATTAATCCTTGTGATATAAATACTCCTCCCTTATTACTGAGTATGGAATAGCTATGAGGCAACGAGCTCAGCCTCCAAGGTGTAACCACCCAGACCCCAGCGACCCCAGGAGACAGCTCTGGGATGGGCTGGCTGTGCCTACAAAGTCCTCACCACATCCAGTCTCCTGCCAGGGGCTGCTGGTCCACAGATAAAAATGTTATTTCAGGACTGAATCTTCCAGCCAGGAGGGAGCCCTCTCATCACAGCCTCTTTCCTCTGCTTCTGACCCCATGCAAAGGATGAGTGTGAAAATCAGATGGCAGGTCTGGAAAGGGAGAGAAAACCTGCATAGAGCTCCCAGGTTAAAGGTGCTGGTGCCATTTTCCTTCACAGTGGGAGTCAGGGGCCTGTACAGTGGATGAGTTGTTTAAATAAACCTGTACCCAGGACTTTGGAGCTCCAAAATATCCAAGCCCCTGCACTGGTGTTTTCTCTGCTAGTGCTTTACCCAGTATCAATAGAGGATGAATTTACACCATTCACACAAGTGCAAAGACAGTGGAAAACCAAATAAAACACAGGAAAATGGGTTTCCAAACTCCTGGCTATAGATTTATTTGCACTGGGCTCCAAAACTGATTGTGAATGCAAACTCTGTTCCCAACCTGCTGAAACTCCCACGTGGCAGTCAGGCAGAGGCAGGGGTCTGATCCCTCCCTGTCTTTGGGGGGTTTGGAGGTACGGGTGCCAGGGTCCCTGTCCTCCCATCCCAGGGCCATCTTGTCACCGGTGGGATCATGGCCACCAGCGGCACCACCAGATGTGACAGCTGTTGAGGCTGGAACCAGGCACTGGAGGCGGTGCAGGGCAGAGGGTCCCCAGCCCCTCGCTGAGCTCCATGTGCCTCCCGGGGTGCAGGGTTGCTCCCGGTGCTGGTGATCCCCAGTGAAGGTCTCTGCTCTCAGCACAGCCATCCTGCCACTCCAGAGCACCTTTTCAGGGTGCTGAAAGGCAGTGAGAAAATGCCCTCTTGTCTCTGCAGGTTTTTCTGCCCCCCACCCTGTGTTTACCTGAGTGGGCCAGGATGGAAGTTAAAGCAGGAGCAGATAAAAGGTGAGCACTGGGCAGCATCCCTGGACCTCTCCTCCCTCCCTTCCTGCACCATGGAGAGCTGCCCTCTGCCTCTGCAAAGGGGAGAGTGACTCCATTTATGTTGGTTTTGGTCCCCCAAACTCCTTTCCTGCTCAAGCCAGAGCCCTCTGAAATCCAGACCCAGGGAGGGCTGGAGCCTGGCCATGGTCTACGCCTGGAGAAGCTGAGCCTTTGTGGGGGCTGGAGCGTGCTTCTCCTTGTCTCTTCCAGCCAGGGACCTGGGGGAGGCTGGATTTCGGGTGTGTGGGTACATGGGGCTGGACAGCATGAGCAGCAGCCTGATGGAGACCCAGAAGCTCAACTTTGAGGAGCAGCCAGATGCAAAGGTAAAGCCTGTGGCTCTCTGGGGCTATGGGGATCCCCCTCATGCAGGGGCTGGGCTGTCACCAGCATCACCCCACACCCTGGGATGTCACACCTTCCCCATCCTTGGGATGTCACAGTTCTTTCCCCCTAGCCATAACTCCCCACTCCCACTCTGCCAGCCTGTTGTGGCATGTGCAGCAGTCCAGGCAGCCCAAAGATCCCTGTCTTTCTCTGGCACCATCTTTTCAGGTCAACAGCCCTGTGGCTGCCAAAATCTGCATAGCTCCCTCAGCTCTGGTTCCTTCTCCTGATGAGCAGCACTGCTGCTTGTCACAAAATGAAAGCCTGGTCCTTCATTTGCAGATAAACAGTTTTAAAAAAAAGCTCTAGTTGATCCCAAAGTTCAAAAGCTTCAGCAGAGCTCTGGCATCTTTTGATTGGAGGGGAAAAAAAGGAGAAAAAGCATTATCTGGGGTCCCTGAAGAGCACGGGGTCTGAGCCAGGCCAGGAACTTCACAGAAAGAGCCTTTGTCCACAGTGCTTGCCTTGCTGCTACGGCACAGCATATCGGCCAGGATGGGGGAAACCATAAACCCAGGGCGATTTCTCGTGTTATGTGGGATAAATCACACATGAACATTCATTTCCATAAGGAATACTCTGCCCCCAGTGTAAATAAAGCCTCTGCCGATCCCCAGCTCTTCGTTCCACCTGTAATAACATCTCTGGTCGTTTCTCCCTTTAAATGAACCCAGGGCTCATTGAAAGGGCACTATTATGTCCTCAGGGGGCAGTGAGGAGGGTGAGGATGGCTGGTGGGGCTGGGCTGGAGCTGCTGGCAGCCCCTCTGTGCCCTTGGCAGGGGTTCAGCTGTGCCAAGGCCCTGTACATCTCGGACACGGACAAGCGCAAGCATTTCCGCCTGGTCCTGAGGCTCTTCTTCAGCAACGGGCAGGAGATCGGCACCTTCCACAGCAAACTCATCAAGGTCATCTCCAAGCCCTCGCAGAAGAAGCAGTCGCTGAAGAACACGGACCGTGCGTACAGAAATGGCTCTGTGGGGAGGAAAGTGGGTGCCAGCCCAGGATGGGATGTTCTCTGCTCACGGCTTGGCTCTGGGGAGGTCCAGGCTGGATCCAAAGCCCATGGGAACTCCCAAAAGAGGATGTGTCTGGACATAATGATGTCTCATTTCCAAATGTTCACTCATCACGAGGTGTAATGCCCTGAGGCCAGTGTGCTCCCCATACCGTGGGCCTCACCTGTGCTCACACAGAGAGGAGGGTGCTGGCTGCTTCCAGGCTGGGTACCCCAGGAATCAGGGCTTGTCCTCCCTGGGCCTGACAGAGCCATCATTCAGTCCTGGCAAGCACTAACCCAGCCACCTCTCCCCACAGTCTGCATCTCCTCGGGCTCCAAAGTGTCCCTCTTCAACCGCCTGCGCTCCCAGACCGTCAGCACCCGGTACCTGTCTGTGGAGGGGGGAGCCTTCATCGCCAGCGCCAGGCAGTGGGCAGCCTTCACCCTCCACCTGGGTAAGGACCCTCGGGGCACACTGACGCCACCATGCCCAGGGCAGCCTGCCTGCAGCCCTGGCTCTCCCGTCCTGCAAAGCCAGTTCTGGGGAGCAAAAGGGGTGGGAATTAGCCTGGGTGTGCAGGAATCTGGCTCAGTCTCACCTCTGCCCGGCGTTCTTGGTGTGTCTCTGGACGTTTCCCACTGGCTTTGAGGGCACAGGGGCTGTGACCAGGGCAGCAAGAGCTGTACTGGTCTGGAGGTTCACAAATCCAAGCAAGTGACTTGCCTGGAAGAAGCCAGAGCCCAACAGCATTCTGCCCACACTGCTTCCAGCGGTGTCCCTGCAAGGTACTGCATCCCCGTCCTGCTCTCCCGTGCTGGGCTCCCAGGGAATGGTGGTCTCTCCAAACAGCGAGCCTGTGCAGAGCAGAGAAAGCAGTAAGAGAGCAGCGGGAGCACGGCCAGACCTGTGCCTGGCAAGGTTAACCTGCTCCCCGGCTGCTCGGGGCGGTGACTCTGCCTCTCTCCTTCCCGGCCAGCCGACGAGCGCTGCGCCCGGAGCGAATTCCCCCTGCGGGAAGGGTACATCCGCTACGGCTCCGTGGTCCAGCTGGTCTGCACAGCCACCGGCGTCACCCTGCCGCCCCTGGTAAGCTCCATCCCTGCCTGTCAGGCACACGGAGCTGGCGGCTCCACGGCTCTGAGCGGCGGTGCCATCCCGGCGATGCTGCCGCCCGCAGATCATCCGGAAGGTGATGAAGCAGTATGCCATGCTGGACGTGGACGAGCCCATCTCCCAGCTCCACAAGTGTGCCTTCCAGTTCCAAGGCAGTGACCGCATGTACCTGTGTCTCTCCACGGAGAAAGTGATCCAGTTCCAGGTATGGCAGTGCAGGAGCAGGTGAGGACCCCCAGGGTGTTCCCTTACCACCTCTCCAAGCTCCTCTGTGTTGCTTGTGCCTGACGAACATATCACCAGGAGGGGTCTTGCATCCAAACTAAGGCCAGAATCATGGCAAAGCTTTGGTGGGGACATTGAAACTGAGGTCTTTGAAAAGGAATCATTATCCCCATTTCCCAGTGAGCAAAGCAGTCACCTGCTGGAACCAAGACGCTGAGGGCAGAGCCAGGCATCCCAGCCCCATTCCCCACCATCTCCACTGCAGTGTGTCTGGAGCTCTGGCACTCCCCACAGGCATCTCCCTGCCCGAAGGAAGCCAACCGGGAGCTGCTGAACGACGGCTCATGCTGGACCATCATCAGCACGGAGACGGTGGAATACACCTTCAGCGAGAGCCTGGCCTGCGTCCGCGAGCCCGTCAGCCCCGTGCCGCTCATCGCTGCCCTGCAGGTAGGCACAGCCACGGGCTGCTCTGCTCCTGAGCCCCTGCACCCTGTGGCATCTCCCAGGTTTGGGGTGCTGTGGGAATGGGATGCACAGGCAGAGTGTCCCGTGGGAGAAGGAGTGTGGCTCACCCCACCACATAACACTGCCACACGCTCTGCCCGCCACAGCTCACGGGAGGCGGGGACGTGGCCATGCTGGAGGTGCAGGGGGAGTATTTCCATGCACACCTCAAGGTCTGGTTTGGAGATGTGGAAGCAGAGACGATGTACAGGTAACACGGATAAGGGAGCCGGGCAGCAGGCAGGGAACAGCAGCCAGGTGTGGGCTATGCTGGGCAGATCTGGGAAGGATGTGGCTGCAGACCTTGGGGACAAGGACACTTGCACTGCCCCTCCTGCAGGACCAAGCACAGGCATTGCAAGCAGAGGCAGGGATGAGTCTGGTGCCTGCTCTCTGCCCTGGCTGCTGTCTGGGGATAGCCATGGGTGGGGGACAACAGGGATTTTGGGGAGCTGCAAACAACCAAGCAACCCTGGCAGAGAGGAATGAAAGACGGGGGAGGAGAGAGGAAACTGGCTGGAGGCTTCACACTGAGCTCCAGGATGGAGGAGAAGTGCCATCACTCACTGCTGGCTGCTGCTGCATAGGACCCTCCTCGGTTAATGCACATTTTCCTCCCCTGCACTGTTGCCAGGAGCCCCAAGTCCCTTGTGTGTGTTGTTCCTGATGTCTCTGCCTTCGGCAGTGACTGGAGGTGGCTGCGATATCCCATCACGGTCCCGCTCCTGCTCATCAGGGATGATGGCCTCATCTACTCCAGCTCGTTCACGTTTACCTACACCCCGGAGCAGAGCTGCATCCCAGGGCAGCAGGTCCTCTCAGATATTCCCCAGGACTCAGACAAATTACTCGACAGCATCCATCAGGAGTTTACCAGGACCAACTTCCACCTCTTCATGCAGACCTAGCAGCTGGGTGGGCAGAGGCTTGGCCTCACCGCTGGCCCAGAGAAGGGGAACAGCCTCAAGCCCTGCTGGGGGGGGCTCATTCAGGGCTTGGGGTGGCCCTGCCAAAGGGTTCTCCCCACTCATGGAACACCCACCATGTTCCTGTGATTTACTGATTTATCTCTTTCTCAAGGCAGCATCTTACACTGCTGAGATCTCACATGAGAGCATCAATAAATCAGGCTTGAAGGACTATTTACTGATTCAGTTTCCTTTCTACTAACTTGCATGATTTACCTGCATGCTGGCACAGAGCACCAAAGCTCCCTCAGTGTCCTCAGTCCATATATTCAAAGGCCAGGAAGGACAGGGATAACACATGAAGGCGACCTTAAGTGTTACTGATCCTTACCAGGAATCCCTGCATTGCTGCTATGCTTTTCATAATGAGGAGCTGCTTCCCAGCAGCCAAATACCCAGCACCAGATGTTTTGGTTTTTTATTGGAGGCCCAAATAGGGTTATTTAAGAAGGAAACGGGAAAAACTTTTTCAGTGTGAAACCCAGCTCCTCCCTAGCTGGTGTGGCTCTGCCAAGCTCTGTTGTTTTACACAATTAGACAAACACAGAAATGCAGTGCTGGCATTAGCAGGAAACTGCTGATTTAGATGCCATAAAAAGCAGGTTTCCTGGAGCTGGACATGAGCGTTTTGCAGAGTGAGTCTTAAAGGCTGTATTTAGATCTCTGTGGCATCCAAAGGCCCATGGTGTACCTGGAAACCTTCTGGTTTGGCAGTCCTGAGCTGGGGTTTGAAACAACCCAACAGGCAGACTAGAGTGGTAGTCAACCCACCCTGACCTCAGGACAGTGGGCAGGAGAGCAGGGGAAGCACAGCCCCCCATGACCTGCAGCACCCCAGCATGCACATTTGGGCATTCCTAGACCATCAACCGGACTACCTTCATGTTTTCTGTGATCTGACACATTTCAGATGCCAGGATTACCCTGCACACAGTCCATCCTCAGCCTTGTTGTGTGTACCCTGTGCCACACTGGGGCTCCAGGTGTGGAGTTTGGGGCTGCAGGGGACTGGCAGCCTCACACCACCCAGCAGGGAGATGTTCAGGCATGCCTGGAGTCTTGGCCTCCTCCCTCTGCAGCTCGTACGTGGCCCTGGCTTCCACAGCAACACAAGAGCTTGGGTCCCCTGGATCCTAACCCAGGGCTTCCCAGGGGGCTGCACCTCCCTAAACTCCACCAGGAGATGGGGTTCCTTCTTCCCCAAAACGGGAACCTCAATGAGGGTAAAAAGCTGTTGGCAGGTACATCTCTGCATCTGGAGCTGCTGTGGAAAAACTGGGAGAACATTACAGCACATGCCAACAACCAAGGGCTGGTGGAGGAAAGGGCTGGAGGATACAGGAAGGGTAATCACATGGAGATCCACAAAGGATTCAAAAGGAAGCAAGTCCCCTGAGCAGGTGGCAAAGTCTCAATGTGCTCATTAGGTGTTGGGAGCAGTGGTAAAAGACTGTACTGCTCCCATTCCTGGAAAATGCTTCAGTATCTCACACAGGTGTGGGGGCAGCAGGGGCTTCCCCTGTGCTGCTGCTGCTGCTTGGGCCACCCCATCAGCCCACGTTTACCATCCCCTGCACTCACCTCCCCAGCAAATCCACCCAGGCCCTAATGCACCTGAGGGTGAGATGCAAGAAAATACTTTAATCAACCCAAAGAGAGCATCCCCCATGCTTCCCCCAAAAGCATTTCCTCCCCCATCTACTCAGTGAAGAGCTGGAGGGCTGTGAAAAGATGGGGTGAAACCTTTTGGTTGCTGCCTGCATCAAGAGTGTCTGGAGCCCACAGGCTCCTCAACCCGCTCCTCTCCTTCAGAGGCCGGGCCATAATTCACATTTTATGAATGGAAAGCACCCTGGGTTATATTTAGCACCAACCCAGACCCAAAGGGCAGGAGGAGCACTGCTTATTGACTTCAGGGGCTTGGAACAAGCCTGCCTTGTTATGTTTACAGCGCTTTGCTGGACGGAGAGGCCAAGAAAGCACCGAGTGGCTCATTCTTGAAGCCTGATGGATTAAGCAAACAGCCGCAGTAATTCAAGCCACATGGGGAACGGGGAGAGGTGGCGGCGGCGGGCTGGGGGGCCTCGAGGGGCTCCTACCTTCCCCCACCAGCCACAGGCTGCCTTTAATCTGCTTTTCACAGCGGGTCCCACTCTGGGAACGAGGAGCTTTGAGCTCCTGGAGGAGACACTTGCCTGCCACGAGGAACATATGCTCCACGTCGCGCGGCGGAGCTGGGAGCGTGGCAGAGCTGTTTATTTGCATAATCACTGATTAACACAAATGTCTCGGACAGGCGCCAGCCAGCCAGTTGCATGTTCTCGCTCCGGAGTCAGCAGTGCCTGTCTCTGCCGGATCCTGCAGTAATCCAGCGTGTGTCCAGGAAACACGGCCCGTCCCGCCGGCTCTGGCGAGCTGGGCTGCCCGCTGAGCCCGTCTGGCAGCTCTGTTCTGTGCTCCTGAGCTGTACCTGGAGCTTTTCCCTGTCCTCCAGGCAGCCAGAAACATGGGTGGGTATAAAATCGAGCATGAAAAACATTTACCTCGCTCCAAGAGCTGGGGATTTAGGAAAAGCATCGAATGCTTTAAGGATGCACGGGATAATTCGTGTGCAAGATGCAGTGTTGCACGAACATCTCCAGGTGATGGTGAGGTTGAAGGCAATGGGGATCCCTTGCTCCCAGTATCCAGGGTGCAGCTGGGGCTGCCCGCAGCTCCACCACATCGAGCAGCCACTTCAGGTCCCAGAGGAAAGCATTACCTTTAAAAAAGTGGAGAAGAAAATAAAATCTTGGCTTTCCCGCCGTGACACAATATCCCCGAGAACACTTAAGCCCGTTTTGGGTCTGTCTCCCTCCCTGCCCGGGCTGGGTGTCACTGTTTGGAGAAGCCGCCCGTTTGAAAGAAGCTGCTGCCATCTAGTGAACCCAGCCCAGCCCAGTCCAACCGCAGCCCAGTGGTCGCGCTGACTGCCCATTGTGCCCGCGGCTCAGGCCAGCCCGGGAGACACACTGGCCACCTCTGGCCATCTCCGGGGGATATTTTCTGCCCAAATCAAAGAGTTTGGCTGCTTTTTAAACAGCCACTGCACTGCATTTTGCCCCAAATCACACAGCAGGTTTCCTTTGATGTGTTGGCTGAATGCTTTTCAGAGAGGGGAGGGCAGCCGTGGGACATGTGGAGGGTGGGCAATGTCCCTTCCCTGCTCACTCACATCCAGCTGGTGACACCACTCTTGGCACTGAGGTGGCAGGTGGGCTGGCTTGCTTGTAGGGCAATTTGTAACAACACCTGCAGGAAGACCAGAAAAACTCCGGTTACACGGAGTTTTTGCAACCCCTGAGTGCAAGGGGTGGGCAAGGAGGGAGCTGGCCGGGGCGCTGTAAGGAGTGGGGCTGCTCTGTACCAGTGAGGTGTTTGCCTCGGCAAGGACAGCCCCGGGGCAGGTCCCTCTGCTGTGCTGTGGCTTGGTCACCTCCCTGACAGGAGTGTGGTCAGGGCAGCGCCCGTTCTCCCAGGTCTCTGTCCATCCCCTGTGGGGAAGCACAGAGCTGTAGGCCAGCACCACCAGGGGATTGGCCTCAGGATGAGCTGCTGCAGCCAGTGCTGGAGACACCCACTGAGAGCAGCCTGTCTCCCCTTCTCTGAGCCTTTTTCCTGGGGCTGTCCCTGCCCCACAGACCTGGGCAGAGCCTCCAGCCAGGCCAGGGGGCCCATGGCCCACACTGTTCACTGAAAATATCTGTATCCCTGGCCCTCAGGAACAGAGGATGTGGGGATGCTGCTCTGCCCATCAGCCAGGGGAAAGGAGCAGAGAAAAACCTTTTCTTGAAAACTGCCCCCAGGTGTTGATGCCCAGGGCTGATGCAGTGCACAAAAGGGACTCAGCCAACAAGACAGAAACAAGGGGCCAGTTACTGCACCATGAGCCATAAATTCCCCTCTCCCTACCAAGCCTGGTGCTGCCTACAGACCTCAGCGGGGTCCCGTTACCCTGAGCATCCCTCCAAGGGCACTCCTGCCCCCAGCACATAGGGCCATAGATTTGCACAGTGCCCAGAAACCCTGTGCTGATTTTATCCTTTTTCTGACAGAGCTATAAATTACCCAGCTGGGCCTCAGGATGCAAAACTATGCTGGGGCCAAAATAAGCCAAGCTGGGCTGCTGAGGAATTACAATTACCTGCTCAAGAGGCTTCAAGCACATTGGGAACTGCTCAGGCGTGTGGCCCTGCTGGCCAGACTCTGAAAAAAACCCAAATAGCATCAAGGAGAGAGTGAGGCCGAGGCACCCGTGGGTGCCCATGTCACCAGCAATGCCAGGAGTGGGTGTTACTAGCCCCGGGCCGAGATGGGCGGTTCAGGGGTGGAGACTGCCACGCTTCCAAGCCCACAGCCCTGGGCACCCAGCCCTGCCCTGTGGAAAATTAGGCTTCCTTTTTGTCAGTGTTTTGGTTTGGTTTTTTTCCTAAAAACAAGTTGAAAACAAGTTCATTCCTGTCAAGCTCCGGAATTCCTGCAGCTAAGGGAAGGACCAAGCCCAGGGGCCAGCAGTATCCCACCAGGCTGGGGTGCTGGGTCACTGCCCCAAGGCTGAAGCTGGGGCTTCATGGCCTGATTAGGGGTGTGGGGTCAGTGCTGGACACGGCTTGCTGTGGTCAGCCCCACGCTGCAGCACTGCTGGGGGGTTTGGGGATCCAGTGAGCGGGGGCCAGATGGAGGGCATTGGCAACCTTCTTTCGTCCTGTTCTCAAAAGAAACACATGGATAGTTTTCTCAGGATCCACTAGGGAAGGAAAATAGCTTTTCAAACAGCTTAAATAAACAGCTGGGCTTGAAAAACATGGCCCTGATTTCCACGCACTGCTGCAGTAATTAGGGTGCAGACCAGGCAGGCGGTAACAGATCAGCACTGAGAAGGAAAGGATTGGACGCAGCTCCCTCCCTGTGAGCCCAGGGAGGACTCAGCATCGGTGGAGCTGCCAACAGAAGAGCTGAGCAGCACCCCTGGGTGCTCATCCACAGCCCCAGGGCTGTGGGGCTTGGCAGGACCCTGGTGTGGCTTTGCACAGAGCCCTGTGAGGAGCAGGCAGGATGGTGCAGTACCACGCATGGAGCACACTGGCACCCAGCTGCATGCAAACACCCCCGTGCCCTATTTCCTGGAAATCCAGCCTCCTGCCCTGGCTGGTTTGGGCTGTGACAGCTATGGGGTGAAGGCCCAGCTCTCCCACTGGTGCCCCTCATCTCTGCAGCAGACTTGGCCAGAGGCAGAAGAAAAGGCACTTCATCAAACCCACTCCAGCAAATGTCTGTCTAAATGAACAGCAAGAGCGGGATGGGTGCCAAGAGGCAGGGTGAGATTTGCTCTTTGCTTTCTGCCTTGGGGTGCTCACCAGGAGAGTGGCTCTGGGAGAGGAGCCTCCCCACTCCAGCTGTGGCTCCCAGGAAGCTGGGGATGCACCTAGGGTTTGTTCCATGCCCCTGCCCAGTGTCACCAGCCCCGTGGGCTGCTTTAGTGGGTGTGCATGATCACCGTCCCCTTACACCCCGCCGGGAGCCGACACGTGTGTGTGCCCACAGCCGCGGGCTGTGCTGGGGGAGTGGGTGGGTTTGAAGGGCTCTTTGTTCCCCCGTGTAATTATACCTGAGCAGCGGAATAGAAACGTGCTGAAAACCCCTCGCTGGACCTTTCTGACAGGAGCCGGGGCGTTTGGCTGCACAGTGGCTCCATTGTTCCCTTCCATGCGCCTGCAGCAGCCAGACCACCTCCTGCACCCCCCGCTTCCCCAAAATAACCAGCCTGTGATTAAAAAACAGGTCTTTTCCCTCCAATACTGGGCAAAATGCCCCCCAAGCCTCCCCCCTACCCAGGGCTGACAGGGCGACGCTGTGGCAGCAAGGGCAGGGCCAGCAGGTCAGCCGGTGCCTTTGGCACTGGGAACACCCCCAGCACCCCAGACCTTCACAGAGCCGTGGGGACATCCATGGGGACACGTGTCCATCCCTGCCCATGCCAAACCCCACGGGCGGAAAGAGCAAGGGGTTTGGCATGGGGAGAAGGAGGGGGAAGAAAAAAAGGGGGAAATGGGGGGAAAGGGGAAAAAAGAAAAGGGGGAAAAGACAAACTCCGCATCCAGCAGGATTCACCAGCGTTACTGAGATCGCAGACCGCAGTCCTACGGCAGAACGCGCTGCCGCCGAGGAATTCCCACTCGCAGCGGGGGCCGGTCGGGCAGCCTGTAACCAGCAGGGACGCCCCCTGAAAATCGCGTTCCCGGTGGGAGGCAGCGGGAAGCGGGGGCAGCGCCGGGGGGCGGCGGGGGCAGCGCCGGGGGTCCCGCCCGCGGTGCCGGGTGTGCCCAGGAGGGGGCAGCAGACACGCGGGGAGAGGGGACGGACCGCGGAGAGAGCCGCCAAAGGGGACCCGGGGGGATGTCGCGGTGTTCGGCGGAGAAATTATGGTTGTCCCATTCCTGGAAGTGTTCAAGACTACGTTGGATGGGACCCTGAGCCACCTGGTCTAGTGGAAGTTGTCCCTGCCCCTGGCAGGGGCGGTGGAGGATTACCCTTTGGGGTCCCTTTCAAAGCAAGCCATACTCTGATTCTATGAAACACAACCCTTCAAGAGCCACTGTGGCACAGGTGACAGGCTTGGCCCCCCCCAAAGAACCAGAGCTTTGGGCATCACCACCTGCACCGTGACTGGCACCAAGCAAGATGGGACAGAGGATGGGGAAGGAGGAGGTGAAAGGTTTTAGCCCCAAGTGTCAAAGCATCCCTGCAGCGAAGGGTCACCTGCACTCAGTGATACCGATGCAAGGTTTTAACCTGGCAGACCCCAGCCCCAAGGACAACCTCCTCTGTTACCTCCCACACAGTCCCAGAGCCCAGTGATGCCCCACTCCAGCCCCAGTGGGCTGTACCCAGAACCCCCAGCCCCTGGGCCCACCCTGACCCTGCCTGCAGCCACAGGGAGCTCAACTCTGCACCTGACTCAGCACCCGCGGGCTGGAGAAGGCTCATGGGAAACACCACATCTCCAGGGTGCAGGAATTGTGCCCTCCCAGACTCTGCAGGTTCAAGGTGTTGGGGACAGGCACCACAGTTACCAGCACATCACTGCTGTGACCCATTCTGGCACCTTTGGCACATGGCACAGCACATACCCCAGTGCCTCAGCTCACACTGCAAAACAAGGGACCCAAACACCCACGAACATCACCTCAAAACCCCCTGGAAGCCATAAAGCAAAGGAGGTCAGCAAGGTTACACTTAATTTTCCAGCTCCTCCATATCCCTCACAGACCTTCCCCAGCCACTTGATCACATCAGTACCTGGGAGGGTTCCAGCTATCTTCAAGCCAGATAAAGCAGATCCTCAGCCTTTTGGTTTTAAAGCCAGAGCAGCACTAAGAAGAAAAACAACAAGTGCCATGTGTGAGGTCAGAGACGAAGACCAGGAATTCTCAAGGTATTAGAGCCTCTCAGCACACACCGGGTACAGGCAGGCTAGCTAGAAGGGCAGAAAGGCAGATGGAGGGAATGGTGACAGATCCATCTCAGGAGCTGGGGCTCTACAAGGACAGGCAGGCAGCCAGGCTTGTGCTCTGGGGATTTGCAGACTACCCATCCAGATTGCTTTGCAAAAACAAGGCACTTTTACGCTGAGGGCAGTTTTGGAAAGTACACAGGATTCTTGCAACCAAGAGACGAAGCCCAGGAGAAAAAGAAAGGAAAAAGAAAAAAAAAAAAATAAGACAAACCAGGTTGTTCCAAGCAGCACGTCCAAGAACCTGTCACAGCCACAAGAACATGGAGATCGCAGGAGTACGTCACCAATGTGCTGACAAACAGCAGCTCCCACGGAGCACAGGAGGGCCCTGGGAGCACATGGATCTGCTTTTCTTAGCACTGGATGAGACTCTCAGAGGACCTTTGAGAGCACACCTGGCACAGAGCAGGCAACAAGGAGCAGAAGAGCATGTGCTACTCACTCAGCCCAAGGGAGCCTGTGTAGTACTCCCCATTTGTTTCCTCTGTCTGTGCTAATCCAAACCACCTGGAGCAGGAATTCCCACCAGGGAGAAGGGAATTAGATTTTCTCGAGGATGATAATCCATTTAAGTACAGCACTTCTGAGGCGCCTCAGCACTGGTCCCAGTGAGCAGCCCTGCTCCCCCTCTCTCCCATCTGCCTGGGGAGAGAGGTGGGTCCTGTCCTTTGAGAGCACCAAATTGGCAGAGCAGAGGGGTTCAGACAAACAGCAGCTTCCTCCAGAGCTTGCCTAAAAGAGCAGCTGTTTTAGGCCCAAACAGCATGAAGTTACCCGTGGACTTGCTCCCAGAGCAGCTGATCAGCTCTGCACCCAGTGGAAGGCCTACATTGGTTAAACAGGGTTGGCTTGAAACTTGGTTAAGCAAAACGCCCAGGACATTGCTCTCGTTTGAAGGGACAGGCATGTGCTGCTGCCATCAGGGGACAGGCACAGGCCTCCTCCTACCTCCCTCTGTCCCTCCTGATTTAGAGCGGACAGTGCTCTTAAAGTGCCATCACAAAACTGAGCACAAGACAGGACAGATTCACCCCATGGCACTGTTCTGTCTCTGCTTAAGGAGCTGAGAAGCTCCAGAGACCCCAGGCTGCTGCTCCTATGGGAATCACTCATGGGTCAGGCACTGGAGGCAGCCCAGGAGCTGCTGACAAAGCGCCTTTGAGCTGCGGGCCACCGCACCAGGTCCCAGTGTGCCTTGCCCTTCAGAAAACCAAGTAGTTACACAAACATGAGCTCCCGGTTATCCAGCTCCCAAAAGTAATTTCAGATCAGAAACAGTCCAAGAAGCCAGTTTTAGAAAGTACCATTTATTTGGGAAAAAAACCCAAACAAACAAAAACAACAACAAAAAAAAACCAGTAACAGTGGAAAATCCCCAAGAGCAATTACACAAGAGAATCTAAATATCCTGAGAGGCAGCCACAGCTCCTGCCTTCCTGGTAGTGCTGTCCACAGGCAGCACAATCCTCCCTCTCCTTCCCAGCCTCCAGTGAACTCTGCACAGCTTTGAGAGCCTCCCAGAGCCCACAGTTACCCCGAACATGCTTGTACTGGGACCAAGTGAGCCACCCGGAGGAGGAGGAGCTCTCCTCTCCCACCGATGTCTCAACACATCTCTGCCTCACCCTGAGAAGGGGACACTTCTTTCTATTGCCTCTCTGGGCTTGGCCTCAAGCCTACAGCAAAGCCTCAGGAAAGAGGCTTCAGGAGCCATGACATTTTCGACCAGCTTTGCAACTGCTTGGTTTTGTGCTGCCTGCTCAGGTGCTCACTTTGGGGACTCCCACTCAGATTTTTGTCTCTCACCACTCCAGACTCGGAGCCGCAGGAGGACACAACTCGCTCACGGTTCTGTAACACCTTCCTGGCACGGAGGCACCGGACACACATCAGCCTTTGCTCTGGGAGACTGGGGGGTTGGTCCCACTCCCAGTGGAGGTAGGAGCCGTGTACAGGGGATGCTAAGAAAGATCCACAGCGGGGGGTTCAGAGCTTACCCCTATGAAAGCTCAGTGCTTCCCAGTGGGACATGCCACCCAGGCAGAGCTCAGATCCAGCCTTCCCCAAGAGGCAGGGCTCGGCACAGCGCTGTAGGGGACAGAAAGTTATCACCTCCACACTGCAAGCTTCCAACACTTGCTTCCAAGGGCAACTCAAGGTGGGGATCTCTGCTCTGACTCTGCAGATCACACCTGGCACATCCCAACCTGCTTCCAGGAGCCAGGACACGGCCACAGAGCCCCCAAGCTCCAGCTGCACCCACGTGCCTTCCGAGCACAAGCCCCTGGTGCTCTACACAAGACACTGGACAAACAGCAGCACAAACAAGATCAGAAGCTTCTTACACACCATAAGGCTGCTGAAGAATTAACTCCAGCCTTTTCATTCTCATCTGTATGTATCTCAGTAAAATATATAATATATAGCTCTATAGGACTGATTGTAATATATTACAGCCTAGAATTACTCTTGTCTTTTCCCTACTTCAATCATATTTATGCATCCAACTTTGCATACAGAAGTTATTGCCTTGAATTTATAATTGAAATTCACAGAATAAAGCTTAAATAGTTTTCACAGAGACTCATTATATTAGTGTTTTACATAAAAAGGATAAAAGTTACCAAATGAGAAAGCAGCCATTTCAGAAACTATAAATAATTCTATTTTTTAAAAAATCCTAGAAAAGTTATGAGAAAATCATAAATATCTGTCACCTCTATAGTAGCTGCTATAGAACTAGAAGAAACCTGTAACACACTGTAGCTAACTCTGCTTCAGTTCAGAATATGAATCATATAAAAGCATCTCTAAAGAAATGCCCGGCCAAAGGAAACACAAAGGGATTGAAAAAATAAATCTGAGGAAATTAAAAAAGTAGATTACTTTTTTTATTATTTCAAAACAATTTCTACAAACTTTATATAAACATTAGGCTATTTTCTTTAAAATTCTGTTATAAAAAAATCCTACAAGCAAACCTTAAAAAAAGGTAAGAGACTGAAGGCAAGGAAAGGGTGTCGCCATAGCCAAACACAACTGGCTGTCCTGATTTCAAGGACTAATGACCCTTGCCTGGGGCCAACAGGAAGAGACAGAACTCTCCTGGGGAAGACATTCCCATAGGCCCTTTATGGCATTCAGGGATATTGAGCCCTTGTGGGCCTTTTGCTCCCTGATAAGGCAACATTTATCTGTAGTGTAAGAGATTCATAAATAGTTCTCCACAAAAATGCTTCACATCAACAGCCTGCTGCAAGACATCTAGTAGCAAGATTTATTAAAAAAAAGCCATCTTCTATAGAAGCAGCCAATCCCAGCACGGCACGCTGGATGCAAACACATGGTGTTTGCTTCCATACAGTCTGGTTTGTGTTTACATACCCTCTATAAAACCAAGCAGAAAATTTGGCATCTTTATTCTTTTTACACTAACTTAGAAAAAAAATACACTGAGGTTTTTTTTCAGACTCTTTGTATTTCATTGGGCCCTTGTTAGCTGAGTGGGATGGGAAGGGTCATGAAGGAAGTTTGTTTTTTCTCAAAGTCACCTTGAAATTCAATCCAAAAAAAAAAAAAAAAAAAAAAAAAAAAAAAAAAAGCATTTGTTCAGCACATCTCATCTGAGGGCACAGTGTTTCCATACAGTCTGTTTGTCCCTTGATGGGCACAAGGTGCTGCTGAGCTTTAGGCATAGAACTCATTTGTGGGGGCTTTTTTGTAGATGGGTTTCTTCCCTAGGTCGTAACTGCCCTCATCCTTTTTCTTCATGCGATAGACCAAGACCAGGATCAGGAAGATGGCAAACAGGAGGCCCACTGCTCCTCCTGCGATGAGAGCTGGGGAGGAAAGAGAGAATGGAATAAGTCTTGGGCAACTCCAAACCACCAGCAACATCTCAAAATCTGCTTCCAAAGTAGCAGCCCCCAGAGCTGCCTCCAGAGTCCGTGTCCATGTGCCTGTCACCATATGTGCTGGCACTTTCAGCAACAGCAGATGTCACTGGGAAAGGCCAGGATTGCTTCCAGTCCAGCCACAGAATAATAACATGTTCCACATTAACCAGTTTGAGCTAATCTTCCAGTTTAGTCCAAGAAAGAAATGTTGACAAGAAGATGTTCTCCCTGTAGAGAAAAAAAAACCCACCCAAAAAAGCCCCACTACAGGCCACAGGAGAATGGTAGAGCTCCAATCTGAATGCTTTGTTAGCTACCTGTGTGAGCACACCCTGGGGATGCTGTGCTTCAATTCATCAACATCCAATTACCAACACCACTTCCCTCAAAAAAAAAAAAAAAACCCAAAACAAAACAACAACCCACATCCCAACAACCAAAACCTACAAACCTGCAAAAAACCACTAAGGTTTCCTCTCTCCTCACACCAAGGGTGGCCACAAGACTTCACTGAAGTTTATCCCTTGTTGTGACACCTATTCCTTGCACTAAATCAGCTTCTTTGCTAGCTGGTTCTGCAATCCACTCTTCCAGTCTCTTCTCTGACTGGGAGGATGGCTGCAGATCAGCACAAAGGGCCTGGGTTTATACTTGGACCACCAGGCCAAGTGCTTGAAGCAGCAATATGCTGGAGACAGACCCTTCCCACATGCTGAGGGGAAGGCAGTCACTGCGTTTTGCTCTAGACATTGGTACTCAGATTCCTACAGCTGACCATGTGCTGGAATCCCTTAGAGTGGTTGCTTGGCTCCTGGCAAAGCTCAGAAAAGGCAGGACTTGGGCAGAGGTTGGAAGGAAAATGCCTGTATTTGGTATCAAAGTCTATGATGTCACTGCTTTATGGCCCGAGACACCTCTTGTTGAGGCAGAATCCGGGTGCAGAGCAGCTGCCACATGACTTAAGCCAACAGTCAGCTGGCAGGCTCAAAAACAAGCTGTTTATCCCAGCAGCAGGCTCTGCTGTTGTTTAAGGACTGGGAGGCAGAAGCCACCCTGCTACAGGTAGCCACAGAGGTAAAGCAACTCACTCCCCTGTCAGCAGGGAGCTGCTCCCCAGAGAAACAGGGAACAACAGAAGCCATTTTGATTTTCATTATTAATGATTTACCAGGACAAGGTGGAGTATTACCTGTAAGGACTTCTGTTCTTTCAAAGATGCTGCTGTTGGCTGTGCTTGCCATGGAGATCTTGTTGGACAGGTTCTCTTCGACAGGTACAGCTTTGTCTGGAATGATTTCATTGTCCACCTCTGTGTTTTTCTTCTCACCTTCTATCTTTCTCCCAGTATCTCCAGGGATATAGTTGTCAGATATCTACAGAATACAGACAGACCACACCCATCAGCAACCAGCACCCAGCCTACCCACAGCTGAAACCAGGAGGGTGTGCAGGGAGTAGAAAGTTTGCTCAGGGTATTACGAGTACACTGTCTGCTCATGTAGGTGGATTCATCTTGATGCCACATCTTACAGAGGGGGAGGGTGTTCAGAAAAGCTCCACAGACAGACCAGAGGAGCTATATGGTGCCTAAAAACACACAAGGGCAATACCTACCACAGGGGTATCCATGGTGGTCAGATAGATGCCATCTTCAGAGTCTGGGTAGTCTGCAGAGGGGGCAAAAAAAAATGAGAAAGGGCTCTCAAGTTTTTGTCTCATTACATGCTGTTTTTACAGAATTCAGATACTTCCTGCAATACCAGCAACTGCACACAAACTAGGACTCTGGTCCTCTACAATTCCCTCTTATCTACTAGTACTCTTTATCATTTCATGACTAGGATTGCACAAGACCACGAGATGTAATCTTGAAACCAACACCTCTCTGCTGGGAGGGATCTTCAGCTGGATCCATTGGCCCCTGCAGAGCAGGTGTGCCATAGCTTATAAGGCAATGCCAATGGAGGGCACTGCTCCCACCACCCGTCCCTAAAGGATCGTTCACCAACCCTCCAGATCTGCCCAAACATGTCAGGCACCAATTTCAGCACTTGTTCTTTTACTTTTAGAGAACAAGTGTTCACATAAAGGGACACAGAGCTACAGAAACTGGTTTGGGCAGGGAGCTTTGCACATCACAAAGAGCTCACTTGAACAACAGTTAGTCCTTTACCTTGTTTGGCCTCAGCTGAGACATTAACTTTAAGCCTTTTAACACTGCCTCAACAATAGATTATATTTTTTTAAGTTCCTCAGCAGTTCTTTGGAGTTCAACAGGAAAAAGATCCAGCCAGCACAAGGCCTTTTCATTTGCAGCAAGACAAGCTTGGCTGGACTCCATCTGTCCTCCCTGAGTGATTCGACATCACAGCATCACCACTTCCACTGTTCTCATCTGAGTGACTACGAGTCACAGCTTTCATCTCCACCTGACACTGTGGTTCCTCTGGAGCTCTGGCTGTGATTTAGCCCATCACTCAAGGGCTGGTGCTGAAAGAAGTTTCACAGGAACAGCTGAGGGAGATCCACTTCCCCACTTACCTCCCGACCCGGATGCCTCATCTATATCTAATCCATCAGAGGTCAAGTAAGGCCTGAATTCACCAATGTCTTCGTCATCTGGCAAGTCCCCAGAGGCAGGGTAGTCAAGCCACCCAGCATCCATGGTTTCAGTTTCTCTCACCTGTAAATGGAGGGGGAAACATGTTAAATATGAGACAACTCTTCGGAAGCATTTCACAGACAGTTCAGAGCCTGAGCACATCACTTCCACCAGAAAAATATTAAATGCTGAACTTCCTCTCCACCAAAAGCATTATCTTTATCAGCTGAATTCCCCTGGAATTTCTCAGAACAGAAGTGAGAGCCAGTCTAGGAGGGGAATTTCCTGAGGGCTACAGATTCAAGAGGTTCACCTGAACACCCAGGGTGAAAGTACCACAACAGGATCTTGGTCAGGAGTTTGTAACAAAAGCATTTGGAAAAGCAATACCTTCTGTTTGTGATAAGGGAGAGTTTGGAAGGACTTGTTATTCCCAGGAAAAAAATCTGACAGGCATAGGTCAGTTTTTTGCATAGCACCAAAGCTTCATGCCAAAGCAATTCCTCACTCTTTATACTGAGAACAAGCCTATTTTATCACCCAAGGGTTAAGAGCTGGCCTGTCAGTTCAGCTGAATTGCAGTGCAATACAGGCTGACGTTCAAGAGCACTCGCTATCAGTAATGACTTGCCTGAAGGAAGAGCTTCCCCTGCCTCACCTTTTTAAAAAGCATGTAAACAAACAAACCTATAAAATCTCTCCAGGATCCAAAGGCCCAAGGAGTGCAGTTAACAGCACAAAAGCTGGACAGCCTCCCAGAGATCAGCTGTTTGGCCACAATGGCAATTTGCACACCAGAGCTCATTTACACTCGAACCTTCCAGGAGCCACAAGCCCAGATCTCCTGCCCTCACCAAAGTTATGCAACTTCCCAGAACTATTTCTCCTCTCCCCACAGCCCTGGGGCCAGCCTTGGTGAGGGTACCGAAGGTATGAGCTCTGGGGTTGCTCAACACCACCCCACAGATTCCAGATGCTTCCACAGCCATGAAATCATCACCACCACGGAGGGGGACTCAACCCTTTCCCCCAAGGCAAGAGGCACAATGCAGATGGATGAGTCCCTTAGCTGGGGGCTAAGCTGCCAACATTCTTTCATGCTGTCCTCACAGGACGACTGGGAAGTCTTGACAAAGGTTTTGTCTACCCAGGAGAGCATTCCACAGTCCTGCACATCCAAGGGGTTTCCCTCAATGTACAAGCTTACCAGGCCATAGCCTCACTGGGGTGAGGAGGATCAGAGACTCGTGGGGACACAGAGCTGGGTGGCAGCACCACCGAGCCCTGAGCAGCTGGGGCCAGCCCTCCTGCTCACCTGGCCAGGTGTGGCCCATCCCACAGCCCAGAGGTGATGAATTACATCCGCTATCGATCTCTAGCCGAGGCCAGCTATCAGCCACAAGCCATGTGTCAGCTTCCTCTGCCCACAGCCCCAGCCCTGCTCCCAGCCCCATTCCCCTGCCCACTGGCACACTGGGTTTGCCACAAACAAGCACAAGATGTTTCTCATTTTGCACCAGGAGCAGCAGCACTGGATGTGCTTTTCCTTGCTTATTGAGGCATTTTTGGTCTCCCCAGCAACCAGGCTACAGGATAACCAGATGAACAGCCCAGAGGGCATGAAGTGCTGAGGCCAGTTCTCCTCCCAGACCCCCTCTCTCTGCTATGCCAGGTCTGGCACTAGATGCCGGGAAGGGGGCTGGGAGGAAAGTCAGCTTGAAAGAAATCCTCTCCCAGCCTGGAATCAGGCATTCCTGACGTTACGGATCACTTGCTCCAAGGCATATTCATTTCAAGATATGCGAAACCCAGCCAAAGCCAGCCCTGCAATGGAAATTGCTGCCAGCGTGCAGTAGCTGTTCCCAGGGCAGCTTCTGGCCATTTCATCGAGGGGCAGGAAGAACCCAATTCCCGGGGCTGGGGAGCACATTTGCTGCAGATCCAAACAACCCTGCATCGGGCAGATGATGGTGGCGAGTGCTGTGCTGTGCCACACCCCGGTGCCAGCTCACCCGGTACTTCACCATGAGTCACAGCCACTAATGTCCAAGCAAGGGCGGCTCAAGAAAACCGAGGTTTAAGCCCCAGGGTGACTGATCAGCCCACTGGCCTTATCAGATCAGCCCAGCCACGAGCTGATCGGCGGCACACAGCCACAGTGATTAGTGCACGCTGTGGAACACACCAGGTCTGGCTATCAAAAAACTCTATTTAAATCAGGACAGACTGTGTTTACCAGCAGAGCACACAACAAGGAAATTACTGACTCACAAGCATAAATAAGATTATATGGGAGTGTTCCTTGAACTCATTCTTCATCATCCTCTTGAGCAAGGATGGGGAAGTTCCTGGAAGCTGCAAGAACTTCTCGAACCGTACAGGAAACTTTTCCTGTGGGCAGTGGCCTCACATTACAGGTTCACCTGACAGTGAAGTCAGAGGGCTGCTGGGCACCTCCATAATTACTCTCCAGGTTTCAAGGCATGTAATTCTAGGAAGCAGGCCCTGCCTGGGAGCTGGGGCATGGGCAGGCTGGGAAGAGTTAACGCTGGAGCGCGGTGCTCACAGGGCAGGTCTGGAGCAGGCACATTCCTTGCATACACACCTGTGAGAGGGCACACAGGCACTTTCACAGCACTTAAAAGCAAGAGCTTCGGGCTTCCCAAGTGCCACATAAAGAGCTCCCTGGAGTATTGTTCAAAAAAAGTACATCCCTTTCCAAGAGCACACAGTCCTCCCTGCAGCTCTGCTGCTTGGTGAACAGGCACCACGGAAGATGCTGCTACTTCCTCTCAGCTTGCAGGCTGCAGCCAAGAGGAAAAAGCTCTGAGACTGCCACAGGAGGATTGTCAGCCCTTGCCAAGCCATCCCTGGCCACGTTCAGCTGAACACCTTCTGCAACTGCCAGCTGGAGAGGGGCACCAGCGCTGCTCCGAGGCTCCTTTCCACCACCTGTTATCCCCGTGCTGGAGCCAGGCCAGGGACTTGCTGGGAGAGTCGGACTGGGCGGCTGCACAGCCCCACCTCACCCTGGCAGCTGAAGTAGAGTCCTACTATTAATATGCTCCTCTCTAGGAAGGGTCTGTACAGGAATCAACCTTCCCTGCAGGAATCTAGTTCCAGGATTTCTTCCTCATGTTAAGCAGCTTTATCCCCAGTAAGCACTGGGGGAGATTAAACAGCTTGCTGGGGAGCAGAAGCTTTTCCTGCCTGCCAGTGGCAAAAAAATAAATAAATAAGAGTTTATTCCCAGCCAGACAGCCAGCACATCAGGCTGGTGAACTGTGAGCATCGTTCCTGGAAAAGCTGGGCACAGAGGGCTCATGTTTTGAGACAAGCTGCACTACTGGATGAAGCCAGACACTTGCTTGGTGGAGGCACAAGAAGAGCACCCCTGGGACCCCAGGCCCTGCTGTGCTCCATCCCTAGCCCATCTCACTCCATTTCGTGCTCCTGGGGCTTTCCTCGCCTCTTCTCAAAGAAATATCAGCTATTGTACTGAGGCAGCAAGCAAAGCTTCTGTGCAATGTGTGAATTTCCCCAGCCGCTGACAAGTTCTGGGAAATAACAAACCCAGGCAGCTCACCTGCCCCAGCCCACATGCCCTCACCACAGCCTTTGCAAACCCCTTCCAAAAAACCCAAATGATGTTTTGGGGCAGAGACAAAGTTTTCCAGACATAGGACTGCCTTTTACAGCTGTCCCTTGTCTCTGATCGAACACAGAGTTCATTAAAAACTCCTTTGAAGGGTCACAGCCAGCAAGCTGCAAAGGGAGTCAGACTGCAGAGACTGGGGCATTCACAGTGTACAGAACCCTTTATCAAGTTTATAATTTTGGCATGGAGACTCAGCGCTTGCTCCTGGTCTCCCTCCCCAGCACTGTGTACATAAACCTGGGAGTAAACAGAAGCAAGGTGAAAGTCAACCTTTCCTAAACAAAAGCACATGGAGCTGGGCCAGCCTGGGAGGTGGCAGAAGGGGGCAGAGGCACAGACCTGTTAACCCTGTGCAGCCTGCAGGGACAGGCAGGTGTGAGCTGCTCCCAGGGCTTCTCAGGTGCGCTGCAGTCAGGGTCGGCTGTGCAGATCACCTCTTTTCCCTGCAGCAAGCAGCCTTACACAAAATATCCTCCCCAGCCCCTGTCCTGTCACAGACAGATGTCACCTCCCACCACCACCATGCACATCTACATCGGCTTAACCAGGAAGGGCTCCTGAACAACATGAGCAGCTGCAAGGATGCAAACCTCTGTAAACCACCGAGCCCAAGAGAGGGGATTTCCATGCAGTTCACTTCCACCCAGCTCTTGCAGGAGCCCACAAACCAGGAAGGTTCTAAAGCTCACATCAAGCATGTGAAAGAGCAGGGGTTAGGAGTGAGCTCATCCCCCTGAAGCCCCAACAGCCCTCCAAAAGCAGAGGAGCCACACAGCACTGGAGACAGGGCAGCTCAAATCAGTGTGAAACAGCCCAAACAGAGCAGATCTCCACAGGAGGGAGGTGTGCAGTGGCAACAGGCAAAGACTGCTCTATTTTCCCATCTGAATAAGCACTAAAAAACCTTATTAGAAGTGACATGAGCTTCCAGCAGAGGCAGCTCCTTCCAGACTAGTAAGGGAAAGGTCTATATTTCCCCCCCAAAATACCCTTCACTCCCTTCCCTCACTCCATGCTCCAGCTCTGTGTAGAGGAGAAGAAAACAAATATACAAAAGTCATTTTAGTCCTGGGAGCAAAGCAAATATCAACATTTCAATCGAAGTCACACCTAACTCCCCTAACACATCAGCCACAGTAAAGTAAAAAAATCCACTTGTGCTGGCTCCTTGTGACCATGCCTGGAGGTACCATCTTACCACCCATTCCTGGTCAGTCTGGCCCACATAAAACTTGCAGCACACACAGCCTGCCCTGGCCCTGGTGCCAAGGACAAAAGTTAAACAGCTCCCCTCCAGACACATGTTTGCATTTAGTTCCATGGCAGGATCACCTGAGGCTTCCAGACATAGTTAAATACTACCTTTGCTCAACACTTTCCAGGCAGTCCTAGGACCACAGCCAGCCTTGCCCATCTCCTCTGACAGCCACTGTCCAGCACTCCCACCACAGTGAGCCATAAAGGTAAATCCACGACACTCTGAGGACTAAGGGGGAAATCAGAGCAGAGCACAGACCAGAGCCTGCAGGCAGCTCCAGTACCCACAGCAGCTACTGCACAGTCTTTGTGCCTCTTACCAAAGAGGGGAAAAGGAATTTTTTTAAATTGTGCTCAGTAACACAAACAAGACTTTTGCTTAATAAGGCAGCAGGAGCAACATGCAGGCTGGGGAACTGTTCAGCTGGGAAAAGCATCGCTTGCTCAAGGCGACTTTAGGGAAGCCTGCCCAGTCCCTGCCCAAGCAGGTCTCCATCGCCAGGCAGCCCGGTGTGCTCACACTCCACAGCCCACGTGTGAAAGGCACATCCAGCACTATCCCAGTGCCAGCCTGGCCCACTTCCCTCTCTCCCCCATTCCCTGTGTGATTCTTTAAGCTGTGTTGCCACAAGCAGCTCTCCCGGGGGCTCATGTGGCAGCGGAGCCATAATCCCCATGACAATTACACTCTAATCCCGGGCTCTGGAGAGCCATTCGCTGTCACGGGTGCCTCCCTGCAGTAGGGATGAATCCTCCCAGGCTCTGCTTGCTCAAAATAGGCTTCCTTGCACTTACAAAGTCAAACCTCAAGTTACCTTTGAGCTGCTGTGCTCTTGCTTACACACAGCCTGCTCCCTCCAGCCCACATCACGCACCAGCCACGCTGTAGGAGCAGGACAGAGAGATTAGAAAGGAATGAACCCTTGTTTAACTGCTTTTGCGTGATTATCAGCCAAGAGCAAAGCCATAAAGACTGAGTCCTTTGCCAGAAAGGCACATGCTGGGATATATTTACTGCAACGGTGGCAAAATAGCTGCTCTAAACACTCAATTCCCAGCTCCAGAGCCCGAGCATGAAGGAGGTGACCACTTCCCAGTCCAGCTCAGGGAGACAAAGCTCAGCAGGCAGTTGCAGATAGCTGTGTGTGCATCACTTGCCCTGAAGCAAATAAAGAAAGTTCAGAGGAAAACTACAGGAGGAAAAAGCAGGAGCTCTCATGTGAGGAAAACAACTGTGACAGAGACGTTTCACGCCCCTGAAGGGTTCTCCCGGTCACAGGCCATGATTCACACCTAGTTCATAAAAAGATTATATTTTTTTATGGTATTTACAAACCTAATCATAAGTAGTTCATATGCTTCACTGTCCAGAGCTCAGCTCAGAAGCTGGAAAAATTCTATTCAAGGTTAAAAATGGAATTCACAGTTTTTCCAGCTCACAGCTCACTCTGAGTTGCCCTACTCTATTAAAGGCTTCTATTGCATCCTTGTCTGCAGAAGAAAAAAAGGATATAAATGCCCCAGCAGAACAGCTTTTCCATCAGGGATGATTTTTCATGCTGACACTTCAGACTTGGGCTATTTCACATATCATACTTCCCCCTCATGCCAGGAAAAGACCTGCCCTCACTGCCCTTTCCTAGAATACAGCTGCACCCCAATGCTTCCCCAAACACGCACACAAGCAGAATTTCCACTTGGCAAGAAATGCGTGACGTGCCATTTTGGGATCTTTATGCTCCCTCATGCCAGAGCGTTAGCAAAATTAAGCCAGGCAGACACCCAACTTCAAAGAGTGCCTTTCCTATCTGGCTCACCATGTGGCTAATCTCAGCTTGTTTGTACAGTCAAGATTCCCAATGCTGCGCCCTACAAACGCTTCCCCTCCCACGATCCATTTTAATCTAATCAGAAGTAGTAGCCCAAAGATTTAGGCTTAGCCCAGGCAGTTGAGCTCTGCCAGCACAGTTATGCTATTTCAAGCCTTGCTCTGCTGGCAAAGGTGCCAGCAAAGAACAGCAGCAGAGGAAGTTATCGGCACAAAAGCACTTGAGACAGTGGAGTGCTGCTGCTACACTATCAGCCATACCCGTGTGAGCATTTATACAAATAAACATTTCAACAGCAGGGATTTTCCTGGCTAGCTGCAGCAGCAGAGGCTGGGTTTTCAGTGTGTGGGGTTTGGTGGGGATTTTTTGGTTTGTTTTCTCACAAAGACATTCCCTACTTATGCCTTGGCTTGGGCCCAGGAAGCAGCAGACACAGCGTGTGCTATTCAGGATAGTGCAGCTGTACTTCAGGAAACCTGTCACTTCCAGAAGCATTTTCCTCTCTCTGAGGGCTCTGAACTCCCAGTGAGGCTTCTTCCCCTCTCTGAGCAGAGGGTGAGCAGCCAGCAGCAGCTTTCCAGCCCTCCCTGATCACGTCTGTGCACCCACAGTGTCACAGCCAGAGCAGAGGGACCCAGCTATTGTTTTGGTCACTCCTTCCCTGGCGCTGCAGAGCCCACGCTCAGCTGGACGAGCAAGTCTGTGAGTAACCAACACGCAGGACCAGCTCCTCATACTCAGCCTCAGGAAATTTGGAATTAGCGCCAAGAACAGCCTGCGCATAAACAGTCTCCTGCAAGATCCTGGCTCCAGACTCTGCTCCACTGCACAGTGTGGATTTGCAATAAATATTTACCTTGCTGGGGAACAGAATCTTCCAAGCAAAAACTCCTGACATCAGTAGGGTCTGTATTTCCATTTGGAGGAGAGTAGGAGCTTCTCTGTTTTTAAAGGGGGGCCCTAGCCCACTAAAGGAGCTTCTGCCACCCTCCTAACACCACACCAGTCAGGATCTGTCCCTTCACCTATGGGTCTTGCTCCTCTCCGGGCCAGCACAGCATCACACCAGGTGCTCTCCTTCCAGCCATACTCCTCTCAGTCATCTGCCTTCTGCACAGAGATTTCTGCCCACATTAGCATTGCTTCTTATTGCTCTAGTTTGACTGTAACAGCAGCTAAAGGGCAGGAGGCAGGGTTGGCCTCGCAGCAAGGTAAGTGGGGCAAGGCCACATCTCCTTGTATTCAAGATTGACAGCAGCACAGTTTTCCAGGACCCATGGTGAAGACACCTTTTCCCCTTCAGCAGCTAAGGCAGAAAGAGAGAAATCCTTCCCATGGAAGGCTTTGCTTTCCCTGACAGAATACGATTTGCTTAAGCAAGAAGCAGCCGTGGTTTTGGTTGACGTAACACCAGCTGCTTGGATAACAGTGCTATGGGTCTCCCAGTCTCCTTCCTGCCCCAAGGAGTGTCTCCCTGAGATTTTAATTAACTGCTTTGATTTTTAAGTTATCCCAATAATTTGTCTAACAAGAGCCTCTTGGCATTTCATAAGCAGAGTCTCAGCCTCAAAGGATTTAAGGATAAACTGACAAGAGTGTGTATTTCCAGCAAAAATAAGACTTTTACAAGAAGCACACTATTCAAGTCAGCCAGCCCTCAGAAACTGAGAGGGATGCAGCTACATCTTGCGTGCTTTCCCCTCCTACGCTGACATTTTCTCCAGATTCAGGATTAAGTATTTAACCCCCTCTTTTGAGACTTTATGCTCCTTTAGCTTGCTTTGAATGCTTTCAGTCATTTCAGATAATACTGCTGCTTTCCTCTCTCCCATGCAGCTCTTGTTTCCAACAGTATCTGCCTGAAAATGAAGGAACCACGGAGCTGCCAGAGCAAGCTATGGCTGCTCAAGACAGGGCCATTTTCTGATCTGCCTTTGCCAACACCAACTCGGCTGCTGGCAGCAGTCGCATGTCAGAGCCCGACAGCTTTTCTGCCCACCAAAGCCACGACCAGATTAAACAGGAGGCAGCCGCAAAGGCGGGCGCTCAGTGCCAAGGGCAGCCCAGACTGGGTGCCAAGCAGCAGCACTAGTTTTGCCTGTCACCCCCTTTCTAGCCCCAGAAGAAGAGATCCACCTCTGTGCTGCAGCGCCTCAGAAGTCTGAGTCACTGCTTTGGGTAAGGGGCCAGGGCCGTTACTCAAAGGGTGACAGCAGTGTTCCCGGGAGCTGGGATGTCCAGCCAAGTGCCAGAAACCTGAGTCAGAGCATGACTGCTGCAAGTCAGAGCGACACACAGCAGAGCTGGTCCTCTGACCAGCAGCATTTACTGGACAAACATTCAGGCACATGCTTAAAGACAAAAAAAACCTAAGTCTGAACTAACCTAGAAGCACAGCCCTAACTGCTCATTAGTGTAGGATCTTTTACAGCCCCTCAGAGCAGAGGCTTACTAGAAGTGAAACTCTAAGCAGGCTGCCCTGTCTATTCAGAGCCACCAAGCCCAGTCTCATCACAAGAGTCTCATTCTAGTGCAAATCATTTGAATCCTTAATCTCAAGCATTTGCATTCCATCGAGTCTCAAACAAACAGCCACACATGCTCCTCAGCAGCAGCCCGGAGGTCAGGCGTGTGCAGGGCTTGTCCCTTCGGTTTTGTAGTGCTTCAACTGCATCAGCTTCTCGTTTGAGGCTGCAAAAGCAGCACAACCCGGCTGTTGTTACAGAGCATAAAGGAACAGGATGTACTGAGTAGAGGGGGAGAATGCAGCTGCAAGACCTAAGAGCAGGCTCAAGAGGATAAATGTTAACTCAAGAGCTAGGAAGTGTTTTGAAAGATGGATGCTGCATTTAGTCTGGCCAAAGTGATAGCTGGGGAGTTCTGCAGGATCGGAGAGCCACGATAACTTAATCAAGTAATCTTAACAAGTCAACCCAAGTAATTTACACTGCAGACTGTGGAACCACAGTTACCATGCCATCCTTACACATACAGATACTATCACCAATCAAGAAAAGTCTTTAAACCTAAGTCCATCAATCCATTCATTTGAGAAAGAACAGCTTACACATCAAATACACAACCTAGTGGTAACTTGTCACCAAGGGGATTCAAGCAGCCAGGATGTTTCCAACAGAGCATTTACCAGCACCACGAGTCAAAAGGGAAGGAAAAGTAGCTGTAAGAACTGTGCTGAAGGCTGCCTGCTGAGCAGCAAGCCAGTGTGCCCCCTCTTCATCATCACTTGGAAAGTCAGGTTAGCAGCTTCCAGCCTGTGGTGGAAGTGGGACACAAGCATTTCGAAAAGGCAGTATGACACTACAGGAAAATCATAGCAAGGTCACATTAGGCTCTAGTTCAGGCATTTGAGAGTAAATGGCCTCCCCATGCCATTCAAACAGCTCAAGGCAATAGTAAAGCCATTAACAGAGGCTTGGAAGGGAAGGAAGAGGGGAAGACACACAGGGAAAACATTTTCCCTGTTGCTGGACTGGATGCAGACCTTTGCAGGAACTCAAAGGGCTGAGACCTTGGGAGAGAGCAACAGGAGGGGCAGGAAAGGGAGCAATCAGGTTGGCTAACAGCCCTTAGTTCCCAGGGTGAATGAGCCTCTGGTATCACAAATCTGAAAAGTACCAAGTTCAGCCCCAGTTTGCCTCTTGCGCAAGATGTTCGGGAAAGCTCTGAACCACAGGAAAGCACTCTCCAGCGTGGGCACTGGCAGCACTTGGGACAGATGAGAGCTGGGCAGCAGCCCTGTTTCCCTGACTGTGCCTCAAGTGCTGCAGGGTGACTGTTCCTACCCATGGGAACCTCCACAGCTACCGGGGACAAGGTGCTCAGCTGTGGAGGGACCGTGCAGCCCTGAACTCCCACCCCAGGAGTCGTGTATGCACGACAAGAAAGCACAAGGTGCTAAAGTGGTTATTTTTTTCCTACACATTACAGTCATTTCATCCCCACAAACAGCTATGGGTTTGACTACCAGAAGTCATGAGCTCCTTCCCCTTCAGGGCTAAGGGACATCGCTTTAGTCACCGTCACTTTGCTGCTCTGTGTTGTAGGGAGACTGAAGCAAAGCAGAGATTTGCTCTAAATGTGAGCATGGCAAGTCAAGGTAAAATAAAGTAAAACGTGCAGATAGCAATGTCTTGATTTGATTGGGAGGGACAGATGAGAAACTGGGCAAAGAGCAGAAAGAACAGGCCTCGGGGATCAATGGCAGCAGGACAAGCCAAACCGGTTTTAACATTAATAATGCTGCACTACTTTCCAAACACAGCTATCATCAACAAGACACCAGCTTTGCCAATCAGGAGGCCTCTGAGCATGATTGCTTTAAACCAGCAAACAGCCCACAAACAGCACGAAGCCTGCCCCCTCTCCCTGAGCAATCCTCTGCCAGGAGCTTCTGGGTTGGATTTGTGCTCCTCTCTACTGCTGAGGACACGCAAACACGACATGGTGCTGCAGGAAGACTTTTTCTGCGTAGTTCAAGGCACAAAAGTAGGATGACTGCAACAAGCCTGCAGCCCACTAGCACTACTACGGCCCTGCTGAGCTCTGGGCACTTGGTCCTTTAGCAGCCCAGACAAACGGAGCAGAGCCCAAGCCTGCAGCAGAGGGAATACCCTCTGCCATGGGGGAATACTCCTTGCTTCCCTCCTGTGCTGCCAGGGGCACTTCTGGATGCTAAAAGCACAAGGAAAGCTCAGCGATGCCACTCTGCCCAAGCAAGGCAGACCTCACATCCTTTGTTAACTCCACTGATCCCACATCTTGGATGCATTGGTGACTTTCTGTCCATCCCCCCTCAAGCATCTTCTGCAGGAAACCCATCCTTGTACAGCACAGAGGGGAGCATCCTGCCCACACATGCTTTGCTTTCCAAGGCACTCAAGCGGAGAGGGCTGGGGACCACCTGGTGACATCAGGCATCAGCTCCAGCCTCCCCGGGCCCGCGGGAAGAAGGCAATGTTCTCACACAAAGCTGCGGGGCTGCTGTAACACAACCCACCCACCCACCCACCGCCTGAGCACCAACGTCACACTTAAGCACTTCAGTAATATTCCCCACCCTCTTACACATCCAGGATTGCTTCACATGGAGAAATCCCATTTACACCAGAAAGCTGCTGAAGGGGAAAAGAGCCAAGGCATTTTTGTTTGTACAGGCTTGGGGAAATATTCAAGCACCGAATCACTCTCAACATCCACACTCTTACATAAGCACAAGAAATACAATCCCCATCTTGTTAAGAAACAGCTACCTGTCTTCACCCTGCCTGCGCAGAAAAACCAAGAGCCACATGCTGTGCAGCCCTGCACGTTTTGGCAGTGCTGTTAAAAAAAATAATATGGGAGGAGTGCCAGCAGAACCCTCCCAAGACATGTGTCATCCTCGTCTCCTCCCTGGCAGCCTGTAACCCAAACAATTTGTTTGGATTAGGCTTCATAGTAGGCCAGTGTTACTTCTCAAGCATACACTCGATCTTAGGTAGCTTAAAGGACACAGATAAATATTTCACGTAAATTCTATATAAGGATTCACAGACCACATCTGTGCAAAATTTGTTGTCTTTTCAGAAATCCGATGCTTGCAGACCAGTCCAGTCCCCAGGGACACCAAGTTGCATTTCATACCAAACATGGTCAGTGCAACTTCCAGATGCTGTCTGCCCCAAAGGTTTGCCCTACTAGTTTGGGCCAGTTCCCAAACGACCGATTCACGTGCTTAATGGCAGGGATAAAGACACCAGATTAGAGTAAAGTGGATTTGGGCTGGTTGGTTTTAGCAGAGTAGCTGACAATTACTACAGATGCTCTCTGTGGGAGATTCCTGCTCTACAACCAGCAACCTCCCAGCCCTGTGGCCCTATTAGAAAGCAGCAGACCCTTATCAGTTCTGATCTGCCCACCCAGCCTTCAGTCCAAAACAAGCCAATGGGGAATGATTAAACCTACTTTGGGAACCCCTGATCTCCTGCAGTTACCTTAATCTCAGCAGCACAGAGGAATCCGCCCTGATTGCACTATCAGCAAGATGGTCACACACAAAAACAAACAAACAGCGGGGAAGTCAGAATCCCCAGATCTCTGCTTCACCAGGAAGACCCCACATGCGCCGGCTTAAAGCATCCAAAATGTTTCACCTCTATATATTTAACAGATTATTAAACCCTCCACGGTAACTCATCATTTTTCACTCCCATGTGGACACGAGGAAGCTTTGATACACACGGAAAGACACCAGGTACCAGCACAACCAAACAGGTAAGGCTGGAAAGCTTATCCAGGTGCTGTAACGCATCGCACGCATCCGACCCACCACACATGCATAAGAAAAGAAAAATTAAAGGACTTTCGCGACCAGAAGTTGGAGATTAAAACCGTAACGGAGAGCAGCTCATTTCCACCAGGTAGCCGGGTCCCCTGCACTGCTGTGAGCCCAGCACCCTGCGCACGGGGCAGAGCGGGATACGTGAGCAGCGGCACAGCCGCGGGCACAGCTCGGCACCGGGCAGGAGGAGCCCTGCACCGGGCACGGCCGGGCAGGGGCGACGCTGCTTTGGCATCTGCCGAAGGAAGCAGCGTCCGAGCCAGGGGAACCGGAGGAAGAACGGGAACGGCCCTATCGCCGTCCCCCTATTTCAGCCACCCTTCCCCGGAGAAGGGCTAACAGCGGGGGCAGAACGCCTGGAGGCCAGCGGTGGCACCAGCTCTCAGGCTGCTAGCGAGTGGGACCCAAGCCCCGCGGGTCACCCAGTCCTCCCCCGGGCACCGGGAGCCCTTCGCTGCCGGGGCAGACCGTCCCCTTTTCCCCGGCCCCGCGGGGGCTCCGGCGGGACTCACCGACTCGGCGGCGGCGGCTCGCAGGAGGAGGCCGAGCAGCAGCGCGGCGCGCAGCGGGATGCGGGGCAGCGGCATGGCTGGGCTGTGCCGGGACACACAGAGGGACACACAGAGGAACGCAGCGGCGGATCCGACCAGAGCGAGCTCTGGCCGTACCCCGCCGCCGCCACCGCCCTTATAGGGCCGGCTCAGCCCCGCGGGGGCGGAGCGGCGTTGCCCCCGCCTGCCGGGAATGCCCCGGCCCCGCTCCACACCCGCCGGGAGCCGGGGGGTTGCGAACGGCCCCGCACCGACACCGGGGCTGGCGGAGGGGGGCGGCGGGCGCGGGGATGCTGTGGGGCTGACGGCCGAGGCACCCAGGGGGGACACGGAGGGGTCCGGCTCCGGCTGCGCGGGTGCGGAACCCGCCGTGCACGGCTGGGAGCCCGCACTGCCGGCGGCCACGGTCACTGCGTTATGGGGAGTGGGGGGAAAGGAGAAACGGGGGGAGACAGGGAAAGGGGATGAAGGAAAAGAGAGGGAAGGGGAGATGGGGGGAAGGGGGGGAAAGGCAGGGAGAAATGGGTCAGGAGTAAAGGAAAGGAGGAAAAGGATGGGAAAGGGGAGGGAGAAGTGAAAAGGGGGGGAAAGGAAAAGCGAAAGGAGGGGAGAAGTGAAAAGAGGAGGAAAAGGAAAAGAGGGAAGGGAAAGCGAGGGTAAAAAGAAGGGCAAGAGAAAGTGGGGGGAGCGGGCAGACAGCATCCGCTTTTGCAGCATTCCACAAGTGACACTCTCACATGCACAGAAAACCGAGAGCGAGTCCCTGTCCCTGGCAGCGTGTCACCGCCGCGGTTATCCGCCGGGCTGTTACATCACTCGGGGCTCGTCGGGGATGGAACACGAAACCGCTCCCTCAGTCTTCTATGTAAGTGACAAGCGCAAAAAACCCACGCTGATAAACAGGGGGGGGAAAACCCAACAGCACAGTTTAACTATTTCCTTTTCTGTCCTCACGTTAATAACTTCGCCTGACCGTAAGAATTTGCTTGGCAGTATATATTTCAGCTCCTTAACCCGAGGGGCACCTGAAATATAACAGTATAGCCCCGTGCTCACGCTGCAGCCACATCAATTTGCACTTGGGTTCTAGTTTGTACAGAATAAAATATTTTTTTAACAGGGAAGCAATGCATAGCAAAGCATGTGTGCTATGATCCCACCTGCCAAGGTATGGATGCCAACTCCACTCGATCTGGTTCTCAGCCTGCTCCAGCACTACAAAGTTATCCCAAAAGAACTTGTAGCCTTCCCCTGTCCCATCTCCAACCTAAAAGATGCCTAAGGTGAAGCAGCTTTTCCAACTGCCTGTTCCTTTGGGAATAGACAGCTACAGAGGGTATGAGCTGAGATCCAGACGTGTCCTCAATGTTTGCTAGGACTGCCTGCACACATGACCACTGGCAGGAGGATCTCCCGACAGCACCGTGCTGAGCTGGCTGCGGAGCCTGTTGGCATAACATGAAGTGACAAGGAGCATTGCTCAGGGCTTAAAAAAATAGTTACAACCTGAAGACAGCACACATGCAGGTAATGGCAGGAACCAACCTGGAGCAGGCTGTGGGGGAGTTTGCTGTAGTACATGACCCACTGTGCTCAGGACAGCCATGTGTCACTAACCCTTTAGTTCACCTCAGCATCCAAGGCCATGAGGGAGGGATCTGTGCTGTGCGCTGGGTTACTACTCTTCTTTATTACCCTCACTTCATCACACAGAGGTGCAGCCAGGGAGCCCAGCTCCCATGAATCTCCAGCTCTGGACACTCAGCAGAGGTGGGAGCAGTAGATGGTGAGGAACGAGAGCACACAGACTGGGTGAAATGTGCAAAGAGTGGTCCATACCATGACATCTGCCAGACAGGACTGACAGCCTCAGCAGCACAAGATGGCCAGAAGTACTCCATGCCCCCTAACCCTCTAAAAGCCACCTGTGTTTGTGTGCATGTGGCCATGACCTCTATACCTCCTTCCAGATAAAGCAGCCACCACAAAGATGCTTTCAAAACCAGCTTTCTGTATTGTGGCTACAAACATTGCTCACTCACCTGTTAACTTCCTCTCCAAAAAAGCACAATATGCTGAGCTCCTTGTTATCATACCCCTCAACACATACCCCTCCACCAAAAAATCCCCTTGAATGGCACAGGACAGTGTTTTCCCTTCCAGGGAAGTTCTGCTGTGATAGGATAGAGTCAGTCTGCCTGGCCCAGGGACCACACACATTGTCCATCCAAGTCACACCTGCATGCACAATCCTTCAGGCAAACTGCTCTTGGGCTTCTGGAAACAGAAGAGAAAATTAAACTCAACCCTAATGCACTTTTCAACCTCGAGAACAAATTTATGTGACTTTACTGATTACATTTTCTAAGTGCATTGTGTAGATCCACCTCCCTTCCTCACACACACGGAAATGTTCTGAGACTGTATCTCAAGAGAATGAGAGGAAATGCAGCCATAAAAATCATAATATGGTTCTGTAAACTCATGGCCATAAAACAACTGCCTTCCTTTTGCCCTTCAAGTGTTCCCTTTCAAAACACTGACATTCTCCTCTCTGGAATAATGCAGAAAATCCAGGGGTATATGACTCTCACAGAGAGCAACAGACAAATGGGCCCAGAGAACAAAAATGCATCACTGAAATGTCCTTTCCTGAAACTTCACTACAAGGGAGAGAAGCAGAAGCAAAATAAAATGCATGTTGAGAAATACATTTGTTCTGGGCAATGAATTCTCACATTCAAGGTGTGTCAGTTGCCTTCTCCATATAAAAATTACACCTGGCAGACAAACAACACAGGCTGGCCACCACTGTTCCTAACCTAGTGCTCAACAGTGAAGGGTTACCTAACCCTCTTGTTGAAAATAAAAATAAACAGCTGTCAGTTACCAACACGACACAAACATGCTGGAAGTGGAATGGAGTGTCCAAATACAACACATTTGGAGGGTGGGGGGAATCACACTTTTACATGGCGCATCAAGAAATGTCTAGATAATCTTGAGAAGGCCACACACAAGGCTCTTTAGACAACTCTTGGTCATAAATTCTATTGCACTCATCAGGGAAAGAGATTGTCCAGCCAAGATCAGCAGATTTTAGAGAGCTTAGAGCAGAATTCTCAAGCACAACGAAACTTTTAAGTAGAGTTTTAAAAAATTGCAACTTCCAAAGTCCATTCAGTATGCTGAACTCTTTGGAAAAACACACCTGCACGCCACGTGGGTGGAGGAAGAGGAGTGGCTGAAAACTCTCATCCCACAGTTTGAGCCACTTAATGGTGAGTTATTCTGGAAAAGTGTGCTCTTAGCCTTACTGTCCCTTTAGCAAAGGTGACCTCAGAACAAATCCTACCTTCCTGTCAGGAGGGAAATGAACTCCAGCAAAGATCATTCAGACAGCACCACCCTTTGCACACCAGCTGGTAAAATACAGCTCACCTAAATAAACAGCTTCCTGTTTTAGGCAAGGATTCCTGGGAAGAAAAAACAATACCCTCCTAGACAGCTATTGCTTACGGAAAGAGTCTGTGGCTAAATAGGGCATTCTTTTTCTACACTCCTGATAAAGAAGCGACCACAATAGTTTCATGTGATCTGGGTACAGCCTCAAGCCATCGGCTGTGTCCTGGGCATATCGCCACTTCTCCTTCCACCTGCTGCTCTTCACAACACGCAGGTGTCACACACAGAACAGTCATTGGTTAAAAAGGACATTCTAACCAGAAGTCAGGCGAGCAGCACCCACTGTGGCACCCTAGAAAGTATGATCTCTGTGTTTCGACATCCTTTTTCCCTTTAACACATGTTCCCTTCACAGCTGTCTCCAACTTTCTGTTTAAACTAAAGAGGAAGAAAAGGGAAATTAAGAATGCTGTTTAATTCCCCAATACTGTTTGCTTTCCAGCTCCACTTTAAACCTTATTGCACAGAGCAGGGATGTGGGCAAGGCACCCCATAGGGAAAATACCCTCTTTCCCAGGAGAAGGACACAGTCCCCTATGCTGGAGCAGCCTGGAGAGGAGAGAGAGCCAAATCAGGGGCAGGAACAAACAAACATGACCATGAAAGATGCCCTCACAAAGTCAAGCAGGAAACAAGTTCACAAACTGGGCTGCAGTTGAGTCACAGCACAAATGTCCTTCTGCCCCAGCACTTCCCCATGTCCATGTGGGTACTCTGCCCACCCAGGGCAGGAGGGAGCCTCAAATCACACCTCAGGCTCGGCTGCTGCCATGCCCATTTGATGCCTTCAGTCACAGGGCAGCAACCAAGCAGGGAGGAGCCTTGAATTCCAAAGCAACTCAAGTCAACACCTCCCAAAACACTAGCTTGTGTCTTGTGATACCATGGACTTCTGGATAAATTAGATATTTGGCTGTGGAAAAACACCCAGCAATAATACCAACAGCCCTACCTTACACTAGCTTGGAGTTTTAGTCGGCTTTGTCTAAACTGCCAAAATTTTTGCTGGCAAAGGAAAGTTAGTCCTATAAAGGACTATAAAAGAAAGAGGTAAGTGAGAATTAATATCTAAGTGATGGCTAGCCTGCCTCTGAGAGCCAAACACAGCAGATTTCAGGAAAGGAAACCAATTTTTACCAAGAATTAACAGAGGAAGTGCCGAGTGTCACAATTTATGCTCAGCAATGTGCTGGCAGCAGACAGCCCTGACAACTCTGGGATTTTCCCCTCTTCATTTCTGCACTGACTAAGGCTGGAGCTTCTGCAAAAGTAAATTCTCCAAAGGCCTAAGTGAGAACTCAGCAACAGTGGCCCACGTCCACCACGCACATGCCTCTGCCTTGCACAATCCTTCCTAGGAGATGGTCCGGGAACAGGGAACAAAATGTGTCAAACCTGGCTCAGCACAGAAATTCACAGAATGAGGAAAGGAAAACATACAGCAAAGCTGCATAGGGAACTTCCCATAACAGGCATGGAAAAAACGTCATGAGAGTCTGTCAGAGATCATAATCTGAGTTCCCATAGCCAGCATATTCCACACCCACGACTGATGTGAGCCTACCACCTCCCATAGAAGCTGGATTCCCCTTTTTATTCCTCCTCCTCTCTTTTCCAGGTGAAAACGGCTCTTGTGGCCTTGTGGCAACTCCCCTGTCCACTAAAACAGCCCGGGGATGCCTCCTCTCCTTTTTCCAGCATAGATCTTATCTCCAAAATGCTCCGTTGTCCCACACAGCCTTGGGGATTTTGCTGTTAAGTCAGTGGCAATTCTTATACCTGAAGCCAAGCAAGCAGGACGGCTCACAGGGAACCCCAGCAGCCAAGAGCTGATCACAGAACGGGTACAGTGGAGCACGAAGGTCTGTGGCACCTGGCCATTCCATGAGGCTGGGTAGAAGAAATCAGCACGCACCAGAAGAAACCTCTCAAAAGGAGCCAACCCAGCCCTGTAACGGAAAGGTGCTGCCAGGGCATACCAGGACTCAGAACAACATCCTGGTACCCGATGGCCTAAAGCTAAAATGAGCACGGCTGGGGAGCAGCTGCCAAGAGCCTCGGCGCCTACGGAACTGGCCTAGAATTGAAAGGAAATACCCGGGGACAAGAATTTCTTGTATGGTTGGTATTTGTGATAAGTTCAAAAAAAAAAACCAACTAGAATCATGTGTTAATCTTATTAGTCACTTAAGAAATATAATCAACACTTCTCTAAGAAAAAATATAAAGCATAGAGAAGAAACTAAAATTAGGAGAAGCTGTTTTCTGCAATGTTCAAACAGGAGGGGGAGATGTTGGAGTGAAAGCTCCTCTGGACTCAGGCCCAGAGGAAAGCTAAAGCACAGCTCTGTATATCTTTAATTTTTTAAACAGCTCTTTTGTAGAGCCTGATCCACCAATTTTTAGACATTTCTCTAACAGCACAAGAGCAAAGTTAAAAGAAAATCCTCCAGTGTTAATTAGAAACCCAGAAACAGGGCAGATTGATCTTTAGCAAGGGCTGCTCAGCCAAGTTACTGAACACACTGACACCAGTGCGGATGGGCAGGGACAGGGGCTGGGGAAGCCTTATCTCCAAAATCCTCTGCTGTCCCACTCAGGCTTGGGAATTTCACTGTTCACGCAGTGACAATTCTCATACCTGAAGCCAAGCAAACACCGCGGCTCACTGAGGCCACCAAACTGAGCCCCCGCAGCCAAGAGCTGATCACAGGAGGGGTACAGCAGAGCACGAGGGACTCTGTGTCTTTTGAGCAATTTTTTGCTAAGTTTCTGAAGGCACCGACCCAGGGCAGGGGACAGGGCTGGGGACGCCCTGGGCAGGCAGATGTGAGAGAGGTGCTGCTGGACACTGGGCACAGAGGGCCGGCGGGCGGGGGTCTGGGGTCCTAGCTGGGAGTCGTGGGCAGCGAGCGGGGGTCGGGATCGGGATCGAGCGGGGATCGGGATGGGCATGGGGATGGGGATCGAGCGGGGATGGGGATGGGGATGGGGATGGGGATCGAGCGGGGATGGGGATGGGGATGGGGATGGGGATGGGGATGGGGATGGGGATGGGGATCGAGCGGGGATGGGGATGGGGATGGGGATGGGGATGGGGATCGAGCGGGGGTGGGGATGGGGATGGGGATGGGGATGGGGATCGAGCGGGGATGGGGATGGGGATGGGGGTGGGGATCGAGCGGGGATCGGGATGGGGATGGGGATCGGGATGGGGATCGGGATGAGGATGGGGATGGAGATGGGGATCGAGCGGGGATGGGGATGGGGATGGGGATGGGGATGGGGATGGGGATGGGGATGGGGATCGAGCCGGGTCGCGGGCAGAGCGGGGGTCGGGGGAAGCACCGGGTCCTCCCCCGCGCCAGGGGGCGCTGTCGCGCGGCGGCGGCGGCACTTCCGTCGCGGGCGGCGGGCGGGCGATGGCGGCGCAGTTCCGCAGCTACGTGTGGGACCCCGCGCTGATCGTGGCGCAGATGGTGCTGCTGCAGGCGGGGTACTACAGCTCTCTCGGGCTCTGGCTCGCCCTCCTCGGCACCCTGGGCAGCACCGGGCCCTCCCTCCAACAGGTCTTCAGCGACGAGGTGAGGGCGCGCCCCGGGAAGCCGCCGTGGGCACAGGCCCCTGGAGCGGGGGGGACTTGCTGGGGCTCTCCTGGGGGACAGACCCCGCTTCCGTGTGGGCATTCCCGGTGTTAGGGACAGCCCCCTGCCCAGGGAGCACCTCGGTGTGGGCGCAGAGCTCCCCTACCCGGTGTAGCAGCCCCCCAACACATAGACCTGCTGTCCCGTGTAGGTGCTCCAGTTTGGAGGTAGAGTCCTCCCTTTGAATAGGTGGTACCCCGGGGTAGAGACAGCACTTCGGTGCATGGTGGGCGATAGCCCCCATATAGAGACAGACACCCTGTACAGGTGGTACCCCTGTGGAGAGAGAGCACCTCGCTCTGTAGGTGATACCCCTTATAGAGACACCCTCCCTCGGTACCCCCAGTATAAAAACAACTCCCCCACCCCCTGGAAGCAACCCCAGTATGGACACACACCCTCCACCCCCAGTTTAGGTGGTTCCCCTCAGCACAGAACCAGACCTTTCCCTTCCCATAGGTGCCCCCAGACAGACACACATGTCCAGCTCCTCGTGTAGATCCTGATCCATGCAGGGCTGCACCACGGGAGATTTCAGGCTGCGATTGGTGCCGCGGGTTCCTACTAATGGTCCCATATAGATTTTAGGCTTCTCAACCCCGCCGGGGAGGCTCTCCATGATGGCTTTCATCCTCAATGCACTCACCTGGTAAGTCTGCAGCTAGCTGGAGTACCTGCGTTTTGTCCTTTTGTACCATTAAGCTAAAGAATTCAGTGTGATGTACTGCCTCTCTCCAAACATCTCCCAGAATCCCTGTGCCTTTTTAAGCATGTCTGCTGAGGACAGTTGGGATCTGCTGACTCTTGGCTTTCTAGAACCCGGAAAAGTCATTTCACTTCATTGCCTCAGTTTCCCAGCTGGGAATGAGATTTGCTTCTGTGGGAGATTTTACTAAAAGTTAGAATTAATGTATCTCAGCAAACACTGATCTATAAACACTAATGTATTTTGCCACTGCACAGCGATTACTAGGGGAGATAGTCTAAAAATTCCTGCCTGTTCACTGCACTAAAATCTCATTTTCCTGCCATCATGTAATTAAAAAGCTGTAAGCCTGTAAGTCTTGCTGCAGCAGCCAGGAGAGAGGTCAGAAACAACCTATTCGGAAAATATTTGAAGAAGTTTTAAAACCACTACATAATCAGCTGCTGATAGCTCTTGCTGCACCCCCTTTTCCATAGGTCTGGTGGAGTTCACTAATCTCTTGTCTTTACTTTGCAGTGCTCTGGGCTTGCTGTACTTCATCCGGCGAGGGAAGCAGTGCCTGGATTTCACCGTCACCGTTCACTTCTTCCACCTGCTGGGCTGCTGGATCTACAACTCGCGCTTCCCCTCGACGCTGACGTGGTGGCTGGTGCACATCGTGTGCACGGCGCTGATGGCGGCCATCGGGGAGTACCTGTGCATGAGGATAGAGCTCCGGGAGATCCCCCTCAACTCCGCCCCCAAATCCAACGTATAGACTGGCTCTGGCAACACCATGCTGCGTTATCTCATTGTTCCCAGCACAGTGCATCCAATGCCTCAGAATCATCCCTGAAGAAGCACAGCAGGTCTGTTTAGACTTTATGATTAATTTTTTTTTTGGACTTCGGTGACTGCATGAGCGTGAGCATCTCCTCTGGCATCAGCTGACAGCAGGGGAGGAGCAGATGTTTATTTTGTTAACACAAAGTATTAATATGACTGTATGGAGAGCGTGCCCTTAAACTCTTCACTCATGAGACTGTTAAAAGCCAGGTAGCAAAACTTGGTGCGTGAGGAGCATTTGGAATTTAACGATGTGGGAGTGCCCTGAATGGATAACACAGTGGTCAGCTCTTCTTGCTGGAGCTGGCATGGTGAGCAGTGGGGCTGGGAGCTGCTGCTTCCAATCTGTGACTTGTTTGGGCCTTGCCTGGGAAGAGTCAAGGAAGTGAATGGATGGGGAGAAAGAAAATAGTTGTACTTACCTGAATCACCAGCTGCGACACTAAATAACCTGTACCGTTAGATGGGTTTGTTTGCTGTTTCCATGTTTGATACACAGAGGTGACAGACAGCAGTTTGCTGAAGAAATCTTTTGTAATAATAAAAATATAATGTTGCTGTGAGTGTTACAGCTCTCCTGAGAAGCTGAGCACTTCAAGAAATACCACGAGTGTCTGTATCGTGGCAACAGAAGGATGCAGGCAGAGAACACTTGGCTGGGAGGTGCCCATTGTGTGGGGCGCATAAAATTTCCTACAATAAACATTTCATACCTCTGCTCTGAAAGGAAGGTATTGAGTGCTGTCTTGGGAAGTCAGCTGGCATAATCCCATTTCAGAGGGAGTGTCAGCAGTCCAGGATCTCCACATGTCCAGCCTGAGCCTGGAGCTGTCCTGGGGAAACTTGCAAAAGTGTCCTGGAGCCATGATGCTCTTCTCCCTTGGATGGGCCTTCCTGTCAGGCTTCAGCAGTCTAGCAACATATGTGGCCTGGTCGAGGTGATGTTAAGTAAGAGACTGCTGTTATTTCTCAAAATAATAGGATGTGCCTTTATTTAGAGGCCCTTCAAATAAACTTCAGCAGGCAGGGACACCCCCATACTGCTGAGGGGCCAGACCTGCTTGGTTCCTCTGGATCCACAGCCCCAGCAAACAGCCCCACATCCTGCCTGGTTTCCACTGAGGGATGACCACATTGTGCAATCCCAAATGAGGGCAAAGCCAGGTCTAAAGACAAATTTTTCTCCTGTGCAGCATCTTGCTGCAGGAACTTCCATTTGTATGTTAATATTTGTAAGTTTCAATTTGCATAAGTTATTTGTTAATTCAGTTTGTTGAAAAGTGGTGGGATGATGTGAGACTGAAGTTGATAAACTCTTTGAAGCTGCTCTTTTGACTTTTGTTACTGGGGAGCTGAGCTGTATTTCAATCCCTGCTCTCACACTCAGACACTGTAAATTGGGGCAGGATGACATCCTGCTGCTTTACATACTCGGCAGGTCTCCAGAGGAGGATTTCTGTCTAAACAAATGTAACCAGCACTTTTTATATTGGGGGATTTCACCAGGAGCCCTTCCTGACCAAAGCCCTTGTAAGCAGAGTTTCAAACAGCAGCAGCCTTTCAGAGGGAAGAGTTTACACAAGTGTTTTTCTGGGCAGGAGTCAGCCTGGAGGGCCCCCCCGAGGTCACTTCCTAGGGCTGCCCCTGCAGCACAGCAGTCCATCCCTTCTCAAAATCTGCTCATTTTTCATGTGCAAGGATACTTGCCTTTCTCCCAGTCACTTCAGCCTGGATATAAATTGGTCTCCAGTAGGTGCCAGTATCTCCCTCAGAAAGGAGCAGGGAGTGTGCATGTGGATGGGATCAGGGCGTGGAGCAGAGGGCAGCGCTGCCTCGGGATGACAAGCGCTGGCTCGTTGTTAGTCATGTTTTAAGACTCCTTCAGGGTCATTTTTGTCCTCTACTGCTTTTTGGTGCTATTCTTGAGAGAGAACGTCCCAGTCCTGCAGGGACAGGGAAAGTTTGCAAGTTTGCTTCAAGGTTTAATACCACACCAAAGTGTGGTGTTGGACACAGGAACTCCTGTGTTCGGGGCTGTTCTTGAGGCAAGCGGGAGCTAAAGATTAATTACAGTGAATTTGAGAGCAAGGACACAAAGCCACATTTTTCCAGCTGCTCCCAGAGTTGCTGTGGGTCTGTATTAACAGAGCTACCACCTTTGTTCCCCTGCAAAAACAAAGGTGAAGACTTTGGACTAAGAAACACTTAACCTATTTCTTTTTGAATACACAAGATATGCTGTAACTGCTTCAGCAGCTTCCCGGGGAGGGGGGTGAAGTCTGGGGACAGCTTTGTACCTGGCTAAACTCAGAGCAAGGCCATGAGAAGAATCCTTGACAAACGGGGCTTTAACCCTGAGGCTGCAGGACATCCCAGGAGCTGCACTGCATCAGCATGAAGTGTGCTGTAGGATCAGAAATCTTTGTGAAAGGCTGCTGACTGCCTAGGAGAACTGAAGCTGTATATTACTTTTTTTTTTTTAAAGGACTTCTACTGTAATTGTCCTAGTCATAGAGGAGGTTCTGCTAAAAATGAAATACTGATTGAGGAAACTCATCACTCCCATACTGTGAGACCTAGTTTTCTCTCACATGCTTTCAGTCAGATTTAGAAGCACCTTTGGCTTTAAAAAAAAAATCTGCTGCTCCATACCAGAACAGTGGCAGATGGTCTTTGTTTCTTAATGAATCTTTGGGGTTTTTTTGTGTGCAGTAGTGGAGGGATTTGCTTCCAGGGAAGGTATGTCCCAACACCTGCTCTTCTCAGAGACGGTGGCAGTGGCAGTCATCCATGTGCATCCATGGTTTTGCAAAAAGAAGCTTTCTTGCAGATCTGATACTTCTACCTTCCCTTTCCCCAAAGCTGTTTCAACGTAGAAAATTTTAAGAGAGGAATTGCCAAATTCAAAGAGAAGGCAAAGGTTGTGGGATTTTAGGGGGCTGTGCTTATTTCTTTTCCTAAAGGCATTAAACAGCTGTTCTAAACAAAGAACAGGTACAGGATCTGGAGCCAAAAGACTCCAGTCTTGGTTGTACGTGACTCCCCCCACTTCAGCTCCCCCAGCCACAAGAGATAACAGGGGAGTGGGGAGTGGGATCAAACAGCAAATAGTGCTGTTGGAGTGGAGGAAGAAGAAAAAAATGAAGCATCTGAGTGGTTCACTCCAGGTTTTACCATGCTCTGCTTTACCCTTTCTCCACCGCTCACCCTAAGGCTTTGTGTCCCAGATGCTGAGGACTGAATATGTAAGTAACAACTCTGCTGTCTGTAGAAAGCCAAGGTGCACTGAAGTGCTGTCTGAACACCAGCTCTCCTCCCTGGCTTATTTCTTGGAATTTGCCTCAATTTCTTCATTATCTCCTGCTGCTGCTGCAGGAGCCAAGTGCTGAGTGATAGTGAAGGCAAGAGGAAGAACACGTGAATGCCAGAGGAAAGCAACATGACCCAACACCACTGTTAGGAAAATGATCCTTTGCTCTAGAAGCTTTCCCAGTGCCTGCAATGCATCTGGGGGATCTGAGGAGTTAGCAGGGCCCTGGTTTCCCTGCTCACACATTAGAGCACACACCCCGTGGCCCTGTGCAGCCAGGCAGGGCACAGAGATCCATCAGCATCCTTAAAACAGACTGCCTTGGGCTAACCAATAATATTGTTGTTCCTCTAACATACTCAAAAATCACTTGCAAACACCTCTCTGTTCCAAATACTTCCATGCTTGTACTGAAGCTGCAGAACTTACAATGCTCTGAGCTGCAAAGGAGACGAGGAGACTGCGCTGTCGAGCAAGAGCCAGGACAAATAACTTCTGCCATGCTGTTGGCTCTACAACAAACTTTAATACTCTGGAATTACACACTTCTACCCACAGCTGCTTACAGGTACCCTGGGGAAAGCTTTAAAGCAGAAGAGTTGTTATAAATCCCTTTCGTCCTGCTAGCTTGATACTCCCTCTCCCCCCCAAACATTTTTGACCTCTGTCCTTAGAAAAGGGATTTACACATAACACAGAAGTTACTCAGGAATTCAGATGTGTGGAAGAGAAGTCATGCAACTGTGATTATGGTTCAGCAGGGGTTTTACCACGTCCTCAAAGAAAAAAGGCCAGCACGAGGCAGTAAGGTCTCTCTTCAGCCTGTGACAGGACAGAAACCATCCCCTGCACCTCACGGAGCAGTGGGAAAAATACCCATCTTCTTTTGAGTGCCCAAATCAAAAACCTGGAGAGTTGATCTGATAGAAGGAGTCAGAAAAGTAAACAGGTTTGCTTCCAGTAGCCATAGAAGAGTGCAAAAGTGTCCAACATTCATCCTTTTTCCACAATTTATAATTTTTCCCCAAATCCTATGCCCTGTATGTACAAGTTCCCAAATCTCCAGACAGCCAGGTCCATGCCTGTGCCTTGAGGCAGAAGGGGACAGGAGTTATTCCAAATTACAGAGAAATTTCAACACCCTGGAGATGGTGCTGAGCTCTTCCATGTCTCACAGGCGCAGGATGGAGCCGGGAGTTTCTGAGCTCCACACAGCGTGTTCCTCAAAGGTTTGGAAAACAGATCTGAAAGATGCCACGCCACACACTGCCACCACTTTGGGATACTCACAGAGTTTATAAGTTCAGCCAAGTGACGATGAGGGGAATGCTGAGGATGGAAATGTTGGGAACGCGGATCCAGGCAGAGCTTTGGGCCATGCTGGGGCTGCAGAGGTTGAACAAGCTGCCTTGAAATTTGGTTTTTCGTGACTCCCTTCTCAGCATCTCCCAGACGGCTGCTGCTTCCTTCTGGCACTCCCAGAGCACCGTCAGGGCACAGGTGTGGAATTCATCCCAATACCTGCAGCCAGGGAGACACCACGCTGTCAGACCCTTTGCACACCCACAGTGCTGGATGCCAGGCAGAGCCTTGCTGCCCTGAGCCTGCCCTCTAAGCAGCAACAACCCTCGTGTTTTGTGCAAGTTGCCCAGACTATTCATCCCCTCCATCATCTGCCAGAGCATCTTGGCTAAAACTCCGAATCTCAAAACACTGAAATTATTTATTCCTTTTTTTTCCCCCCCTTTTCTCTGGAAGTCAATAAAATCCATTATTTTCCATCAACAAATGTTTCCCTGAGTATCTCACACAGGCTGCAAACAAAGGCCCAGCACATCTCATTCATCACTTTCTCCAAGCTTTCTCCAAGCAGAGTCAAGGGCAAATGGGAGCACAAAGCACAGAGAAGGACAAGAGCTCCCACAGACTGTCACAGCTTTAACTGAGGTATGGGCAGGGGCAGGAGGAATTATTCACTGTGTTCTCATTAGAATCATCTCCATTTATCTGCTGGGTATTACTTGCACAAGTAGAAGCTGTTCAGTGGAAAGAGGCTTTTGGGGAGTAACAGAGGGAAAAGACAAAACAGGCAAAGAAAAAAAAACAAACCCAGGAGTTGCTCTGCTGTCCTGTCGCACATGGGCTGGGGCTGGGCACCACGCCCAGCTCCCTGCAAGCTGGGGACTGCCTGGAGGATAGGAGCAATTGCTCTGACACTTTCCCGGTGTCTGCCCCCACACCAGGCACACATGCCACCCGTCAGGAAGGGGATGCAGCCCAGCTGGCTGAGTGGGGACACTGTGCACCCAAAAGGACAGCACGGTGCTGTCTGAGTGTGCTGTGCTGGAGATGACACCTTTGTGCAGACAGGCAAACCTGAGCACTCTGCTTACTTAGACCCAGGGCTTACGTCAGAACACCAGCTGTGAGGTAGTTCATTAAACCGAGTCACTGTGGCAGAATAAACGTCCCCAGATAATGAGAAAAGCTGCTGCCAACACTGGCAACCTCCGGCGCTCGCTCCCGATCTGCAGCGGCAGCAGAAGGCAGCTCTGACAGGTAAGAGTTAAACCTGACCCATGTCTTAAGGCAAAACAAGCTGGGGGAAGGTGAAGGGGAATGGCAGCTCCGGCCTGGATCTGCTTTCAGCTGGGATGGCAATTGCCAGCGTTTCAGCCTTCACAGCCCCCATCTGGCTCAAGCAGGCAGGCTGCTGGCAAGCACATTGCTCGGCCGGCTCTGGGGCAGCGCTGCACACAGGGCTGAGACATCACCAGCCCCCACAGCAGCTCCTGGCTCCCTGTCCATCCCTCACCCACGCTCCTGGAGAGGGGACCACGGCACCAGAAATACAAGCAGCAGTGGGTAAGGCTGAGCGTCAAAGGCAAGTAATTCAGAAATATTTCCTGGCAGAAAGCTGGGACATCATCAACTTCCTGCTGGGGAAGATCTCAGGACCTGTTTCGGTGGTGGTCTGTGCCTCTGAGCTGTAAGAAAAACTCAGCTCGCACATTTCACGTGAGCTTCAGCGACGGAATCGCTCCTCCAGTCCCAGCATGGGCTGGGCTGACTCCTTGGGTGTTTCTAATACCAACAAGCCTCCTTTAAAAAAAACAACCAAAAAGTATCAATTCTGTCCAAAACAGCAGTTCCCATTTCAACCCAGCCGTAGGCAGGTCCCAGAGAGGTTGTTCATCCTGATCCAGGCTGTCTCCTGGAGAAGGGGGAATACAGAGCAGGCCACAGCCTGCAGGTTGGATTCCAGCAGCTCAGAAAGCCTGACCCCAGGGCACTCAGCCCTCCAACTTGCTCTGCCAGGTTTCCACCACCCCCAGGCACCTGGGTTTTCCCTTCATTGCTGCCTGCATTTCCTGTTCACTCCCCATAGGTCGCCCTGGAGATGCAAAGCTGCCTCCATTTATCTCTGCAAACATTTTACATCCACCTTGTCGCTTCTGCTCGTCTGCTTTTTAAGCAGACCTCTCCCCAAACCTGCCCGACATCACCCCTCATCACCCAGCTCTTCTTCAGTTCTGCTAAAGTTAACATCCTCCCAATACCGTCATCTCAGGGCATCACTACAAACTCAGGCAAACCAGGGCTGGGACAATCCAAGCCTGAAGGATGAAGGGTTTGGACAGGGAGGGAGAAGGCTTGTTTTGGGCAGCAGGACCCACCTGATGCCCAGTGCAGGCTGCTGCCGGCAGTGCTGGGCCCTGGGCCAGAGCAGCCACTTGCACATCACTGCCTGAGTCCTGGGATCCAGGGGAGATTTTCCTGGGGTGCAGAGTGGGTCGCGTCTCTCCAGCCCCTCTCCTCCTGGCTGCGGGCATGCAGGGTCTCATGGGACCAGTGCTGGAGGCTGGAGCTGCTGCCAAGGACCAGGGATACAAACTCCGGTGGGAGACAGGCAGGAGATGGATGGATGGATGGATGGATGGACAGAGAAAGGAAGCTCACTGGGTTTATCTGCAACCGGAGGGAGGTGTGGAGCACATGTGTGTGTGCAGGCATGATGGGACTCAGGACGGCAGGACAGACAGGGGCAATGCCAAAAGACAGGCTGGCCATGCACCGTACTCACCTGCAGACTCGGCGCAGCCCCTGCAGCTCGATGCCCTCCTCCTCCTCGTACGTGGCCATGCTGTCCCCCAGCTTGAGGACGCAGTCCGAGAGGCCCCGGTAAGCGTCGGCACAGGCGGGTCCCGCTGCCAGCAGCCCGGCCAGGTGCCCTGCCAGCACCGGGGGGCGAAGTGAGCACCGGCGCCTTTGGAGACAGAACCCACCTCCGCCCCGGGGTGCCCCAGCTCGGCGAGCGGCCCCTTCCACGCAGGACAGCCCCGAGCCCCCGCCGCCCCCCGCCTGTGCCCGGCGCTGTCGGCGTCTGCCCAGAGCCCGGCGGACACGGGGCAACCCGAGCCCAGCCCGCCCGGGCGGCCATCCCGGCACCAGCACCCCCGGCCCGGGGCAGGGGGTAGTGACCGGCGGGGGGACGGCCAGGGGAGCCCGCCCGCACGGAGGGAGAGAGGGAGGGAAGAATGGGACACCTCATCGCGTCCCGTCCCCATCCCCCCCCGAATACCCCAGACACCGCCCGGTCCCCCCCCTCCCCCGACATCCCCTCACCCAGGGCGAGGAGCAGCACGGCCGGGCCCCGCCGCTGCCCCATCCCTCCGCCGGGCTCGGGCTCCAGCTCCGCTCCCGCTACCAGTGCCGGTGTCCGCACCACCGGGGCCGGCAGCGCTCCCCTCCCTCCCGCCTCCGCGGGGAGGGCACCCGTCCCCGGTCGCCGCTAATGAGCAGCTTCGGCCGCGGCTAATTAAGGAGGGGGCTGGGCCGAGGCTAACGAGCGTCCGGGAGCACCCCCAGCCCCTCACTCCGCAGCCCCGGGATCCCGCAGCCCTGCACCTCCCGCATCGCATCCCGCCGGGAGTCTCTGCCAGCACCCACAGCTCCACATACTCCATAGCCACCTCCAGGCACCAGCGCCCAGGGCCCCCGGCACCAGCATCCTCACCCCAAAGCCCCCTGCCCGCCACAACCTCTGCTGCCCACTGCAGGCGTGACGCAAGTGGGGGACATGGGACAGTGCCCGCTACAGGAATCCAGGCAGGGCGAGGTTCTGTTCGCTTGGTACTCTTGAACAGCACAGGGGAACGCAATGAAGGGTGGGAAGCAAAGCCTAGAGCGTTTTAAGGGTCAAAGCCTTAAACATCAGCACCTACAGCTCCAAAACCTTCTGCCCAGACCCTGGCTCCAGCAATTCCCAAGGCTGCATGGCCTTTGTGGCATCAATTGGGATTTTGCATGTCTGTGGCCTGATCCTAGCTCTCGCTCCAGGAGTCCCTTTGGCTCCAGCAGGAAGGGGAACAGAAGGTTTCCTGCCTGCTTTGGTGGCATTGCTGTGGAGGCTGGTCATGTCAGACCCCTCTCCTTTCTGGTGATAGCTTTGCTCTTGGGGACACTGCTTTGCACCAGCCCATGAACACGACCAGTGCCCAGTACCAGGACCTTCGTAAGTGGAACCCCTCTGTGCACGGGTACCCTCACCCCCAGGGCAGCCGCACCACCACACGCAGACACCTCCAGCCCCAGGAACCCGGAGCAATTGGAAACCGCAACTCTGCAAACACTGTACACACCCAAATCTAATGCAAGAAGAGCTGAGGTGTGAAAACCAAAGACTATTTCTTTACAAAAGAGCAGCAAAAACAACAAACTACAACATTTATTTACAGATGAGTGTCACGTGCTGCATCTTCATCAGTCCTGGAAGAAAAGCAAGCAGCACAGTGATTTCAGTCAGGCTGCTGATGCACGTTCCATTTGCCACCAGCCTGGGAAATACAGGGCAAAGCCTGGCCCAGAGGTGTCACCGCATGGTCTCAGCTACCTGCAGGGACAAGCCAGCCCCAAGGGTGCTTCCCGAGAACCTGCACAATGCCCCAGGACACAGGGCTGCTCCATGGCATTAAGAGCAGAGTCTGCAGAATAGCTCAGCCACCCCTAAAGAAGTGGGATATGATGGAGAGGAAATTCCTCTGGGACAGGCACCCTCTACCAGCCCTGCCTGCTCTTTCTTCGGCCAAGGCTGGTGTCCTATCCGGACACGACCTCCCAGCTCTACCAGTTCTCGTGCCAGAAGCTGGCAAACAGCGATGTCTGTATGGCATCGGGCCCGAGGACATGTGGACATGATACCCCCGGGGCTTGGCAGGAGCCTCCCCCAGCACCACACAGGGACTGTTAGCACTGAGACTGGGATCCTCCCCTCGGGACAGGGCATGGCCAAGGAACCGGCTGGTTCCAAGCATGGAGTGGTGCTGCAAACCCCTTCCGGGCTCCCCCCACCTCTCCTCGCCTGCGGAGATTCTCGTTTCTCGGCAGCCACATTCCTTTGAGGGTGTTTATGGCTTTTCTGTCTCCCCGCTGTCCCAGGCTAAAATCGCCCCTTTTAAGGGAGCCACAGGACTACGGGTTGCTGGAGCTTTGCCGGCTGCAGGCTGCTCCTTTGCAATGTATCGCCTCATTTACTGGAAAAGCAGCCTTGCCTTGCCTTGTTTTTCTCTTGACTCCACAATTTTCTGATGGAGTCAAGCTGCAGCTCACTCCCAGCCCCATCCATGCACGCCTCCCAGAGAATAAGATGTATTTTCACCAGCAAGTGATTCACCTGTGCCTGGAACTGGTTTGCCTTTCCCTTAGCTGCTGATTCCTCCCCAGCTGCATCCTCACCCCGCAGCTCCCTGACTCACCTCCCAAACCTCTAATAAACGGGAAAAACCTGAGCAGGAAAGGCAGGAGGAACAAGTCACCTTACGTTTTCTCACAGTGACAGGGGCACTTTGATGCTGCCTCCCCCGGGGTCTTTTTGGCAGGAGCTGGACTCGGTGTCGTGAGGAGAAGAGGTGACAATCCGACCTGGGCTCGTGACCTGGGCATTTGCGGTTAGGGCGAGGGCTGTTGACACAAGACAGTGCTGTGAGCCTGCACTGGAGGCACAAGGGAGGCAGGGATGCTGCGGCAGCCGAGACAGACCCTGCAGGTTTCTGGCAAGACTTATTCTTAGGGCTCCGTACCAGGAGTGGAGACTTTCCACTGACTCCAGTGTCACTTATGTCCCCTCTCACCTTTTGGCCCGGGGCAGGCACGCTTTGCTACGAGTAAAAAAAAAAATCATTATGTAGAGCTGGCTTGCCTGCAATGGTTTAATTGGAATAAAATGTGTGCCCCGCTGAGCGGCACGGCTTGTGCTGAAGAGCCAGGATGAGTCAGGCTCGGTGCCGATGATATCAGTGCTTTTTCTACGCCCTCCCGGTAAGGCAGGATGAAGGGGCCACGACAGTGAGGGGCCTGGGAACGTGTCACTCTGCACGGGCAGCACCCACATGTGTCGTCCCCGCAGCGGGGGTTCGGGATGCAGTGAGCCCTGGGGACCTCGGGGTGCTCCGAAAACTCGTGTGCGCACAAACAGCTTCCCTGCCTCGCAGCAGTGACTGGTGCCAAAAGACACAGACGTGTCACATAGCAGAGACCTGAGCTAATTCCCCGGCCCTGCCTCCTCGCCCCGCCACTGGCAGGGCTGGGCCGGGCCGCGCCGGGCCGGGCCGGGCCGGGCAGGGGGGCAGTAGGGACGGTGCCGACAGGCTGATGCTGCCCGGAGGCCACACGGAGCTGTGAACAAGCCGGCGCCGGCAGGCACCCAGCAGAGATTTGCTCCTGCAGCTCCTCAGAGACCAGAAGCCCCCACTCGTGCTACACCAGCCTGGTCCCCCCCAAACTGCAGTGCTGGCATCCCGCACTACGATGCAAATCATCAGGCAGGTGCTTATGGATAGGGATAAACATTTATGTGGACAAAATTCAAAACCGCCGTGAAAGCTGAAGCCAGCCCCAGGGTGCAGGCTCCGGGTCCCCAGCACAAAGCCGGTTTTCGGCAGCAGGAGGACCCAGGAGACATAGGGGCGACTGCAGAGCAACAGTAGCCAAAATAGAGCTGGGATACAAACAATACCTAGTTATCTATTGTTATGCAGACAGTGAGAGGAACACACTGAGGACGGGACAGGCGGGACACGCCACAGACACTGGAAACTCCCTTCCAGCCACAGCAAAGGGCACAGTGGATGTCCCCCATTCCGGCTTGGCAGTGACCAGGCTCCGGGCAGAGCTGGCGCAGGGCACGGCGAGGCACTGACTCACCCTGCTGAGACACAGGAAGGAGGCGGCGGCCAAGTCCGTGGCTCTGCCAAGGAGCAGCCCTGATGTGCAGGGCTGAACGTGGGAGAAAGCACCCCAGAGTGAGGTCTGCTGGGGATAAGGGTCTCACGAGGCCAGGAATGAGATGGGGAGGGAGCCCCTGGCCCATCAATACATCATGCTGTCCTCTCTCTTGCGGGAATGCATGAGCTGGGCATTTTGAGAAGATAAGCAAAGAAAAAGCAAGCATGAATGGTAACTGTTCTCCCTGCTCAGGCAGAGTCCCTGCCTCCCCCCGCCTCCCCCTGCCCACCTCCTGCCACGCGGGGCAAAGCTCCTGCCGGAGCAGGGCACCTGCAGGCCACCACTGCGGGCACTGATCTCTGCCTGGGGCGGCTGTGGTGGGGAGGGACCCTCTGCAGGGACTCTTCTTCGGGGCCAGGGACCCTGCCTGCATGGGGACTCTCCGTGGGTCCCAGGAACGTAGAGGACCGGGTACCGCGCACGGGAACCCTGCTCTCCATGGGGGCCAGGGACCCTTCACGGGGACCTTCTGATTCTCCCTGTTGGCCGGAGACCCCATCCCCGCCGCAGGACTCCCGGCGGCCCCGGCAGCGGCGGTGCGGGACCCCGGCGGGGCAGCGGGCGAGAGGCGCGGCCGCGGTGCCGCGGTGATGGGCGCGCCGGTACCGCCCCGTGCCGCGCCGAGCGCCGCCCCGCAGCGCGGCTTGGGAGAGCGGCGGCGGCGGGGGGGGCCCGCACTGAGCCCCGTCCCCCCGCCCGGCCCGGCCCGGTCCGGTCCGGTCGCAGCAGCCGCATGTCGGGCCCCGGGGCGCAGAGCCGCAGCCGGCAGCTGCCCGGTAAGTGCCGGTCGCGGGGTGGGCTCGGCGGGATGGGAGCGGGGCACCGCACCGGGCGGGCGGGCAGGCAGGGCTGGGGTGCCATATCCCCTCCATTCTCCCTGCAGCGTCCACCTGATGCCCCTGGCAAAGCGGCTGTGCCCCACCTGCCGCCCCCGGAGCCTCCGGCCCCGGCCGCCCCCGAGCCCCCCGCTGCACCAACCTGCTGCCAGCCCCGCTGCCCGGCTGCTTGTAGGGCAGAGGCTGCCCGCGGAGCTCCGTACCTGGGACGGGGATGCTCGGGGACCGGGGGGATTTGAGGGACACCTGCTTGGGAAGTGGCAGAGCTCGGGAACCTGTTGGGTCACGGGCTTGTTTTGAAGTGGCATCGGCAGCCCTGGGAGCCCCGTGGCTCCCGGAATGAGCGGATCCCCCCATACCCGCAGGGCTGAGGATGCTGAGCAGAGCAAACTCATTGGCGAGCGGCGGGGCGAGCGGCAGCCGGGGGACCGGGGCTTGTAGAGGAGCAGCCTGCCAGGGACCGTGCCCGGGTCGTGCCTGCCGTGCCCCGGGCACCGCGCTGCCCCGTTCTCGTGCTTCTCCTCGCATGAAAGGAAGCAGGGCCCCGCAAATAGCAGGGTCTTATGACACAGCCTCTGCCGGGGAAGGAGCTCCGGGCGGCAGGGAGGGATATTTTTAGTGCTGAGACGCAGGGGATTTGGAGATCGCTCGGAGGAGTGCAGGCGATGAAACCACGGCACACACAGGGGTTACGAGGTGCCATGTCCTCTCTCCCAATTCCCCCCCCCGCTGCTTTTCCCAGCAAGCAGCCCTGCCAAAACCACTGCCTTCCTCGCACTCGCCTGGTGCATTTCCTCTCATCAGGACTACGGTTATTTTTTGCTGTGCTGCAACACGAGGTCAGACGTGCCGATGGAGAACTGTGCAGGGCATTAACACTCAGGCAGCCGGCATCTGAGCATCCCATCTCTGCACGGCTTGACCCTGCGTGATTCTCTGGGGCACTGCCAGCTCTCCCCACCAGCCGCTTCTCCCAAGGCTGAAGGAGCTGAAAGCCCTTGGGAGTTATCCTTGTTCGGCAGGGGTTATGCTGGGGCAGGGTGACAGGGAAAGGCTTGCCTTCTCTGCACAGCATCCCAGAAGATGCTGTGGCAGCTATGGAGCTGCATCGTCCCCCACCCATCTCCTCGCAGACTTTGTTGGGGGAGAAAGGTGCATCCTGGCAAGCTGGGAGCAGTGGGGCATACTGGGCTTCTCTGGAGGAGCAGAGTCAGGGGTTTGGGCTCCAGGAAGGCTCAGGGAGAAGGGCAAAAGCCAGCCTACTGCAGCTCTTTCATGCACCAGGGAACTGACCCATGCCTGGAGCAACCTCCCACTTAAACTCTGCTCACCTCCCCAGCACCTGCTGCTCCTTTCCACAGCCCATATTATTTTTCAGGACCTTCTTTAAATCCCTTGAAATCTCTGCAAGATATTGCAGAGCTGTGGCCTCAAGAAAAGGCCATTCCCATCCTCTCTTGGCCTTGTGCCTTCACTAACAATCCTTCTCCCAACTCAAACACACCCCTCCTATTTACCGGCACAGAGGGGGGTGTGCCGGGATCCCGTTGGCCATGAAGGATGAAAAGTGCATCCTCTCCCAGCAGAAAGGCAGCTGGGTCCGAGTACACTCAGCTGGTGCTCCCAGCACCCTCCAGCCCTGTCTGGCCCCTGCCCCATCCAAACTGCATCCCAGGAGCTGCTCCTCTTCCAGCCTGCTCTGGCGAAGGTGCGGATGGGAGAGCTCACAGAGCTTTGCCTCTCAGCCAACCCTCCCACGCCTTTCCCCACCACAGCGTGGCCACGAGCCCACACAACGCGAGGGGTGGTGGCTCCTCGGTGCGCCCTGGCAGGGCAGAGGGACCAGTGGGGTCATCATCCTCGCCCACAGCTCACCCACCCTGCGGGCATCTGCCTAGGAGCAGGTGAGAAGGAAATCCCTGCCCGCCCTTCCTGCGGGGGGTCCTGCCCTGTCCTGCCCGCCAAAACTCTGCACCAGTGTTTGGCCCCAGTTCCTCTCCGAGCTGCGCTGGCGAATAAGCCGTGAGAGCCGGAAGGATCTGAAGGCAGCGGGGCGCTCGGAGCCGCCGCAGGCGCGCTGGGCGGTTCAGCCAGCGGGGCAGAGCCTGGCTCTGAATGCTGATCAGCCTCCAGCCCCTTGGCTGAGCGGGCTGTAGTAATAACCATGACAATAGTAATAAAAGCCAGGCCACCAGCAGGTACCGACAGATCCCCCACGGTGCACAGGGGCCGCATTGTGTGTGCGAACGTGTCCCGCGGTGGGAACATGCCAGCCGGATGAGACAATCTCCGCGACTGACAGCCACGGAGTGTGACCGGCCGTCACATGGGGAAGGGCCGCGGCAGGGAACGCCGCGCTCCTTTATTTCGCCGGCGAGGGTTGCCGGGGGGCAGCCACACTAGCAGGGCTGTTCGCTCGCCCTGGGCCCGGAAGAGCCCTGCGAGGGGGGAAGGCTCCATCCCCGACTCTCACCGCGGTCACGGGTCAGGCAGGGCCAAGCACAGCCCCAGCTGCTGTCTCGCTGCCGGCGTTCCTTACATAATGGGATCTCAGTGCTCGTGCCCAACTCCCCGACCAGAGCTCGAAAACAAGTTCATAAACAGGTCCTGCTAATTTCTCCCTCAAGAAAAACCCTGGCGCCCACAGGAATGCTGCCACCAGCAGCCGTCATGGCTCTCCCCAAGCACACTTACTGCGAGTATCGGTCACGTGCCGGGGAGAGAGCATTTACAGCCCAGATCAGCCACATTCATGGCACACAGGACAGCGCCCAAGAGCATTTCGGTTCATTTTGTATTTGCACTGCAGGAGGATTTGGACACTCTGCTCCTTACCTCCACACTGAGGTCCCCTTGGCAAGATGTCCCATGGAGAGCTGGTCTGCCACCCTGAATCCCGGAGCCAGCACAGCCTCTGCCCTGAGCCCAGCCTCCTTACAGCTGGAGCACCATGGGCTCTCCTCGGTGTGGTGAACTGCGGCAGTTTGCCATGGATTCAGCACAGCTGGGCCGGGGAGCACAGCTCTGCCTGGGACAGCCAGCTGCTAAAGGGAGACAGCTCCATAATTGGTGCCTTGATCACTCCCTTCTTGTCCCTGGCTTCATTCTGTTCTGCACACAGCACAGGGAGGCTGGAGATTTTGCTGTACCCCAGCAGCACCGGGCTGCAGCCACCTGCTGAGGCAGCTTTTCCGGGAGGAAAGGTTCACTGGCACCACCATGCTGGGCCCTGCACAGCACACTGAGCCTCGGCACCAGAGCAGGCACCAGTGCTTTGGTCAGACATACCAAGGCAGACACTCCTTCGGGCAGCCTGGATTGCTGCCCTAGGCAGTGCAGGAAGACGCTGAGCAGCCAGAAGAAGACCAGAGCCTCTTCCAAGGGAGTGTGTGGTGAGTCGCCCTGAGTCACGGTGCATTCCCACGTGGTGCTGCCAGCATAACCCAGCCCGCTGGGGCAGGCACCTGCAGATGATGGGGTTTCACTGAAGGATGCCCCAGAAACGGGATACAGAGAAGCCCTGGAAGAGCTCTCAGGAAGATGTGACATTGATCTCCACGACATCTCACCAGGCTCACCACCTTTCTCCTATGTGAGTCCTGTGCCACTCCATGCTGCTGACAGCCAGCTCCCCTGCTGTCCTTGCCCCTGCCCCTGCTCCTGCCAGACAGGGTGGGGATGCTGCTCCCTCTGTTCCCTCCTCCCCAGCCTGGAGGAGCAGAGGGTTTGGGCTGTGCTCAGGCAGAGCACAGGATGTTTGTTTGGTTTCCTTGGTTATTACACCGCCTGCTCCAATAATCACATTTTCCTTGTGCCGGTTGGGCCAAGTGCAGCAGAAAGGAAATGTGGAATGGCTGAGGTCAAACACCAGCCTGGGAACAGCTGGGGCCACCAACCACAGCCTCTCTGTGCCACTTGGGTCCTTGCTATTTTGGGTACCCAGCCCAAAAGCAAGTTACCAAGAGCAGAGATACAGCAACAAGCTCCTTCAACAACAGCCCAAGGGCTCCCATCGCTTCCTCCCGTGAGCTGGGGACAGAGGCACCGGCGGTGAACTGCGTGAGGAATTACAGGAATGAAAATGTTTGTGCAGGCAGAAGCCAAGCTGGCTGTGAGCGGGGATGTGAGTGGGAGCCTGCGAGCGTGGGTGCGGCTGCATTTATAGCGACGGTGGTGGCGGGGGTGTGCACAGGCAGTGCTGTGCACGGGCAGTGCTGTGCACGGGCAGGGGTGACAGGGTTGCCAGTTCCTTTTATTCCTTGTGCATTCTTCAGCCCAGAAAGCCTGGAGCACTAAGGCCAGCTCTTGACCCTGTGAGTTCCCCTGCTCGTTAGCATTCACAGACAGCCCTCTGTTAGGTAGCAGGGAAACTGAAACTTGAACGTGTGCAAACTGCTGCTGATCTCACACCAGCTCCCTTTCCCCCTTGACAATTCCCTTCAGCTGTTGTGAGCAGAGTGTATGAGCTCCCCATTCCCGGCTGCCCTGCACCTCAGGGGTGGAATCTGAGGCTCCAGCACAGCAAGTGCTGGTGACGCTGCTGTTCTGGTGTGTAACATCTATCCATGGTGACTAAATCAATGTGTGCTGGTAAAGCAGAGCAGAAGGGAACCAGCAACCATCCAGCACAACCATGAAGTGTGAGCTGGGACAGGCAGAAGGGCTCAGACAGCCCTGCCTAGTCCAACTCTCTTCACCTTTGCTCCCCAGCTGACATGGAGCAGGCCCAGCGGAACCTGGATGCAGAGCAAATGCAGCAGCAGCAGCTGAAACTACGGGACCGGCAGAAGTTCTTTGAGGAGGTTTTCCAGCATGATGTGGATTTCTTCTTCCCAATGTCTCACCTGCAGATAGAGCACCGGAGACGTACGTGCTGTGGGCACCAGCATGGGGCTGGGGGTGTTTCAGGGGACAATGATACAGGGGGTAGGGATTGGTGGGACAACCCCAGTTTAAACAGGACGTGCATGCCCTGCACCAAGATGGGACAACACTGGCTGCGTGTGGGTGTGCTGTGGATTACTCACACCCCTTAACTGAAGGCACTGTACCCAGGCTGGCGCCCTGTAGAGTCTGACTTCGGGCAGGCTGCATTTTGGAGCAGGGACAAGGACTGCAGTGACACAGCAGGGGTTTCCAGAGGAAACATGATTTTCCTGGGGACCTCTTACCAGCAAGTAGAATTCAGTTCCTTGTGGCAAGGCTGGTCTCCCTCCTCAGGGTCCTGCCTGCACAGGGCTGATGGTGCCCTTTGCCTGGCACTATCACTCACCGTTTCACTGGCCTCTGTCTCTGCAGCCCCCTTAGGCAGCATTTCCTCCATGGAGGTGAATGTGGATATGCTGGAGCAGATGGACGTGCTGGACCTGTCAGACCAGGACACTGTGGATGTGTTTCTGGGCTGTGGGACAGAGGAGAGCAGCATTGTTGGGTCCCTGCCAGGTATGTGCAGTCCCAAACCCTTTGTGGGCCAGGCTGGAAGCCCTTCCTGCCCCCCATGCCCACACTGACTCATTCCTCAGCCCCGGCCACCCTGTGGGCAGATCCACACTCCCCCCAAGGCAGACACTGGGGCTCAGTCTGTGAGGTTGGAGGGACCTCATACTGGGCTGTTCCACATCAGTATCCACCTCCACAGCCCACACATACAGACCCCTGTAAATACCTTATGCTGCAGAAGACAGAAGAGCCCAGGCACCTCCCAGAGTCTGTGGGTCAAATTCCCTTATCCTGAAGCTTCTCTGGAGCAGCCAGTGCCTTGTCACAACTCCCAAGGTCCCCACCATGCTGCAGAGCTCATTGTGCTGAGCAGGAAGGCTGCAGAACCTCTCCACCTCCCAGCTAGACCCCAGGGACCTGGGCTGGGGTCTTCAGGGAAACCATGGGGTGCCAGCACATTCCTCCCTACTCACACACTGTAATGAGGTCAAACCAAAAGTCTCCTCGCCTGCTGCAGCCAACAGCCCCACACAACGTGGCTCTGAGCTGTGTTTCAGGCAAGATGGAAGAGGCTCCACTGCCAAAAACGGGGAAGGAATGTGCAGCAACTGGCCTGAGCCAAGCCGGGGGTGTGAGGTGGGGAATGGCTGCAGCAGCCACATGGGGAGCAGTCAGGAATGCATAGCTCACTGAGGAATTAGTCTTGCAGGGGCTATCCATGAAGCTTAGGCAGCAATAAACCTCCAAAAGCCTTTTTCGTTGTCATACTGCTCTCTTCTCCAGGGGCAGATGCCAGCCAGTGCCCAGAGGAGATCACCCTGCAAGTGCCCAAGGCAGCCGAGAGCAAGTCTCGCATTTCCTCCACGTCCTCCGCCTCCACGGATTTGAACAGCCTGGACACCAGCGAGGAGGGGGCCGAGACCCCTGTGGTGCAGTCGGATGAGGAGGACCTGCAGGAGGACAGTCCCAAAGAGCAGGTGGTGAGAAGCTAGCAGCCAGCTTTGCCCTGCTCCCAGCCTCCTCCGTACGGACTTGTCAGCCCAGAAGAAGGAAAGCTGCTGGTGCTCAGTAAACCCCATCCTGGACTGCTGCCCTGCCAGTGGGGAGAGATGGTTTTCCTCTCCTCTCCCTCCACGTGTTCTTCTGGCAGCCAAAGGAGAAGGATAGGGGTATTGTAAGCTCCCAAAATTAACTCTTCAGGCTTTGCTGCTAACACTCCCTGCTTCACCCCCTCCAATATGCTCAGCATCCCACAGCCCCACCATTCCCAGAAAGCCATCCCTTAGGATCCCAGTTCCTCCTGCCCTACTGACAAAGGTTCTGTCCAGACAAGCACTTAATGATGGCACAGAGAGAAATAACACTGATCTAACCAAGCAGTGGGTGTGTGTGTCATTGGGAGAAAACAGCATGGGGGATGAGGGTTCAGAGTGGATTGCAGGACAGAGAGCAGTGCAAAGCCAGTGTGCTCATTGTGCCATGCAGGAGCAAATGAAACCTCCTGTTGCACAGGCTGGGGATGGTTCCTGCACCCAGGGCAGGAGCAGACAGCACAGACCTTGGCAGAGAAGGGCTGGTGGTACAGCAGGTCACGATGCTGGGCAACTCGGGCTCTGCCTCCAGGATGGAGAGAGCCACACAGACGCAGCTGGCCTGAGCAGGCCTGGGGTGCTCCTGACCTGGAACCACCAGCCATGAGCACACTGGGGGACTTCCCACGCAAATGGGCTGAGCAGAGAACACCAGCAGCTGCTCCCCCAGTGCTGCTCCACAGGAGTGAAGTACCACCTCACAGCCCATTGTGCTTGGTCCCTGCAGGCCAGGCCAAGAGGAGTTGGGCACAAAGCTGGCCACAGGCCCCTTGCCAGTATCAGCACTTGCAGGCCACCAAAGCACTGTCCCTGCTCCTGCCTCAGCACAACCGTGGTCACGACGGGGAAAGGAGCCTGGGAGATAAGCAACAGAAGCCAGGGAATGCTCCTCATCCTGGCTGCTTCCCAGGGGGTGTTGAGACATTACTGCACTGCTCCTGTGTCAGCCAACACTTTGTGGGACCAGCTGGAGTGCCCCATATCCAAGTGCAGCATAAATATGTTGCATGTGCTGCCTGAAGATGGGAAATTGATCAAGAAGAGAAAAAAGGGCCAGGCTCCATGACTTTTCAGATCGTAGCACAGGGACTTCCCTAACTAGGTACAGGGTAATTAATAGCTCTGGGTGGATGTTTTTACCTTTAATTTGGCTGATCACTTCCAAAATGCACCTAAACCTTTATTACCTACCAGTATCCTGTTGCAAGGAGTTGCCGTGTAAAAAAAACCAAACCCAACAATATTATGTAAATATGCCCTTTTTTTTTTTTCTGGGCATGCTGACTTTCTGGTTTTATGTGATGCCATTAATTAGCAACACGGGAAAAAGAGATATAAAGTAACTGTATTCTTTACAAATACTGAATCACATCGTCAGTTCCAAGTTAATGTTGCATGACTACCTTAGCTCTGAGCAAGTAAGTGGGTAATCAACAAGTCACAGCAGCCGGTAAGTGACAACCACACGACGTGATAATTTTTATGCTTATTTCCTGCTGGAGCAAATCATCACCATTCTCAAATCATCACCGGGAGAATAGGAGATGGTGTGAGCTCCATCGGACCGTCACCGCCGGCGCTGCCTTGCTGTGGCTGCCGTTCCCTTCCCCGCGGGGCGGCCTCGGGCCGGAGGATGCTGGAAGCGGGGCGCTCCCGGATGGCTCTGCACCCGGAGGTAGACGCTGCCCTCCGGAAAGGAGACAAGGAGCGAGGGAGAGCCGTCAGCCGCGGGAAGAGCTGGAAGAGAGATCACTTCCCTTGCTAAGATGGGAAGTCACCCGGGGACAGACCACAGTCCTCGCAGCATCCTCGGGCACAGCCAAGCCCTGCTGGGAACCACCCAAGCTGCGGCCGCGCCAGGGCTTCCCCTGCAGCACCAATTTCAAAGTGGTGGCAGGGAGCCCTCGGGGAGCAGCTTAGCCCCCTCTCAAACCGCCAGAGCAGGCCCCGATGATCCCTGTGGGTCCCTTCCAACGCAGAATACTCTGCGGAGAATACTGTGCGGTTCTGTGAAAGCGGTGGCGCTCGCTGCTGGGCTCGGAGCACGCGTAGGCACAGCCAGGCTGGCGCGTCACCCCGCGGAGGCTCCAGGCCCGCTCCGTTCAGCAGCTCCCGGCCCCAGGCCGGGACAGCCCCGCGGCCCGGCCGAGGGAGCGTCTCCATGGCACCCCCGGAAGCGGCGCCATTGGCGGCGCGGGCGGAAGCGGAAGCGGCGCGGGGCGGGGCGGGCGGCGGGATGGCGGCGGCGGCGGCGCTGCTGCTGCTGCTGCTGGTGGCGGCGGGGCCCGGGCCCGGGCGGGCGGGCGCGGGGCGGGAGCGGCGGGACGCGCTGCGGGAGGAGCTGCTGCTGAGCCCGCTGCCCACCGGCGACGTGGCCGCCACCTTCCAGTTCCGCACGCGCTGGGACGCGGACCTGCAGCGGGGCGCAGGTAGGGCGGGCCCGGCCGGGGCGGACCGCGCCGCTATTGGCTGGTCTGGGGGCGGACCGCGCCGCTATTGGCTGGTCTGGGGGCGGACCGGGCTGTTATTGGCTGGGGCGCGGCGCAGGGGCGGGGCTATCGCGACGTGATGTTTGCATCGAGCGATGACGTCAGCGGTGCGAGTGACGTCAGAGGCGGGGTGAGGAGCAGGGACAGCGCAGAGCGGGGCTGTGGAGACAGAGGGTTGCGGTGACATCACACGAGAGGGCTCGGGGCCGTGATGCAAGCGGGCTGTGTGTGATGGTGCAGGCAGAGGCAGTGTCGGGGTGGGTGGTGTCATGTTTGGGCAGGGCCTGGTGCGATGTCAGGGGAAGGGATCAGGGGATGAGATGGGCAGGGACTAACGCTGCCCACAGTCTCTCACTACAGGCTCTTCCCAAAGGCACTGGGGCGGCTGGTGGCAGCGCTGGGCGTGAGGGAGCTCCACCTCGCCCTTACCCAGGGCTTCTGGCGCACCCGGTACTGGGGGCAGCCGCCCCTCCAGGCACCTGCCGGCGCTGAGCTCTGGGTTTGGTTCCAGCCCACAGTCACCGAGTAGGTACCCCAGCCATGGATCTGTCCCTCTGGGTCTCCTCTGTGGCCTCTGCTCCCAGGAGCTGTTGTTCTTCTCTCATGAGGCAGCCACAGTGTGTGAGCAGGCCTCCTGGTTTGCAAAATGTCTACTGGAAAGAAGAGCCCAGGAGTAGCTCTAAAAAACACAGAACATATCCCCATCTGTTCACAGGACAGGATGTGGTGCTGAGGGCAAAACCTTGTTCACTAAAGGACCACGTAATTCCCTTGTGGGCATCTGTGATGACAAACCCCTTGCTACACTAATACAGCAGGACTATATCTTGACCTCTCATCCATGACTCACATCCTTTGACTCCCATCCAGTACCTGTCACCATCTCCCTTAGCACACCACCCCTGTTCAAGCTGCAGCAGCCCTGTGAGGACTCAGAGAGCTCTCTCCTCCCTAGAAGTGTCCCATTCCTTGTCTGCTGGTCAGGTCAGCCTTTGGAGCTGCACCAAGGCATTGCTTCAAGTCTCAGAGCTCCTTCCCCATTCACACACGTCACCTCCTGCATGCTCCGTGCTCCCCTGGCCTCTCTCCTCACATACCAGCTGTGCCCACTGCCATGTCCCTTGGCTGTGTGATGCCTGTGTGTCCCTGCTGTCCCCAAAATCTAATGTGTTAAAATAAAATACCAAGAGAGCTGGGGAGTGCAAGCCCAGCAGCCTCTCTGCCCACTCCATGCAGCTCCTGTAATCCAATGTGGTCACCCCACTGTATTTACTAAATATTACTGACTTAATGCTTGTTGTTCCAGGGATTTGAGCTGCTGAGTAATTTCTGCTATCTGTTCTCACACAGTGTTGACAAAGCCTGGAAAGAACTGAGTAACATCCTTTCAGGAATATTCTGTGCTTCTCTCAACTTCATTGACTCGACCAACACAGTGATTCCAACAGCATCCTTCAAACCCCTGGGCTTAGCCAATGGTGAGCCTGGCTGTGCCCTATCACTCTTGCCTCTCAGTTTAGTTCTGCCCCATGCCACTGCCAAGATTCCAGGTGCAGGTCCTGCAACAAGTCTGGGTCTGGGTGTGTGCAACAGGGTCCATTAACCTCCTCCTGGAAGCATTTCCTTTCCCCACACAAGGCTTAGGTCTGAACAGAGGAAACCCACAAGTAGTACATGGCAGATACTCCCAGGCCCTTACCTGTCTCTCTGAAAAGTATTTTATATAACAGTGAGAACTAAAGGATTTAAGGCACTCAAGAAAAAAACTGCTACAATATATCCTTACCTATTCTTTCCAATCACTCTGAACAGAGTGGGATCTACTTCTGATGGAGGTCCTGGCATTTCAGGCATACTGAGAGGGTGATGGGCTGTGGGGTGGAACAGATCTGCTGCTGTCCTCACACCTGTAGCAGTACCAGGCTGCTGACCCTCCCTGTCCCTGCCCAGGGACAGATCACCATCTCCTGCGTTACGCTGTCCTGCCCCGGGAAGTCGTCTGCACAGAGAACCTCACCCCTTGGAAGAAGTTGCTGCCATGTGGCTCAAAGGTACAGACAAGTCCTGCTGCCTAATTGGGCCACTCCTGATGGACCTGGGCTCCCAACAGCAATCCAGGAGCATGCACTGGGAAGTTCCAGTGGGGCCTTTCTCTTGGGAGCAGAGGACAGGGCAGGGGCTGAGTTTCTCCTTTGCTTCCTGCAGGCTGGGCTCGCTGTGCTGCTGAAGGCCGAGCGCTTGTTCCACAGCAGCTACCACTCACAGGCAGTGCACATCCGCCCCGTCTGCAGGGTGAGTGCTGGGCTCAGCTCCCTCCCTGAACACCCCAAGAGAAAATCCAAAGCCACCTTGTCACATTGCAAGGAATCACACTGGTTTGCCCAGCTACCCTGTGGTGGGTTCACTGTGTCTAACAGCTGTCATCCTGCTTCTCTGGTCACCCCCATGGGAATCTTGCAATCCTGGTGGAGTTCCAGCTCCATCCTGGTGTCCTGCCCCTCCAGAAGGTGTGATCAGAGCTGCTTGTCTCTTTCTTGTCTAGGATGCCTCCTGTCTGGCAGTGTCCTGGGAGCTCAGACAGACCCTCACTGTGGTCTTTGACTTCTTTTCCAGTGGCCAAGGAAAGAAAGGTAAGCTTGATAGCTGTGCTCGAGTGCTTCCAGTCTGCAGCACTTGACCTGCTACCTAACCTTCCTTCTCACAGACTGGTCCCTCTTTAAGATGTTCTCTCGCACGCTGACTGACTCGTGTCCTCTGGCATCGCAGAGCAAAGTCTACGTTGACATTTCCCCTAAGAACAAGGTAAGCTCATGGGCCAGAGAGCATGCCCTCCTCCCTCAGTTCAGCCATTTCATGTGGCTCTGAAACATCCTCTCCTCCCTAGAAGTGTCCAGGGCATAGAAGGGCATGGCCTGGCCCCTGGAAACCTTCCAGGGCTGATGAAGGGAAGTGATTTCCTTGCTCTGAGCAGGGCTGAGGGGATGAGCCTGGTGGTGTTAGCAAGAGCACGGAGCTGGCTGTTGGGTGGGAAAGCTCAGGGCCACCTGGAGGGACTTTGCCCAGTGCTGCCAGTTTCTTCAAGGGGCACTTTTTCCTTTCATGGTCCATTTGCTTTCCTCAGGAAAAGGAGCTACTGGAAGTGTCCCCCCCTCCAACATCTGTGCATGAAGCTATTGTCCAGGGAGACAAGAAAACCTATGCTGTCTATGACCTGCTGAGCCCCTCGCTCTTCAACACATCTCGCAGCCTCAATGTGCAGCTGAAGTGGAAGCGGCCCCAAGACAGCTGTGAGTGAGCAGAACTTCATCTGCACCACTGGCCAAGGCTCCAGGGCTGAAAATCACCCCACTCCTGTCCTTCTCTTCCACAGCAGAAATGCCCATTCCCACACTCCATGCTCAGCGTTACGTGGGGGGGTACGGGCTGCAGACCGGGGAGATTTGCACCCTCATCTACAACACTCACCCCTACCGGGCCTTCCCCGTGATCCTGCTGGAGACTGTGCCCTGGTACCTGCGGCTCTACGTGCACACCCTGACTATCACCACCAAGGGGAAGGAAAACAAGCCAAGTAAGTAAATCCTCCAAGGAGCACACGCCACCCGCTTCCCTTGGCATGAGTGGCTCATTCCAAAGATGGTTTAGTCCCTCCCTCAGGCCCCAGTGATCCCTGGGAAACTGGATTGTGAAACAAAATATCTTGGGATGTTTTCCTAGCCTCAAGTTCAGTGAGGCCAGCAGATGAGACCATTTAAGTTTGTTTTATTTATAAGAGGCGCATGAATGGTGTTTGGTAATCCAACAAGGGTCTAAACCAAGGTGATTTAATTTTTGTAGCACAGGAAGCTCAATTTAAAACTGATGCCTGGGTTTTATTTTGCATTTATACCTTTCCTTATGAACACCTGAATTTCATGGGTCAGTAGCTTTAAAAACCAGCTAAATTTAGCTTTAACACATGCTTTTTGCTATGGCTACATCTTCACTTGCCCAGAAAACCTCTCTCAGGACAGTGGAAGCAGGAGCACCCACCTCATGGGAGATGTCCAGGCAATGCGAGACTGGACAAGGCCCCTGTGGTGCCATTGCCAACATCTCTTTGGGGTTAGGTTACATCCACTACCAGCCAGCCCAGGACCGGAGACGGCCTCACCTCTTGGAAATGCTGATCCAGCTGCCAGCTAACTCCGTCACCAAGATCACAATCCAGTTTGAGAGGGCCTTATTGAAGTGGACAGAGTACCCGCCTGACCCCAATCACGGCTTTTATGTCGGGTAGTGACATTCCTCAGCTCCTCATCCCTTTCTGGGCCTTGCTGCCCAGGTCTCTGGGGAGGTCTTTGCTGTCAGGACTGACACTGGTGTGTTCTTTGTGCCCTTAGTTCATCTGTGCTCAGTGCCCTGGTTCCCAGTGTCACTGCGATGAAGGACATGGATGTGGAGCAGAGCCCTCTCTTCACCTCGCTGTGAGTGTGCTTGTGCTGGGAGCAGGGCTGTGCCACAGCCTGAGGGCTGTGGCTGCTCTCATCCTGTCTGGTGAGCACAAAGGTCCTGTGCAGGCTGACCCCCCCTTTCCTTCTTCCACTCTCCAGGTTTCCTTCCTCTGATGGCTCCAGCTATTTTGTGCGTCTGTACACGGAGCCACTGCTGGTGAACCTGCCAACACCAGACTTCAGCATGCCCTATAACGTCATCTGCCTCACCTGCACCGTGGTGGCCGTGTGCTACGGCTCCTTCTACAACCTGCTGACCAGAACGTTCCACGTGGAGGAGCCGAGCCGGGGCGGGCTGGCCAAGCGGCTGGCCAACATCATCCGAAAATTCAGAGGGGTACCCCCACTCTGAGAGGAACCAGGGCAGCCAGCACTGCCTGCAGAGCTCTGTGGGGAGACTCGGGGAGCAGAGCACTGCTGCCTCTTGTCTTGCTGGAAGCAGCTTGTTCTGTTTTGCTGCCTGGACCTCTCTTTGGGATCCAAAAAGCTGAGACATCACTTCCATTGCTAGGATGGGGAATGGCTCTAAGCCCATTGACTACTGAACTGCACTGCTATGGGATTGGGAAAATTAAAAGACTTCTGTTTGGGAGAGGTGTAACTTACATGCTGGGAATGGTGCTGGAAGTACACTTGAGTGTTTTTTATGTTTGTGCTGCTTCTGTTTGGTTTTACTTTCTCAGCCCCAAAGGCAGAGTTGACACTCTAAGACTGTGAGCTGCCAAGTGTGTAGCACACTGCCTGATCAGCTGGGATTTGATGCAGGCAGGACCAGGCAAGGGGATTTGATCTGCAGCAAAGAGGGATTTATCTGCTCTGACATCTCACCTTTCACAATTGCCACATTTCACAGATGTGTCCTGTCACAGTTGGCCACATTTAAGCCGGTTTGCAAATTAATTGTTGGCCACAGTGTACGTCTGTCCCCTTAGCAATGGCAAGGCTTTATTTTCTTTCACAGGAAAAAGCTTCTCTTGCTCACAAGTTCTATTTGCAGCATTTTGAAACCCCTCCACCTGCTCACCCCTCTGCCACAGCACAAGATCCTCCTCTGCACCCATGATGTCCCTAGAGGTTTGGGGAGCCTTGGCTCAGCAGACTGAGTGCTGAGCTGCAGCCAGCCCTAGGTTGGGAATGCAGGAACACCAGTACCACTGTGCTCCTCAGTTATTTTCTCAAAATACAAATTACCACCTTCTGGTTCACACAGAGCAGCGGGAGGTCAGTGGTGGTGCTGCTTGGCCTCTGACAGTGCTGCTTTCAGGGGTATGCCCTTTTCATCTCAGATGTGGCTTTTGTGATTGGAACAGACACTGCTTACAACCAGCTAAACAAAGCACAGGGAAATCTTTGGAAGAAATATCTCCCAGAACCAAAGCAGAGCACAGCCAGCGGTCATTTAAAAGCTGCTTGAACAGAAAGACCATAAAAACCCCGTGGCCTCCTGTGCTGCACAGAACAATCTGTTCCCACTGGCCTGGGATTACCTTTCTCTTCCCTGCCAGAGATGCTCTTTACTCTGCAGGTCCTTACAGATCCACTCCACTGGATGGCTCCATGCAGCCTGCAGAGCCTGCTGAAATAGGAGTTTTGGATGATCCCTCTCTGTTCCTGCTTGCTGGAAAAGGTGCTACGGGGCTGGGAGCTCACGCTGCTTCCAGCTACAGCTCTGCCAGCCAGGCTTCAAGTGCAAAATGGAATTTCTTTATAGAAAGCTGGAACTACAACCAAAACCCAAGCGAGCACGCAGCTCTCACAGCAGGGCAGGAGTCTTAGGCATGAGGGTTCACATTGCAGTTTGCAAAAGGATTTGGGGAGCTCAAGTTGTTTCAGGCTGGATCCAGTATAAATCCTGCAGACTGCAAGCAGCAGCATGTGCTGGAGCAGCTCGGAGTAGCCCAGTTCCCTGGGTGAAGCCTGCTTGCTGCTGGTGTTAGGTGGGATCCTGAAAGACCCCTGAGTGGTCATGGAGTGCCACGGGAATCATCAGCCAGCACCTACCATCAGACCTGGCATCAGCCAAAGGCTTTAGGGCCATTCCCATGCAGTGCCATAAAACAGGAATTTTAAACACCCCATAAAGAGGTGAGCCCAGAATAACGGCAGAGCAGAGGGAAACTATTCCGGGCTGGAATCACGCCTGCCAGGCCATTGGGAGAGCAGGTCTTATCACACCCATCAAATGCACGGGCCAGCCAAGTGGAAAACTCTGTGGGAAATGTGGGTGGCCCTGCAACTGTGGCTGTGTGGGTTTGAAATGGCTGTGAAAATACCAAATCTTGGTATTTGGGGTTGGTTTTGTTTTTCCTGGACTGTTTTTCATCTTTCCCTTAGGCTCCCTTGAGGTACCCAGTACAGGAGAGACATGGAGCTCCCAGAGGAGAGTCCAGTGGAGGGCTGTGAAGATAACGGACTGGGGCATCTCTCTTACAAGAAAAAGCTGAGGGAGCTGGGGCTGTTTAGGCTGGATGAGAGACGACTGAGATGGGACCTTATAAAAGCCTGTGAGCAGCTGCAGGGAGGGTGTTCTGAGAATGGAGCCAGGCTCTCCTGGGTGGTGCTGAACAATGGCATGAGCTAACAGGAACTGAAACACTGGAAGTTCCACCTGAACATGACAACTTTACTGCGTGGGTGACTGGAACAGGCTGCCCACTGAGGTCCTTCCCTGGAGATATTCCCATGCCCCCTGGACACAATCCAGAGCACTGTGCTCGAGGGTACCCAGCGGAGCAGGGGGGTGGCTGGATGGCCTGAAGTGTTCCCTGCCAGCCTTGCTGTCCTCCGTGGCTCTGTGAAGCAGCACAGGGTGCAATGGAACGTGTGAACACAATTGTATAATAACCACAGAATATTCTGAGTTGGAAGGGACCCTCCAGGATCCCCAAGTCCAGCTCTTCACCCTGCACAGGGCACCCCCAGAATCCCACCCTGTGCCTGAGAGCGTTGTTCAAACGCTTCTTGAACTCAGACAGGATCACTGCTGTGACCACTGCCCACGGGAGCCTGTTCCAGTGCCCAACCACCCTCTGGGTGAAAATCCTGTTTCTGATCTCCAGCCTAACCCTCCCCTGACATAACTTCAGGCCATTCCTCGCACCCTGTCACTGGTCATGACAGTGAAGAGATCGGAGCTGCCCCTCGTGAGGAAGCGGTAAGCAGCGATGAGCTCTCCCCCTCAGCCTCCTCTTCTCCAGGCTGAACAGACCAAGTACGGCTCATTACAAGAATAAACACATAAATCTTTTCACAAAACAAGAATGCGGCCAAGGCCGCCTCCCAGAGCCGCCCGCGGAAGCGCCGCCCGTGCCGTGCGCAGGCGCAGCGCCCCCCGCGCATGCGCAGCACCCGCCCCGCTCCGCTCCGCGCCGCGCGGGGCTGCCCGGAGCCGCCTGACGGAGCCGCCGCTCCCCGCGCCCCCGGTCCCGCCGCCGCAGCAGCAGCGCACCGGGGCCGGGAGCACTCCCGGAGACAGCCGGGCGGCCGCGTGGAGCCTGCGGGGCGTCCCCCGGCTCCCGGGCGGCCTCTCCCTCTCTCCCTCCCTCCTCAGGGCGGCCCCGGGATGGCGGCGTGAGGCGGCGGCACGGCGCGGTGAGTACGGGCCGGGGAGCGGCGGGGGCCCAGCCGGCGGGCTGGTAGAGCGGGGGGGACCCTGCGAGCTTCGGGGGTCCGGGGGGAAAAGGGGGGGAAGGTTTCTCCGCTGCGGGGGAGCCGCGCGCTCGCAGCCCTGCGTGCGCCGGGATGGAAAAGGCTTCAGCCCGACCCTGAGCTCGGCGAGGTCGGTGCCGGCATGGAAATAACAGCACTGTGTGTGCCCTCCCCTCCTCTCCTTCTGCTCTCGCTCACGAACCGCTCGTAGCGCTCTTCAGCGCCTTCTGAAAGGAAACCCGGGCCCGTTTCTCCCCAGGGCAGCGCAACGCTCTGAGACAAGCTTTTGTCCAGGCAGCTGGACTGGGATGGGCCGCGTGGGTCCCTTCCATCCTGTATTCTGAGATAGTCTGTGAATACAGTGCTCTGCAGTGCTGTTGTGCCCAGCCAGGCACCCTCCCCGAGCCCCCATACATGCTTTGAGCCAGCTACAAAGTGAGTTCACAAGCTGTTCCGTCATACGAACATTGCTCACGATATCCCAAACACGCAAGTGCAAGAGGAGAGGAAAAACAAGCTCTTAAAAGCAGTCCACAACATGCTGAACTCTCCCATACTTCCTTGGTACTGAAACATTTCAGTGGACCTTGCGAGTACTGTTCTAGTGCAGTAACCTTTGTCTTTCCAAACTATAGGTCATAACTCCTCATAGCTGCCCAAACAGCATTTTTGCCTCTCTTAACCTGAGATGCAGAAAACATCTTTATCAGGCTGTATTTGGACCTCTGAAGCCCGGTGAAGGCACAAAAGGTAGAGAAGAGGTCCAAATTAAAACTTCTTTTCTCAGGGAACTTGGAATGGGCCTGGAAGTTGTGATCTTTGGCAGTTAAAGGCAGAAGGTGGGAATCAGGACCTCTGAACATGAATTAATTAGTACAAATGAAATCAGTAATACTTCAGGTGACAACTGTGACTACTGACATCTCTTCCCACTACAGAGCTGGCTGACTTAAGCTTCTGCTCCTCTGACTCCTGATGATTTCCAGGCCCATTCCAAGTTCTCTGAAAAAACCAGTTAGTTTTAGTTTGGATCTCTCCTCTGCCTTCCTGCTCACAGGTGGAAGAGGATTCACCCTGGTGCTGTGAGGGCACTGCAGTCCAGATGGAGTGGGCACTGCCTCTGGAGAAAAGCTAACCCACTCCCCATCAGTAATGAAGCTCAGAGAGCAGCTTTGGAAGTGGTGAAAAGCGTGGCTCAACAGAGAGCCTCCACTTTTCACCAGGTGAGTTGCTTTGGCATGTGTCTACCTTGAGAAATCAGAACACTAACCCCGAGGCTTGGTTAGTCAAGGATTTGTTGCTCTTTTTGGAAACTGCTGTGATTACACTGCACCATTTCTGAGTCTACATCAAGTGTCCAAGGCATGATCCAAGACTAGGATAAGATCTTTGCCAAAAACTGTAGACTCACTCTTTCCAGCTGAGTCATACCAGCAGATAAAGCTTTTAAAAAAATTGAAATAATAGTGGCAGGGCTAAAAAAAAAACCCTGGAGAAGTTAACCCCTGCTGCAAATAGGTCTTAAACTTTGAGCAGTTACGGTTCTTGGGTTTACGACAGAGTGTTGGCATCTGGGAATCTGGTCTGCTGTTGCTTTTCTTAGCTGAACTCTTCAAACTTGTCACTTGATAGTTCTTCACTTCTCTTTTTGTCCCAGTGTTTGGATGTTGTGTCTTTTTCAGCAGCTGTTTTGGATGCTGTGTGATATTTGAGTTGGTTTTGAACACAGGCGGGCAGTATGAGGCACTGCCCACACACATCAGTTAATAGTTGTGACAGGGTTTTTGATTCAAACAATTTTAAGCAAACAGGTCAGCATTGTAGGTAAGAAACAAATCCCTGAGGCTTACTCTTCAGTTTATGTGCCCTGGATAACTGGAGAGACTTTTATCTAACCAGTGTGGCTTTACATCATAAGCAGAGACTTCAGCTTTTGGGAAAGGGGGAGAACGGCACCAGCACACCCCAGTAAAAAGGTTACTCAGTGTTTTATTGCAGACCTTTCAGCTGTCAGCCTGGGAGACTCTTTCTGTAGCATCTGCTGGGGGAGTTCCGTGTGGACAGCACTGGCTTAAAGGCTGCCTTAGCAAGGTCTGAACAAGCTTACCCTTGAAGTGCTTAGGGAAAGCTGGCTGATTATTCTCCCCTTCCAGGGTAAATGACTTAAAGAATTCAAACATTCTTGAGAAAGGTACAGACTTGGTATTGGCATACTGATGTGTCAAACCAATGGTGTAGGAACACCTCTGGCTGTGTTAATTGCTGAGTTAGTTTGTAGAATATGAAGGAACAGCTTCCTTGAAGGAACAGCTCCTCAGATGGATTTATTCCAAAAGGTGACTGATCCATTGCAAAGCAGTGCACTGTGCTACTCACTCTAGACCTGTCATAATTGAAGTTTTGCTCCTCCCTGGAAAAGGTGTGCTGCTGTCTTTACACTGGAATTCCAAAATCCTCCCCACAAACATACACGAGTAGGACCTGAATATTTTTGGGAGGGAAGATGACAGCAGGAAGGGCTGGGAATGCAGTGGAAGCCAACTAATAAGCATGTGGAAAAGTATTGGTGCTTGCTTACTAACGAGGTGTGCAGGGAACCTCCCCTGGCTGTTCCTCTGCCTGCAGGAACTGGCAGGAGGAGGCTCTGGCAGCACGTGGAGATCAGAGCCATCTGCTGCTGAGGGGTCTGAAGTGAGTTCACGTGGCTCCACGAGCTGTGGAGGGGCAAAAGGAGGCAGTGGAAAGGAGCCATCAGGTAAACACAAGTGGCCACCAAATCAGATGACATGAGGAACAGCACAGGAGCAGGTCTGAGGATAGCAGGACACTGGGGTGGCAGAGGCAAGAGGTGAGTCGGGCAGGGGAGAACAAGAGCAACTGGTTAAGGGAAAGCAGGATGCAATTGTGAAACCAGTTCTGTTGGGTGACAGGTAGTTATTTGCTCTGGAACATGGTAATCTTTGGCTTGCATTGTGAGGAGGGGACAAAGACAACGAGGTAGGAATCTTTAATTTGCACGTTTCACCTTGCTTGAGAAATCAGGCAAAACTGAATACTGTTGTGGCTTCCAGTAAGGATCTGCCTGTTCTGGGCACAAAGGAGAATGTTCCTTGCTCACTAAAGAGTTGATAGCAGGAGGTGCTGTTTCTCTTTGATCAATAGAGTGGAAAGAAAACTCAGTCTCATTGCCAGCTGTACAAATAATCTCTAGTGAAGAGCACGTATCTTACTAGTGGAAAGTCCCTCAAGGGAGATAGAGCTGTAGAAGCCTTCAGTAGTAGGTACTTGATCTAGGACCAGCTGTGGGATACAGCAAAGGGTCCTCAGCCTTTAACTGGTGGGTGGTGAAGGGGCACGTGAAATTACAAGCAAACTGACTACAAAGAGCAACTGTGTGAACGTCTGCATTTATCAGAAATCCAAGAGGTTTGCAGGTTGAAGGGCATCGACATTGAAACTTCATAGGAAAAATAACTACCATTAAATGGTTCTTTATTCTGCGGAGTGGTTGCATTGATTGCTACAAGCAACTGGCTCTTGCAGGAAATACTAATATTTAAAAATGACTAGTTCTGAGATGGCTTTGTGTTTGGAGGAAGTGCTCAAGTAAAGTTTAGATGCTTAAAATCAACTCAGTGTTTAGACTGTTATTGTTAAGAGCATTGTAGGAGCGAGGAGTTCAGACGAAGTACAAAGTGTAGCTACAACACAAATTATAATTATTTTGTAACTGTAGTCAGTTGTGAAGTTTGGGCTAAAGGCTCAATAGTGATACATGACCCTATTAAAGCTGAGAGATTTGTGACATTAGTTCTGAAAAATTCTAGTGCTTTGTTTCAGCCTTGTGCTACTTAACAGACACATTCTTTACCCATTTCCTTGCTCTAGAGACAGAAAACCCAAAGCAAAGTAGGCACTTAAAACTAAAGTTTCAAGAACGGGTGACACAAATTGCCACAGAAGTCAAGCTGATGCAACTTAGGGCTGGATCTAGCAAAAACGTGACATGATGTTTAGGCAGTGATTTTTAATACTCAGTGTTTGGAGCACTTGTGAGAAAACAATTACAGGAAACTTCAAGAAAGGAACATTTCAGGAGGATTAAGGCAGCTGCAGATCATCAATTTAGTACAATTTTGCTGCATTCAATGCAATCTGAACTAAAAAGTTGGATATGGGGTTTAATTACTTTCCTGTTCAAATATTTGTTGTTAGATCTTTTTCTCTCCGTTCTCCCCCTTGGAAAAAAGTTCTCCAATACTTCTGTGGTATTGTTTACTCCAGAAACATCTGAGCAATTCACAAAGGCAAGCAGACAGCATGTTTTGTTATGAAATGAGTAATAGCTAATTCCAGTTTATAGATGCGGGAAGAGGCTTGGGACTAGACTTGCCCTTAAAGATGCAAGTGAGTGACCTGCCTAAAACAGGACTAACACTGGGAGCTTCATTCCTGTGACTTGGCTTTATCTGTATTTCAGCATAATATAACTTTTTCCTTACTCTTTGGCTACTGAGCTGCAGCTTAGTTTTACTAAGTGAACTCCAGCTGCCCTCTCTGCTGGAGAACACTCCCTTGCAGGAGCTTTAGCACAGTGTACTTTCCCCAAATAATGTTTGTGCTGGTGGAGATGTTGGCCTGCATTTTCTTGTTAACATTAAAGTAAAATAGATCGTGCTGCTCAGGATGGCAGCATTTCCTGCAGCTGACAGCAGAGCCCATTGTACCTGTGAAACAAGTCTGACCTTAGTGTTCTTTTGGAAGAGAACCTCGTGTGGTTTTCTCTTGGCTTTTCCCTGCAATCCCTCGTTCTCCCTCCCTTTGCCAGGAAATCCCTTCTCCTGCCAACAGGAGCCAGTGGAATGTGCTGTTTGTTTACATTCTCACTCCTTCATCCTACTAACCTTCCCACCCCCCAGTTGTAATCCTAACAGGCTCGCCTGAGCCCTTCATCCTTTTCTGAGGGAGCACTGCTCCATTGAGTAATTGCAGATACAAGGATTGCTGCAAGGAGCTGTTCCCACCAGATTCTTCTTAGTGGGGGTGAGGCTTTTATTGTTTTTAAAGCTATTTGAAATTCTTGAAGGTGTTTGTAGTGCTTCAAAGGAAAAAACAAAACCACACAGTGTCATTGAGGTGGTTGCTAAAGGTAGAAGCAGGTTTTCTGGACTTGTAGTGTGCTACCATCCCTGCTTAGGAAAGCCCTTAAAGCTCAGTTTCTAGAGGGTTTTATAATAATCCAAGTGAGGAAATCCTGTGTTTACAGCACTTACGGAAATTGCCATTTTGAGCCTGTCCCCCCCTTTGATCTATTCACATACTTTGTCTTATCTGACTTCAGCTGCTTGGCAAGGATTATAAATCCTTAAGCAGAGACTGTCCTCCCCTTTGTTTTGCAGCCTGGACACTGCCAGGGCTTTCCTGGGTAGCTTGATGTGTGGCTGGTCTAGTACTGTCCTGCTGGAAGACTTTATTGTTTGTGTGCAAAACAATTCCTTACAGTAATGCTTCCTTAACACTTCTCTGTAGCACCAAATAATTATTGCCCTTCAATTGCATTTCTTTATATCATCACTCAAGCCTTTGGACTGTCTCAGATCAATGTGTGTAGGGAAGGCTGTGGCAGCTTGTTTTCCTTTCCATTTTCCCCTCTCCTTTTCTGTTCCTGTATTATGCTAAAAGGGTCTCACTTGTTAGCCTGGATAAAGGCCTGAGGAGCAGAGCACACAGGATACACTTCTACACCAGCATTAGCTGATCCTGTCCCCAGCTGAGTGGTTCAGAAAGCAAGAAGCTTTCCACCAGCTCCAAGACACACCAGAATTTAGTACTGGCAGTTCAACCATCGGCATATGATGCTTGGGAGTAAATGAAGCTTTAAAAGAATGTCAGTTGATTTTCTCCCTGCATTTCTCTGACAG